>NC_090261.1:31970504-32203004 GCF_037325665.1 Littorina saxatilis
CACTCCGTCACACATACACACACACACACACACTCACACACAGTAAGCATAGGTGAAACTGTGCAAGAAAGCGAGACACTGGATCTGCCAACTAGTCTCGGCCCGCTCACAATAACAATGACCGAGACTTTCAGTAATTCCTTCGCGTGACGTCTAATCCTCTTACGTCATAATGTGACGTCTTCAAATGTTAAAGTTTCTATCACACACGTCAAACACTTTTGACCGAGACGTAATCTTCTTATGCGAGCTTTATCCATAGACTCGGAAATGTTAAAGTTTCTATCACACACACACACACGCACGCACGCACGCACGCACGCACAGACAGACAAAAGTTAGCATCGCATAGGCTACACTTACGTGAGCCAAAAATGACGACCCGGTGAACTTACCTCAATCAAAAATATTCTAGCGTTGCCTAGAATATCTTTGTCTCATAGTCTCCACGACCACGCCTGAACACCTCAAAACAAAGCTTACTTTTCAACACCGCACAAATTTGCTGGCAGTAGTCTCTTGCTCTCAGTTTACACTCTTATCTGTTTTGACAAGGATCTGCACTTTCACGTCAAAGCTTTTCTCCTTCCTGTTTCCCTGCGCCTCTCTCGATCTCAATCTTCACACATGTTGCATGTTTGCCTGGATCTCCCACTCGAAGCGGCTGAACGCAGAACAGAAACTGCACTACACGCTTGCTCGCGAACGGCCAACGAGCTCGGTAATTTCCCCTCGAAGTGACTCGCGGCGCACGAAATTAGTGGTTTTGAAATACTGATCTCTGACAACTACGTGTCAGAAGGGCTAGGCCTACTCGTGGAGTCAATTCTATACATTTTGTACATCCTCTTATGACGTGGTACTGAGCTGCCTATAACATTTTAATGACTATACGAAAGAGGACCTCGTGTGCAATGCGATGCTATGGCAGGCTATGCGGTGTATGGTACGTCTCGTACGAAGAACAAACTGCGACTACGCCGAAACTGTGTGATTCCACTCTGAGAACGTCGTCCTTAATTGAGCCCGAAGTCGACTGATGTAAAGTTTCCGGAAATACAAAGTTTGCCAGGGAAATGCATAGGTTCAACAGTTAAAAAGAGAGACAAATACCACAAAAATCCGTTGGAGCTGAATGTGACTCCTCGTAACCGTAGTCCGTTGTTCGTTGAAACGTAACTTTTTTCAGTGCTGCCAGCAGAACACAACCACAACGCACCATGGTCAGTCGTGCGTGTCGCTGCACGTGCCGTAAAATTCAGCAATTTAAAAACAATTTTGGTCTGCAGTTTCAAATGGGGGGTTGTTTTTATAACCCCCCAGAGATCTCGGTTTTGTCATCATGCAACAGAGGGAACACGTGATTCAAAAGTGAATATTTGTTAAAGGTGACACATGATATGACAGCAGGGCAAACACAAAACATCATAATCTTTTATTGATGGAGGTAAACATGAAAGATCAAAACAACATCCGCGACTAAAACGGCATTTATATTTTAAGGGATGGAAAAAACTGACGCTGGAAAGTGGTGATCATGAGCTTGAAATTCAGTACTTTCGATGATTTCAGTCAGGGGTTTTCATTGATTGTTTTGTTCGCTTCAAAGTCTGCGTCAGATAGTGAATGGAATAAATGACTAGTGAAAGTCTGAATTACTGTATGTAAGAGAGAAAAAAAACCCACATCTATTCCATAAGCCCTTCACAACTGCTACACCTTGATCGATTTGTAGGGCTAAGCTTAGGTTGACCTGTCAAAATGGCTAAGGTGTAGCTCACGAACACACACGAACGGCTGTCAGTTCAAACATATGTCGCTTGGTAGGCTTTAATCTTAGAGCAGATAACGTGAAAAAAAGGTTACGCTCTTTGACAACAGTTGCCAGCGGTACTCGGGTCAAATCTGTGCATGCACAGTTTGCAATTACGCTGTTTCTGTCGTACTTCAAAACAGTGACCCCCTCGCCTTTCTCCTTTTTTTTAAATTAGCTGCCCCCCGAACACATACACTAGTGACACACCCACACACACATACACAAACACACACACACACACACACACACACACACACGTACGTAACCACACACACACACACACACATACACACACACACACACACACACACCATCCTTTTATCTGGCCACTGCTGCCCATTCACATAGTGAGTAGCTATATACGTACCTACCTGTTTCACCTTCGCAACGGTCGAATACATCTATTAAAAATACGATATCGAGATATCGATCTAGTATGCACGTTGTGCTCTGGTCGTTTGAGAACACGTGCACGACACCAATCAAGAAGATACGATGACGTCATAAAGGGACGTCTTTTTTTTAAACCTGTTTTATGCCTGCATCAGCGAACTTTGTCATTTTGTTTTTTTGTTCTGGCGATCAAAAGCCAAGTGTTCGAAAATGCCCGTTTTTTCTTTGAGAAGAGAGAGGCAAATGACGGGTTCTTATATATATATTTAATATCGAGCGTTTTCGAGGGCAAAAGGAACGAGAACGCTAAAGCGTGATCAACCATTCACAACAAACACACAAATTTCAAGAAAATTTATGAAACAAGAAGGGCAAAGCCCATACGACTCACATGCTTGACCTTGACCTTTACATGACCTTGACCTTCAGGGTCAAGGTCAAATAACTAAACCTAGCAATGACATCATACACTAAGAACTGCTTTACACATTTTTCCTACCAAAATACATGTGACCTTGACCCAAGGTCAAGGTCATCCAAGGTCATGCAACACAAAGCTGTTAATTCAAGACATAGGAAGTACAATGGTGCTTATTGGCTCTTTCTGCCATGAGATATGGTCACTTTTAGTGGTTCACTACCTTATTTTGGTCACATTTCATAAGGGTCAAAGTGACCTTGACCTTGATCATATGTGACCAAATGTGTCTCATGATGAAAGCATAACATGTGCCCCACATAATTTTTAAGTTTGAAACAGTTATCTTCCATAGTTCAGGGTCAAGGTCACTTCAAAATATGTATACAATCCAACTTTGAAGAGCTCCTGTGACCTTGACCTTGAAGCAAGGTAAACCAAACTGGTATCAAAAGATGGGGCTTACTTTGCCCTATATATCATATATAGGTGATGTATTCAATCTCAAAAACTTCAGAGAAAATGGGAAAAATAGCTGTTTTTTAGACAACATTTATGGCCCCTGCGACCTTGACCTTGAAGCAAGGTCAAGATGCTATGTATGTTTTTTGGGGCCTTGTCATCATACACCATCTTGCCAAATTTGGTACTGATAGACTGAATAGTGTCCAAGAAATATCCAACGTTAAAGTTTTCCGGACGGACGTCCGGACGGACGGACGTCCGGACGGACGGACGGACGGACGACTCGGGTGAGTACATAGACTCACTTTTGCTTCGCAGTGAGTCAAAAAGTGTATCCATGACAGTGCGGCCTACACTTTTGCAAACGGGAAAATATGACGTCATCAAATGCTATCAAAAATCGGAGAAACACAAGAAAATACTCACAAACAACTGTAAACCAATTTTCATAAAAAAAAATCCGTCCAATGGTGTTTTAGATATGTTTTGCAAACACACACACACACACCTAGGGAGACAAACCTAGTTCTCCGCTCTCGTCAATCCAGGTTTCCCAATTGCTTCGTTTCCGGCCGATTTATGTGGAGCACGTGATGCGCACAAAAAATATTGGCGGTCTACAAGTGTCGTCTGCGCAATGATCGCGGCGGCTTTCTTGACCGCCAAGGACGACCACGCACGTTGTGAGACGTCATTCGTTAGACCTCAATACTTGACTGAATGTAAAAAGCAACATAAAGCCTTTATAAGCAGACTGGCGAACGTCAGTCGATACCACTTGAATATAGCCTACCAGATGAGACATCTGCCGTTAGGTAATTGCTCGCGCTTTACTTTATCATAAAAGACACAGCTGTTGATCTGTGTCTGAACTAACAACTCAACCGTCAGTCGTACGATAAAAAAACAACGCCATTTTATCCTCGGCAATACATTATATATTGAGTACTTTTTATGTTTATTTAAAAAAAAGAATTGTGTTACTTTTGAAATAAAATGCTTGTTTGTCTGAATAAGAATAATACAATATTTCTGACCGAGAAGCATTGTGCGCGACGCTGCAGTCTCGGTAATTTGTTGATGATTTTCAATACTATAACGACAAGATGATGATTGAAAGAAGGTTTGTACTAAAAACGTGGGTTTTTTCTTCACATTTGAAGGGTATTTCAAGAAAACCCTCTAACACAACTAAACAAAAAGCAATGTTTGAAGCAAGACAAAATAATGCCACGCAGCTGTGATTGTCAAGACAAAAAAAACTCCTCTCTTACTCGGGAGAGAAGATAACAAAAATCAATCGATTGTCCTTTCTTTTCCACTCGGGCTTTCTTGTGGAAAAGACTTGCAGAGCCTTAAAACAGAGTGTCATACTGACACTCTTTCCTTGTGAGCGACATAGACAGCGACAAACGGAGGCGTGGAAGGATTGTGTGTGTCTTCTTTGTGTAACCGTCATGCCGCTCTGTAGGCTTACACACAACGGATAGCCACTAGTCACGCCCTGGATCGTGGAACGCCTAGTTGTGTCAACCGCAGGCGCTACACACGATTATGTCCCCCGCAAGACCAACCACATGGTAGGTGTCTCCAAATGAATGCCCTAAAATAGTATGTAACCAGACTTTCTTGTATTGAAGTTTATATCATACTGACCGGTACTTGTTTTTGCATTGGATCAGCCAGTTTTCTTACCATTTATACTCTCGTGTAGTACATAAGAGAAGAAATTTCACCAAGGCAGGTCAGAAATACTGTCCCGCACGTTAAAAATGATAACATAACACAAAGCACGGTCAACAGAAGGGCTTAAATCTTCTTGCTTGTCAAAGTCTAACTACTTGTGGATACTGCTTTCCATTTTTAAGTTTCAGCTTAGCTTAGTTTAGACTCACGATAGGTACAAAGATCAACAGTGAAATATGACGGGGTAAGATCCCCCGCAGCTTGGTCAAAAAAATGCGGGGGACCTTATCTGGTGTCTGCGGGGGACCTTACCCACTGAGAATCGAGTACCACAAAATAACGCTAGATTAGAGCAGCTTATCTGCGATGCAGGTGCCCCAAAACGCGCATACAAGTCTGCAAGGTATCGAAGATTGAACTGTGAGTATTAGAATAGTGATTCAAATGCTAGTTCTGGGTTAATTTGTAAGAAATTGAGACATCTCTGCGTAATTTTCACCGACTTCGGCAGAAAATCGAACGCCATTGTTCACGAGTACACAACAAGACCTAAGTGAAATATTGTACTTACAGCCTAGGCAATTCTGCTTCGGAATATCTATAATAAATAATGTGATCTGCCATAAAATACCTTCACATGGCAATTCTTTTGCGATATATCAACTCTGCTTCCGCGTGCGGAAGACATAATCGTGTGTAGCGCATGCGGTGGACACAACTAGGCGTTCCACGATCCAGGGCGTGCTAGTTGCAGGTTCGAATCCCTTACTGATCAAATATTGGCGTTTTGTTCTCTTCTTCCACAGATCCAATACTGTGCAAGTTTGTCTTAAAAGAAACGGGACAAAAACGTTCGTATGAAGAAGGATTAGAAAAAAGCAAAAGAAAAGAAAGGTTCAAAAGAAGACAAATGGAAGAACGATAAAAGAGGGGATAAAATAAAGAAAGGAGACGAATAGAAACTTTAACAAATATATGCAAATACACCTTCAGACATAAAGATCCTCAGTTTCTGTCATTCTCATTGAAAATATCAGCGAGCGCGAGATACATATATATATATAGAGAGAGAGAGAGAGGGGGGGGGGGGGTCATTGAAGCAACCAGTGAAGGGAGTTGGGTGAGGAGGTGGTGGTGGAGGGTATATAATTTAAATAAAAAACAAAACTTCCTGCACCAATTCTCAGCTCAGAGGCAGCACCAAAACAACTTCCTACTGGCATCAATGTTGGCCAACGGGCCGGAAGAGTAAATTTGTTTTGAAGGTCGCGTGGAGTATTTTGCGAGTAGGTACGATCGCACAGTTAAGGCTCGACCTTCATCAAGACGTCACTTGTTTGACACTCCGTAGAGTCTCTACTAAACAAAGATGCCGTAAGACGCTGTTTGCACGTTGTAAGTGTGTGCAACTGTACAACAATGAACAGCGAAATGGCCGCCCTAGCAATTTGAACCCCGCTGTTTGCATCTCTCTCTCTGTCTCTGTCTCTGTCTGTCTCTGTCTCTCTGTCTCTGTCTCTGTCTCTGTCTCTGTCTCTCTCTCTCTCTCTCTCTCTCTCTCTCTCTCTCTCTCTCTCTCTCTCTCTCTCTCTCCCCCCAACAAAAATCGACTTCATGTGATTTTGCTACTGTTTCGATTTGATGGCAGCCCATACCTCCAAAACTTAGTAAAAGCAAATTCACTGGTTAAATGAACAATCTCTCTCTCTCTCAAAAAAAAACTAAACAAACCACAATTAATTCATTAATTAATTAATAAAATAAAAATTTAAATAAAAATAAAATAAAAATCTTGGGTGTATTTTCAGCCGACCTTCCGAATCTCTCCGTTTCCAATCGAGCACGAAGCTAGCGGTTAAATCTCCATTTTGTTTTTAATACCAAATGCAAAAACACGCATGGTGCCAAAACCTACAAAAATGTAAGGCCTATATATAGTACCACACCAACGACCCCTATACCGTACCAACTCCCACCAACCTCTCCAACATTTTTGCTCATGTAAATTGATCTCTCGGTTTCTGTGGACTTAAGACCACACAAATCAATTGACGACACTCACCGGGGGCGCCGGAGTTCAAAACAGGGAGCAAAGGGAGATGGTGGATAAAAACACAAAAAGCTTTTCACCGTCAATGGGGCTTTGACTGTCGAACTAACAAGCAGATGACCTCTGAGCTGTGCCAAAAGACACGCAAATCAATTCCCTTGCTGTTTGTTCACCAAATGTACGTAATCCACCCGAAAGCCAATCGCGGGACCCAACACCGTAGAAACTTCGGAAGGGAGAATGGGGGGAGGTGGGCTGGGGGTAGAGAGGCATACGCCGGGACATTCGCATGATTAAAGTCGATTTAAATTCAGCCGAGACGCATGAGCGCGCCCTCCCCAAAGTGGATTGCTTGAGAGTCACGTGCCTGAGTGTATCTGTGATTGTGAGTCACGTGCCTGAGTGTATTAGTGAGTGTGTGTGTGTGTGTGTGTGTGTGCGCGCGCGTCTGCGTGTGTATGACTATGAGTGTGTCTGTGTGCGTCCGTTCGCGCGTGCACATCACAGCGGAAAGACACTGTTCGTTTCTTTGTCCTTAACTGTAGAAAAAGATATCGCAAAGACTAAAGGAAAGACATAAAGACACAGAGACGAATAGAGACAGGGGTAAGAAGAGCCCACGAAGAAAGGGGTACACCAATACATGGACCAGGGCCGGACCCAGGGGGGGGTTCCAGGGGTTCCGGAACCCCACCCCTTGAAAAAGCATGTACCTTGCTTTCACTTTTACTAGTTTTAGCACCAAAACAATGCTGCTCTTAACCCTCAAAACAAGGCCCAGAATGCACCAGATTGCACAGATTTTAACCGTTTTTCAAAAATTTTCCGGGGGAGCATGCCCCCGGACCCCCCTAGTTCGCGCGCCTGCTTTGCAGGCGCGCGCTTGTGGCTTCGCCACTTCGCTGATTTGCCCCCCCAAAAAAGGAGGAACCCCCCCCTTACAACTCATTTGGTCCGGCCCTGCATGGAGAAAGAAAAGGAGCCTAATGTTGTGGAAACTCCGACGAGACAAATTAAACAAATGCTTCATCGCCGGCTCCCTCTTCCAAGAGAAAAACACCCAGTTTAGACCAGACAGAAACAAGTCGCGTAAGGCGAAAATACAACATTTAGTCAAGTAGCTGTCGAACTCACAGAATGAAACTGAACGCAACGCAACGCAGCAAGACCGTATACTCGTAGCATCGTCACTCCACCGCCCGTGGCAAAGGCAGTGCCAGTGGAATTGACAAGAAGAGCGGGGTATTCGTTGCGCTGAGAAGGATAGCACGCTTTTCTGTACCTCTCTTCGTTTTAACTTTCTGAGCGTGTTTTTAATCCAAACATATCATATCTATATGTTTTTGGAATCAGGAACCGACAAGGAATAAGATGAAAGTGTTTTTAAATTGATTTCGAAAAAAAAAATTTGATAATAATTTTTATATATTTAATTTTTAGAGCTTGTTGTTAATCCAAATATAACATATTTATATGTTTTTGGAATCAGCAAATGATGGAGAATAAGATGAACGTAAATTTGGATCGTTTTATAAAAAAAATTTTTTTTACAATTTTTAGATTTTTAATGACCAAAGTCATTAATTAATTTTTAAGCCACCAAGCTGAAATGCAATACCGAAGTCCGGGCTTCGTCCAAGATTACTTGACCAAAATTTCAACCAATTTGGTTGAAAAATGAGGGCGTGACAGTGCCGCCTCAACTTTCACGAAAAGCCGGATATGACGTCATCAAAGACATTTATCAAAAAAATGAAAAAAAGTCTGAGGATATCATACCCAGGAACTCTCATGTCAAATTTCATAAAGATCGGCCCAGTAGTTTAGTCTGAATCGCTCTACACACACACACGCACAGACAGACACACACACACACATACACCACACCCTCGTCTCGATTCCCCCCTCTTCGTTAAAACATTTAGTCAAAACTTGACTAAATGTAAAAAAAGAGAGTAAAAAAATGTTGGTTTAATACAAACTGTTGCTTGGCAACAGCCCAAACGGTCGTCTGTCTGTAGTTTCATAGTCCTCTCCGTAAGGTTTGCTGGGACCAGTCGTGTCGATCGAACCATAAAGCGTTTTACAGTCCCCAGTGAATTACCGGTATGATTCAGCACAGAATACCAGAACTATATACCAGTTCTCTTTTGTCAAATATATTAACAAGCGAATTCCATAAAGGATTTGTTTAATGAATCTGCAGTGGAGGCCATTTCCATTTGGATGACTACAGTGTTCTATGTGAAATCCTTTCATACTTCTAATTCTAATTTCAAAGTGTTTCTAACTGCGTGAATTATGACGGTATTGAGTTCGCAAAAGCTATAAACGCCAGGGTTATTCTGTGTGATTGAACCAAACTCCCAAAAAAGAACAGGAGGTGCTCTCGGTGTCAATGATTTATAAAAACAAAAGGTCATCTCTTCACAACGTGAATCATAAAACCCTAGGCATTGCATTATCGATCACAACCGATTATATCCTGGGAACGTCAACATAAAAACGCCCATAATAACACGTAGCGTGAAAAGTAGCTATGGAGGTTGCATTAAAGCAGGCCTGAAAGTGGCGAGTATTTTACTCGCCATGGCGAGTAGAAACATGTAAATGGCGAGTAGAAATGTAAATCTACTCGCCAAATGCGAGTAAAGTTGCTGAAACAAATGGTTGGTTTGGCGAGTAAAAATAAAAAAAATTGCTCTCTGGCTAGTAAATTATGAGAAGTACTAGCCAAAGGCCAGTGCCCAATTTTGTGGACTTTCACTGTTTCAGAATTTATTTTTGCGAGACCAGCCGGATTTACATGCATAAGACAAATCGGACGCCTCGTTTTGGCGCTAGACCTAACTTTTAAAATCTAAATAATAAATTGACAGCTTGTTACACAAACATTCTTAAATCATAACAGATTTCTTTTTTCATCAAGACACGATCAGAACAATTAGCCGGTCACGCAAGGTCGTGTTTCCCAAGCAGACGAATTTTCTGCATAGCGTTTGCTTATTTGAAGCCACCGCCGCCGATAAGTTCGTGTGACTCGGAGCCGTTTGTTGCGTTTTAGATTCAGAGGTACACAATAACGTGCTATTGTAGATATAGCGAGTCGCATTGAAATCACAAACTGACGACTAAATTGTGAGAGAAAAAAAAGTGGATCACACCGGTTCAGGGGTTAGATAAACCACAAAAACCGGTGAGTAGTTTACGCGAGCTAAATAGCCATTCAAACGAACTGTGTCATTTAATGCTATTACATGCAATTGCAAGTGTGTTCCATAAGCCTCTCACGAATGAAAAATATGAGGAGAAAAACTAAAACCCAACCCCACCGCATCTCTTTCCTCTATGACCATTTTCTCCATGAATTCAATCCGTTTAAATATTGTCCACCTACATATCATATTCATATGTACTTGAGAGGCTTCTATATATACGACTTGTGTCTGTCTGTGTGTCTGTGTGTCTGTTCGCGATGCACGGCCAAAGTTCTCGGTCGATCTTTTTCAAATTTGGAGACCGTATTCAGCTACACCCCGGACACAACCTCATCGATGAGATATTTCAACAAGTGCTCTCAGCGCGCAGCGCTGAACCGATTTTGGTTTTTCTGTAGATCCACTATATCCATTCCCAGTAACTCTTCCTTATCTTCTCCAATGTTTTGTTTTGCGCGTTTATCTCCCTTCCTTCGTGTGGCGTCAATCCATATTCCCGTTACTACGTTACTATTTTTAGAAGGTCACTGCACGTTACTATTTTTAGATCTCCCTTCCTTCGTGTGGCGTCAATTCATATTCCCGTTACTACGTTACTATTTTTAAGAAGGTCACTGCACGTTACTATTTTTAGATCTCCCTTCCTTCGTGCGCCGGCGAAGCCGGCGTACACCCGGCAAAGCCGGGTCCCAGGCGCAGCCTGGTATTCGGCTCTACTTCTTCCCGGCGAAGCCAGTACCCGGCGAAGCGGGTAATCATCTAGTACTCAATAAATTTGTGTACACTACATTGGGGTGTGCACGTTAAAGATCCCACGATTGACAAAAGGGTCTTTCCTGGCAAAATTGTGTAGGCATAGATAAAAATGTCCACCAAAATACCCGTGTGACTTGGAATAATAGGCCGTGAAAGGTAGGATATGCGCCGAAATGGCTGCGATCTGCTGGTCGATGTGAATGCGTGATATATTGTGTAAAAAAAATTCCATCTCACACGGCATAAATAAATCCCTGCGCCTTGAATATGTGCGCGATATAAATGGCATAAAATAAAATAAAAAATAAAAAATAAATCCCTGCGCTTAGAACTGTACCCACGGAATACGCGCGATATAAGCCTCATATTGATTGATTGATTGATTGACTCAATGAAACTTCAATCCAAACAAAACAAATCCCCCACGACGAAATAGGACTCAACAGAACAGATTTTTCCTGCTGAAAAGAATGGTTCACTGCCCACCTCATCACAAAAAGAAACAGTTGACCCTGGATGAAAGAAATTTATTGGCTTGAATTTGAAAGGCGTTGCAAAAGCTTTTAGTGTGTCCTGGCTCGTATCGGAGGGGGACACACGTACGCGCGCACTCACTCACTCACTCACTCACTCACTCACTCACTCTCACACAAACACACACACACACACACACACACACACACACACACACACACACACACACACACACACACACACACACACTCGCAATGCCTAAAATGATCTGAAAGAGAAACGATAAGAGAAAAAAGATCAGATTTGATTTTTGGTCGGACATTGTCATTGATTTTTTTCCCCCTCTCCAGCAAGCTTCTCCTGGCCGTGCCTCGATTCCTGGAAGCCATTCAAGCCAGCACAACAAAACACGATAAACCGCTCAGATTAGTTAGTGATCCGGCCAGACCCTAGTGGGTCGCGCATCTTCGCAACTTGAGTTCTGGAACGAAAACGGGGAAAATGTAGCTCTGGACGAAAGCTTCTCTCACAAGGTGTATAGTGGTTTTTGTGTGCTTGAACATAGTGAGTAAAAAAAACATAAGTCGCAAGATTGTATATAAAGACCTTCCTTTGAGCCCGAAGTTGACTCCGAGAAGACTTCTTTTTACCGAAAATTATGTGTTAAACCTTCGTGCTTGGTGAAATATCAAATATCGAGTTCATTGACGAATAAACTTGTCTGAGGAACTGAAGTACTTCGGAAGGAGACGGTAAGTCAAAAAGAACAATAAGACTTACAAAGTTACTTGAAAGTCTAATGTGTGTTTTTTATATGATCAAAATAGAATACTTGGTTCAGTAACAACAGCAAAATGCAGGGCCTCACATCCACGTCGGACATCGGACATATGAGGATATTTTTTTCAAATGTCCTATACATTTTTCATGCAGGAGGACAAATGTCCTATTGTTTTTGTCACAAAGTGGTCAATGTCCGATTATTCTATCATTTGATCCGGACATCGTCAGTACTTCTCAATTTACAGTAGTTTGAATGCTAATTTATCGATGTATTGCGAAGCGATGTGTAGCAGACGAAATTAGACACTTTGTGCCTCTAGTACCAAAGAGTTTCCAAGGCTCGCAACTCGGAATGCTCGAAGCCAGTTGAGAGTTGCCTCCCTTCGCGCTTTCCTCGAAAATAACAAACATGCCGCCTAAACGAAAACTGATCCCAGAAAAGGGACAGAAGAAATTACACTTCAAGTCCCTTCCCTCATCATCTGTCAGTAGCACGGAAACTGAGCTTCCTCCAGCCCCAGAGTAGTTAGAGCCCGATTGCCCAGGTGAGAATGTCGATCGCGATAGTCAAACATCGGACCCGAAGAAAGACACTACCCCCTCCCTCACCCCCACGCGTAACTTCGTCTCAAGCTTGATGGGGCCAAAGGATGACATTCACAAGTCACAGTGGGTGGTGAAGGTTGTTGAAAAGTGGACATCCACGAGGAAGCGAATGCTCTTCAGCAAAAGAAAGGAACCAGCATAGTAGTTGAAGTTCAGAGACAGAAACACTGCACTGACTCGATGTAATTTATTTTATATTTTCTGTGACCTTTTTGCCAAGAAAAGTATTTTTGTTCTTTTACCCTCGTGCCAAGAAACTAGTCAAGTTTAATTATATTTACGTTTTGTTTCGGGAAAAAAATGTCCTATTGATTTGTTTTTGTTCAGGACAAATGTCCTATCACTTTTACATTGGCCAGGACATTTGTCCTATGCTACCTCTCATGGATGTGAGGCCCTGAAAATGTATACTGATGGCGATGATGCAAGAGGGGTACTGTAAGGTTAGACTACCTTTACTTTTATCCTTTTTCTATGAACACAAACACAAGCTGGCAGCACCTATGTTTATGGCAATTACGTACGGTTGTAAACGAAACACCATGTTAGATTTCACGCATGTACAGAACGGATGCCGAAAAAGACATTGGCATTATGTTCTTTTGGCTTGGCGTCCTCTTCGAAAAAAGGACCGCCATGTTATCTTCATCAAACTGTGCATGTATATATCCTTCTTCCACTTGTAATCGTGTTATTATGGGTTTATTATGAACGCGCCGAATCATGACATGACATTCTTTAATAATCATACAGTTTGTCAAAACAGCAGCAACATTGATAACTGCTTCGATGTGTTCTCTCTGATGTTCTTGAAGATACCATTTTCTTTTGTTTTACCCCCAAGACATCCAAGAACCAGTGAAAAGCACATACCTGGGAAACAAAAGAATGCTCAATCCACATGGCAAAAGCACTCTTGTATTCTTGGGCTGCTGCAGCACTACAGTAGTGAAGGTAGCATTGTTCTGAGCGATTAGTTTGGGCGATGTCTCGACATGTCCAACTGGGAATTCGTGCGAATAACACTTTCCCACTTGACAGACAGTGTGGCTAAAAGAAACACCTCGAAAAAGTAATCTTTTCTTGTTGGGTCCCCGAGGCAAAAATAACGAGGGCGTTCGAAATCGGTGTATGTGTGAACGGCTTGTGCGTCTCTGCGGCGTTTCGCAATTTTGTTTATGCTCTTTTGTGAAAGTGTCCTCACTTCTGAACCTCTGAAGATGTTTGAACAAATCTCACAATTGCTATAAAAATCCAAATGGACACTGTACCAAAGTTAAACACGCTATCAGAGCTGATGCCCCGCGTGCTATTTACCCTCACCTGTCATGTTCGGAATGCCCCGCGTGCTATTTACCCTGTCATGTTCGGAATGAAGATCACAGAAAAAGTACTGCCTATTTATTGCCTTCACTTTTCTTCCTCATAACTCGGTAACCTATAAATTGTAATATTTAATACAAACCGAGATTCGTGTTATGGTCTGTCACGTGCAATCATGGCTGTCTTTTACATTTCTACGGGATCAAGGAGAACATGTTCTTCGCAAATCGTGTACGCCTGCACCATATTATTGATATATATATATATCTGCACCATTAAATGCACGCTCCTTCTCGTGAAGACAGTTGGCCGCACCACCTCAGATCTGGCCAGGCTTTTACATGGGATAAGACCATCCCTCCACTTAGACACATACCAAAAAACAACGACTTGACGGCTTTCTGTGGTGAGATAGAATGGCTATAGTGGCTTTTACGAAATTAAATAGTGAACACATTTCCAACTTTGCACAGAGAGCCCCCAGGCTGTTCATTTTTGATATATGACCAAGTGAAGAGGTGGTCTTATCCCATATAAAAGCCTGGCCAGTTCTGAGATGTTGAGCCGAACTGTTTACATCGGAAGGACTGTGCCTTTAAGCTTTCGCTATCAAACTTGGTGTGACAAACGCTGTAAAACCAGACCATGCACAGTGCTATTACCGTTGTCAACATGCATGGAGAATTTGTGCAACATGTTCACGTTTCCGTAGTTCCCATATAACCACTGAGGCGAATAGTAAAAACCACAGAGCTCGCTTCAATGCTCTTCCTCTTTCATCATACACCATACCGTGTACCGACATAACGCTTCCTCCTGTTAATGTCGGGTGATCATAATTATGTTTAAACTCATCACAGCCATGCATTGTAACGACTGAAGCTTTTGAATTAACATTCTATTTGTGGGTTGGTCCGTGCGTTTTCCCACAGTACACAGCTACGCTCTGATGAACCTTTTGGCCGCTAAAACTGCAAGCTCTGCCAAACTGCTCGTTTTCTCAGGGCTCCCCACGGACGCACCACCTGGAGCGTCCCGGGACCACCATTTTTAATTTATTTAGCGTCTATGGACCCCCTCAGCGGAGGTTAAGAGGGTCCAAAGAGTCCAGGGGCCCCAAAGCCCTCGTGTACTGATATTTCATTGTGATCACGCATATTGTGATACGAAGTGTCTTTTTTCGTGGGAATATTCCAGGAGAACATTTTAACAATACCATACATGTATTTTGTTGCATTATATTCACACACACACACACACACACACACACACACACACACACACACACACACACAGCGCGCGCGCGCGCCTTGCCCCCGACATTTTGTTGACATTAAGATTTGAAAGGACAAAATTGGCATTGGCCAGACTAAGCTAACGACTACAGTCTGAAAACAGTATCTAGGGTACGCACGATAACAGACATTTAGTGCGTCCCGGGACCAGCTCTTTTTTTGGTTTAGTGCGTCCCGGGACCCCTTCCACAAATTTCTAGTACGTGTTCTGGTGCGAATAAGACGCAGGGACGCGCACTTTGGGGAACCTTGCATTCTACACATGAACACTCCGGGTTTTCTTGTTTGCTTAATCGTTTGTTTGTTTTTTTAAACCACCAAAGCTGTCGCAATGACACGGCAAGAGAAGACACAAACGTGTGTGTTGTTTTGTAACTGTTTCTATCTAACAATGGGGGGAAAAAACACTAAATTAATGTATTTAAAAGTCAACGCCTTCAAAAAGTATAACGGCTTTACAGATCGGCGACCGATGACACCAGAAAGAAACTGAAATAGAACAGAGACAGAGCATGGTGGGTAAGGAGTCCGGGAGCGGGGGAATGGCGGTGAGCGGAGCCTGCGGGGCAAACTAGGGGTTGAATGTCCGGAAAATCATCTGGGGGCGGATGTTGAAGTACGGGAGGCTATAAGCTCTGGTCAAACTAGGGACGGGGAAAAAGCCTCGGTCCATCTGTACAAGTGGTGGGTGAGATTCAGCTTTCGCTTTGAAGGCCGGCTCACGACCTTGTTCAAACGAAGTGCCTATCGTCACCATTCTGATAATCATCGCTCCACGGCTATCCGCCAGTTATCTCTCTGACCGGACGCTAAATTCCTACGCGAATCTATCAAAACAAGAATACAGAGTTATCTCCCATATGTTGTTCGCGAGCAGTGTTCGCGAGACGAAAATGATTGCAGATTGGCCGACTTCGACAGTGATCTCCGTTCTGTTCTTCACAGTTATGATAAAGACATCGTTCTAAGGTCAAAACAAGTGGAAATTTTGGGACTGCTGCCGGAAGGAGACCGTAATATATGGTTGCATCACTGTCAACTGGTTACAGAAAAAATCGTCTGCTCCAGCGAGCGCCGAAACCAAACGGTTGATTATCACGTGACACTTTTGCCATATTTAGAGTTGTTTGCACAGTAAATACAGCCGCGAAAAATAGCTCGCTTGAAACTGTCTTACATATCAATTCCTTTGTAATTAAAAAATTACACAACACCATGAAAAATCATTATCGACGATCGCGTATATCCATAACACATTACGAAAAGATCTAAATATGTAAAAAATCGATTTCCTCGCCAGACAAGGAAAACCAAGGCTGAAGGCATCCTGTCAGAATGAGACCCGAAGGGAAGTAACTCATTTTTACCTGAGTTCAGGATGCTATCGTCACGTGTATCTCTTTTGAGGCATGTGTGTACTGTGCTTGAAAGAGGAAATTAAAGCTCTCTCTATCTCTCTCTAAACCTCTCTCTCTCTCTCTCTCTAAAGCTCTCTCCCTCCCTCCCCCTCTCTCTATAAAGCTCTCTTAGTCACACACACACGCCCGCACGCAAGCACAGACATTTGTCCAAAAAACAAATGTCGGAAATCACCTGGAAGAATTCACATGTAAAGTTTCATGAAATGTGCCCAGTAGTTTTAGGGAAATCCCTCTACACACACACACACATACACCACCAACCGCGTCTCGATTCCCAGCAGTCTATGCTAAAACATTTAGTCAAAACTTCACTAAATTTAAAAAGAAAGGGGGGGGGGGGGTATCAAACTGGCGAAGAAAACGGAGAGGACAAGAATAATATAAGGTTACACGAGAGATGCGCTGGACGTCGAGATGAGAAGATGTAGAGATTAAAGGGGGGGGGGGGGGGGGGTTCCGCCGTGTCAAACGTTCACTGTGGACGATAAGCGCCCCAAAAGAGTAAATCAAAGCTACGTGCACAAGCTGGAGAACGCGGGGAGTAGGTGTGAACGGCTAACGTCCCTAATACTAATACCGAACGCTATCTTTCGAATCATGCAGTGGGTCAGTAAGAGGAGGTTAGTGAGAAAAGGGGAAGGAGGAAGACAGGATGTTATCTCTGTGTCCACTGTCCACTCTGAGTGATTAGCAATGGTTAATCACTTTACCCTCGTCCTTCACAGCGTCGCTGTCCGACCCTCAGACCAATTTCCTCGATTCGGCTCACACGAACAGGTGCGCGATGCGCCCCACGCATCAGCTCATAAATCAAGCTAAATGCAATACAGTGGACGCCGCTTAATAAAACCGCGGTTAATAGAGCCAGCCGCTTATAAAAGCCGATTTCAGACGGTCCGGATTTATCACTATATCTTATGTATTAGAAAAAGCCGGTTAATAAACCCAACCCGCCGCTTATTAAAGCCAGTTTTCTCAGAGAAATCACGTAGTTTGTGACTAAAACTCACATTATCTTGTTCTTGTAATCGCTCAAGTCATAGGCCTATTATTATTTTATGTCCACGCTCACGCGTATCACCACCGCCTTCAAACCCAGAGATGAGGCAAATATGACCCGCCTTCGATCTGGTCTGGAAAGTCGTGGTTACCGCATGGAAGAATTTGAACCATTCGCAGACTCAGTGAGAGAACTGATGTGGAAGACGACCAACAAACAAACACTCATAAAATCGTTCTTCTCTGCCGAGTAATGATTCGTGACGGTGACAGTGAAATTATTGATGTACCGAAGTGATCAAAGAACACGTACATGTACATAATTAAAACAAAAGTTCAACATCCTCCGTGAAGTTTTGTTTAGATTCAAACAAGTGTAAATGACGAAAGAAAGTGACTGAGTGACGTAAACAAAAGAGAAGATTTTTTTTTTTCGAAAATGACGTATTCCTGGACCGCCGGTTAATAAATCCGCCGCTTATTAAAGCCATTTTTCGTCGGTCCAGAAGTGGCTTTATTAAGCGGCGACCACTGTATCGTGTCGACCCACTTAACCGCCTATCCTTGGGGGGAACGAAAACCCCGACAAACCTTGCGAGATCGATTCTCCAAATCAGAGCTAAGCTTTAATTACAGCTCACTGACAATACACGACAACGGGGGAAATAAAGGAAGAGTAACTGTTTTAGTTTTAACTTAACTTGTCTCTGCAGGCAGTGTGTGTGTGTGTGTGTGTGTGTGTGTGTGTGTGTGTGTGTGTGTGTGTGCGTGCGTGCGTGCGTGCGTGCGTGTGTGTGTGTACGTGTGTGCGTGTTTTGAAGCAGAGATGAGGGCTTAATGTTTGGTGTTAGTCTTCTAAGCCATCTGTATCTACACTTCATCCAATCCATTCCTTCAAATAAATTCTGAACCTTGGAAATCACTGAGGTTTAAACTTCGACCACCCTTCAAAGAATTCATATATTCAAGGTTAAAATCCTTGGATGTTTTCTTCCTTACATCGTTTGGCCCACTTTCATGCAGCAACTTCAGAAATACACTGGATCAAGGAGGAATTCTACTATCACCTCGCCTCAGGAACTGAACGTTTTTCCCATGATAGTTTATCCGTATACTATTAAAAAAAAAGTATTTTCAACAAACAAAAACCAGCTGGGTGTTTAGGATGGATAGTAAAACATCCGACTGTAAAGCGGAAACCAGGGGCAAGAGCTCGGAAACTTAAACCCCCACAATTTACGCTTACCTTTTTCCTGCCTCTCCATTTCTCGTAAGATGCCTCCAACAGCATTATCTCTGTTTCAGGGTTAAGCAGTCTGTTAGACAAACGCATCACAAACATAGGGCTATACAAGTGGTGACGAACACAGAGGAAGATTAGAAACGTAAACGTTGTACTTACTTCAGTAAAGACTCCGGCGAGCACGAAACGTTTCAGAATGGTACTGAACGTTGAATGTTCTACTGGACGAGTTAGAGTTCCGTATCGAAACGCACACACACACTGTTTTTGAAGACCTCACGTCCCTAGGTCGAACTAACAAACTGCAATATAGGTCAAACACTACCCCGCCCTACATTCTTTTTCTATCAGTTTTTGTTTTAATCATTGTTCCTTGAAGTATTAGCAGGTATGTATTGCCCGTGAGATAAGGGTTTGGACGTGGTTTTGGATACCCACGTATTTAAATGTAAAAATGACTGCATGACACGGTAACCTAGTTAGGCTTAGTGGTGACTGTCGTCTTCCTGCATCCGTTTACAGTGTACAAGCCTTGAGGTCGTGTTGATTGTAAGAAGAAGGAATGCAAAGAGGGCAAGAAGAGGGGTGATGAGGCCTGTCTGTCTGTCTGTCAGATAGACAACAGCAGCAATAACACAGTCATGTCACGTAATGGCAACGGTTCTTCCGCTGGAATCAAGTTATTGTACTTTCTTCTGCTTTTAGAGGGACGGTGCCGGTGTGACGATTTCATCTTTCGCCCGTGTTCATATTTCCCCGTCTATACTCAAGACTGAAATGTTGTTTCCTGGTAAGATTAAGAAGTGAAATTATTTATGGACGAAAAGCATGTCAGTTTCTTGCATGTAAAGAAAATTGGTGGTGAAATTTAATAGATTTCACCCCCAAAATCGATTTCTTCGAAAACGTGTACCGAGTGGTTACGTCCCTTGAATAAGAAGGGAAACATTTTAGGATGAATCAAATGTCTAAGTTAAATACCAACAAATTGGTTGGACAAATTTGGCCCCATGAATGTAAGGTACACATAGTCGCTCATCAGTACTATCAAAGTTTTTTTGTTTTGTTCAGTGTGGAGTTTATACTAGATCAACGAGGCCGAGAATCGAAATATGACCACGGCGAAAGATGAAATCGTCACACCGGTTAGCCAAAATTGGCAATGCAGCAGAGTTGTTCATGTAAATGCCGTTCCCGTGTTAGAGTCCGTCCGGGCGTGTGTCTGTCATACGGGTGCATTGGCACTTCGTTTTTCACACAGCCGGATTCAGTCGCAAAACGTAAAACGATTTACAGAGAGAGAGCGAGAGAGAGAGGTGGAGGGGGGTGGGGGAGGGGGCGCCTTGAGTGAAAGGTCATACCGAAGTAGGTACACTGCTGTGTATGCCAGGTTACAAAAACCGACGTCCGAATTGTGAAACCAGTAATATAAATTCGCTGTTTAAAAAGATCTCATGGTAAAACGATCGAATACGCTCAGCGGTTTTCGGCAGAAGGAAGACACGAATTCCATATTTTTCCCCATTGTAAAACCTATGGTTGAAAGGTGTTAATGAACATCTGTGATATGAAAGGGAAAACATGAGTAAGAAATTCAACAAGGGAGGTGACTGAGAGAGAGTCGATCTGAACTTTGTAAAGAGCCTTTCTTGCGATGACATAATGCACGCACACTGTACGATAATTCTTAGCACTGAGTGAAGAGAACCAACTCGTAAATCAATACTCTGTAGCACCAGTACATCAAACCCGGAAAACGTTCGTGGGGCCGAGAGAACATGATAATTATGCAAAAATGTTCTCTCAAACCCCGATTCAAGCAAGAGGGAACGCCATTGAACGATCCGTTACCGCAGACAGGAACCCGTTCTGGTGAGGATGTAAACCAGAAAAGAAAAAGAATGGAATGCATGAAGAAAACAGCTGACATAGAGGAAAGGCGGAAAAGAAACAGCGAGACTAAGGGGGGGGGGGGGGGGGGGGGGGGTCTGAGTCGGAATGAGATAAACGTGCTTCATGAAGGAAGGTTTCGTTGGTGTCTAGAAACAGAAATAGCTATCAAACACACGAACAAAACATTAAAGAGACAGGGAGGGGAAAGGAGAATAGGCTCCTGGTCCGACAAAAGGACAAAAAAACACTGACAGTGACACCCTCCAATACAAAGAGTTTTCAATGCGTGTCTTTTGCACGGCTCTTCACTGTTATACTACAGATTTTCGAAACAAGTATCTTCAAAGCTTTACTAAATCCTCTGACTCGGTGAAGTTCAAGCCTGATGTAAAATGAAAATACCCCCCCCCCCCCCCCCACACACACACACTGTTCAGAGGGGGAGCTATGTTTGTGGAGCGTCAGACACAACTGTTTGGTACAATAACAAGAAAACGGTGTTTGTCTTTAAAATAAAACGTGTAGTTGTGAAATACCACAGGTGCATGTAACAAGCTGCATTGCAGTTCAACAACAAAGAACAAGACATGACAAAAATAGGTTTGCAGAGATTGGCAGAAGCGTCACTTTTCCAGCGTTCTACACGGGCGAGGTCAGAATGACCTGCTCTCTTGCACCAGTAACACCCAGGCATGACAAGAAATAATGTTAGAAACCCAACACTTATCTGATTTGTCTGGCCAACATGATTAGCAATTGCAACAGAAAGAGTAGAAGGCATAATTACACCGAAACAGCTAGCACACAAAAATGATGGCATCATGACAGAAATTACTGTTGCAACAAGAGGTGTTGAAAACAGGTCTCAGTCTGTGTGTGTGTGTGTGTGTGTGGGGGGGGGGGGGGTATCAAAATATGTTAGCACCTGATCACAGTTCTCTGTTAATGTTCTGACCTATGTTTGCACAAGTCAGTTTGGGATAGACCCCCCCCCCCCCCCCCCCCCCCCCCCCCCCCCCCCCCCCCCTATTTAAGACTTCCTCCCTTTTAAGAACCTGTTTTCTCAGATGTTCTATTCATAACCTCTGTAAATTTAACCCCGTTCTTAAGACTAACTCCATTTTAAGATTTTCTCAGATTTCTGAATGTCTTCAAAAGGGGGTGGGGGTCCACTGTTCTGTGGTAAGACTATTAAGTGTCTCCTTTCACCAGTTTAACCTAACCCGCAGGTCATGACATCCCCACAATTTACTATCATGTCATCATCAGGGATACAATCATGTCATCATCATCTCTGTCCTCATCAACGGAAGTCAGTCCTCTAGCAGTACATTCAACATTACCATGCAAGCTGTCCCACAATTTTTCTAATTGCTAATGCACCAATGTATGTCCAGGCAATGCAGCTATAATTACAGAGTGATCACATATGTACAATGTACTATACATTCTCATTCACACTGTGGTTGGTACATGTGACCCTTTAATGGCTGTATAGCCTTGAGGTCTTTTTTCCAATGAATGAACCATATAACATGATCTAATAATGAACCATAGCAATACAATATTCTGCCAACCACAATCGTGAATCAGCTGACCGAAATATTGCTTGCACCAACACACACGACAACAGCATCCACACCAGCATAACCAGTACAAACATGTGCAGACTTATGAAACCTTAGTTCCTTAACCATCATCTCCATTAATCCAACACATTTTCATACTCATAGGGTGGGGCGGGGATGTAGCTCAGTCGGTAGCGCGCTGGATTTGTATCCAGTTGGCTGCTGTCAGCGTGAGTTCGTCCCCACGTTCGGCGAGAGATTTATTTCTGAGTCAACTTTGTGTGCAGACTCTCCTCGGTGTCCGAACACCCCCGTGTGTACATGCAAGCACAAGACCAAGTGCGCATGAAAAAGATCCTGTAATCCATGTCAGAGTTCGGTGGGTTATAGAAACACGAAAATACCCAGCATGCTTCCTCCGAAAGCGGCGTATGGCTGCCTAAATGGCGGGGTAAAAACGGTCATACACGTAAAAGCCGTGGGAGTTTCAGCCCACGAACAAACAAACAAAATACTCATAGGGTCAACAGCATAAAAAAAGGGTCTGTCAAGTTACCCTGACCAATATTCTTTTTGCTACTTCTTACATTATCATTCGATCAAATTTTTTCTTTTTTAACAAGAGCATTAGCAAGTGAAAAATGCCAGACAATTTACAAGATGACTGTCATCTTATCTGCTTGTCTGTTTATGTAAACACCTCACCCTGTTCACAAACACTGCCAGGAAATATTTGCATATATATATATATTATAAAGCACTACCTGTATTTACCTGAATTGACAATTTACAGTATGCCCTTGGTGTATAAATAAATACACCAACGCACACACATTGTTTGTTTGTTGTTTTTCTTCTCTTCTTTTGTTGTTTATTGAAAGGTTTGTTGTCCGTTGAAGCAAGTTACCCAGGATGTCAGCTACACGCAGTGAAAGGGTGTTAAAATTCCAGTGCAAGCTTCCGGGATCATGGCTGTATTTTGAACTGTTTAAATGGGTTGGGTGTGTACCCTATATAATGGTATGACAATGTATTATTTTGTGTATACATTGTATATCTAGGTCAGTAGGTGGGTTGATTCTGTGGGAAATAGTGTATCATTCATGCACGTTTTTAGCCTCTGCAATAGCTGAATAAATTACAAGGCTTCAAAGATCTATAGGAATTCCTAACACATGTGGGTTTTTTAATCAGCATCAACAAAATATGTATGCTATGCTTAATAGTATTAGTAGGGCTTGATTCCCCGACATAGCATTTTCACTAATAATGCGTGTTTTCCATCATCAGCTTACCAAACCCTATTACCCTGCTTTTAATGTTTATCTCCAGAATACGCTGCTTTCTGTATATATAAATTTATATCAATAGGCCATAGGCCTAACTATTACAGAGATAAAAAATAAAAAAAGTTGGACAAAAAACATTGACAGATAAGTTTCAGTTACTTTCCTTTCCTGACAAGCATCTCAGTACAGTATGTTTAAATTGTAGCACTCAACATCATAAGCCTAAATCATCATTTGAATAAGTTTACAATATCAGGGATGTCGTTAGGCATCGGACATAGACCGATTTCAAGGCTCAAATGTTCGATTCACATAGCCGCATTGCGGTCAGATGTCCTATCGTTTTCAACTGAGCGCGGTCATGGTCCGATAAGAACTCCATTCCTTCGGACAGCGTGATATTTGATAATATTCTTTTCGTGATAGCGCTGAAGTTTTTGGTCGTTTTTACATTTAGTCAAGTTTTGACTAAATGTTTTAACGTAGAGGGGGGAATCGAGACGAGGGTGTGGTGTATGTGTGTGTGTGAGTGTGTGCGTGTGTGTAGAGCGATTGAGAGTAAACTACTGGACCGATCTTTATGAAATTTGACATGAGAGTTCCTGGGTATGACATCCCCGGACGTTTTTTCATTTTTTCGATAAATTTTTATGTCTTTGATGACGTCATATCCGGCTTTTTGTAAAAGTTGAGGCAGCACTGTCACACCCTCATTTTTCAATCAAATTGATTGAAATTTTGGCCAAGCAATCTTCAACGAAGGCCGGGGTTTGGTATTGCATTTCAGCTTGGTGGCTTAAAAATTAATTAATGACTTTGGTCATTAAAAATCTGAAAATTGTAATTAAAATTATTTTTTTATAAAACGATCCAAATTTACGTTCATCTTATTCTTCATCATTTTCTGATTCCAAAAACATATAAATATGTTATATTCGGATTAAAAACAAGGTCTGAAAATTAAACATATAAAAATTATTATCAAAATCAAATTTCCGAAATCGATTTAAAAACACTTTTATCTTATTCCTTGTCGGTTCCTGATTCCAAAAACATATAGATATATGATATGTTTGGATTAAAAACACGCTCAGAAAGTTAAAACGAAGAGAGGTACAGAAAAGCGTGCTATCCTTCTCAGCGCAACTACTACCCCGCTCTTCTTGTCAATTTCACTGCCTTTGTCATGAGCGGTGGACTGACGATGCTACGAGTATACGGTCTTGCTGAAAAATTGCATTGCGTTCAGTTTCATTCTGTGAGTTCGACAGCTTGACTAAATGTTGTATTTTCGCCTTACGCGACTTGTTTTTAGTTTGTTTGTTTCTCTTTTGTGTGTGTCCTGCACACAATGTTGGTGCATATACTGATGCGGTGATATGTGTGTTTGCACATGATAATTTTGTGTTTTGCACACAATTATAATGTCTGATTAGAATGTCTGAAAGCAGTCAAATGTCCTATTGATTCCCAAGAGCTCAAGACATTTGTCCTTTAGGTATGAATTTGTGGCAACATCCCTGCAATATATTGCTTTTAACTAGTTTCACAATCAATGGTATTGTCTTAAAACACAACTGCATACAAAAGTTATCATCAACAACAAATTACTATTTCCTTAGTTTAGCTGAGAATGAACTAACTGAACAGACTCTAATGTGTTATCCACACTGATTACCTAGCTCAGAACCCTCACTACTAGTAGTAGGTGTAACGCCTGTGCAATCCCCAATTCAATCTGAATCTTTGAAACAGAACGCTGCGGTCATCCGGACGTAAAGAAACACATTGAAAGTTTACTCAGACCGCTACATGCACTCGTCGTGCGCAGTAGCCAAACCCTGACCCTCACAAACATCCCTCCAAAACTGCTGTTTGATTCCGCTGCTTCCACTCTAGCCATTTTCAAACTCTTCAGCAGCCACTGAATGGCAATGCATTATGCAGACGACTTTTGAGTGCTGGTATCAGTACACAGAATCAGCAAACCTCGTTCCCTTGCGATCGCCTGCTTCATCAGTTAAATTCTACAAAGCGAAAATAAAAACACTGACCTTTTTATGAAGATGATGATCAAGCAGACAGGCTGGCGAAGGACATCAAACAATGATTGCAAGTATCCGCCTTGATCAAGAAGCTGCCGATCGTCTGACAAAAGCCTGGGAATCAGAGTTCACTCCCTTGACGCTTTGTTCCAAAGGGGCGTAAACTCATTGGCAGTGCCAGACTCTTTGTCGATGACTGCATTGTCAAAGCAGTGGTGTATTATACCGAAACAAGGCACGCCAGAAAACGCTTCAGCATTAAATCAAAAATCTAGGAAATAGCTTCCTCGTACGTGACTGCACCTCAGTGGACTGCACACTGCACGACTAGAGTAAAACAAACCTATGTACGAAGTCTAAATCTTAACAAGGGAAGCAACACTTGGTATGTGTACAGACCGACGTACTCTCACGACTTGCCTCCCTCAAGATGAAGCTGAAGTTCTGCAGGCAGTTTTTATTCTCACACAGAAAACAGAACACATGGCCGCTTACTTTTAGATATATAATTATATATATTTGAGGAAAAAAAAGTTTGCTTCGATGCAGACACTCAGCTCGTGGGTGAATGCATCAGTCTGTCATAAGACTTAATTGTTTGTCATAATCCTAACCAAACACGGTTAACACTATTGCAAGCAAACCTTCCTGTAAACTCACTATACACACTTAAGTCTCATATTCAGTTTGCCCTACCCGCCAAAGCCAGTCAACATCTATAATTACCATTACATGTGATGTGTGGTGCTTTTAACATTCACCTGAGAAGGGGTCATAGCAAGGCCGGATGAACAGAGTGAGTGAGGGAGATCTACACGCAGTTTCATTCTTTATATTTATGCTTCTGTAAGAGAGTATGCCGTTTAGAATTTTTTATTAACTCAGTTGTGTGTGTGTGTCATGTGTGTGTGTGTGTGTGTGTGTGTGTGTGTGTGTGCATGCGTATGTTTGTGAGTGTGTATGTGTGCGTCAGTGTTTGTGCGCGCGCGTGTGTGTGTGTGTGCCGTGTGTGTGTGTGTGTGTGTGTGTGTGTGTGACGGTGTGTGTGTGTACTCTTTGTGCACACACAAAAAAACACAAAAACACAACAAAACAAATACCAACAACAAAACAGTTGGGATAATTTCAACCATCTTCTCTGAATTTTTTTTGTCTTTTCCTCTATTTTTCTTTCTTTTTACATTTAGTCAAGTTTTGACTAAATGTTTTAACGTAGAGGGGGGAATCGAGACGAGGGTCGTGGTGTGTATGTGCGTGCGTGTGTGTGTGCGTGTGTGTGTGTGTCTGTCTGTCTGTGTGTGTGTGTGTGTGTAGAGCGATTCAGACTAAACTACTGGACCGATCTTTATGAAATTTGACATGAGGGTTCCTGGGTATGAAATCCCCATACGTTTTTTTCATTTTTTTGATAAATGTCTTTGATGACGTCATATCCGGAAAGTTGAGGCGGCACTGTCACGCCCTCATTTTTCAACCAAATTGGTTGAAATTTTGGTCAAGTAATCTTCGACGAAGCCCGGACTTCGGTATTGCATTTCAGCTGGGTGGCTTAAAAATTACTTAATGACTTTGGTCATTAAAAAACTGAAAATTGTAAAAAATATATTTTTTTTATAAAACGATCCAAATTTACATTCATCTTATGCTCCATCATTTGCTGATTCCAAAAACATATAAATATGTTATATTTGGATTAAAAACAAGCTCTGAAAATTAAATATATAAAAATTAATATGAAAATTAAATTTTCGAAATCAATTTAAAAACACTTTCATCTTATTCCTTGTCGGTTCCTGATTCCAAAAACATATAGATATGATATTTTTGGATTAAAAACACGCTCAGAAAGTTAAAACGAAGAGAGGTACAGAAAAGCGTGCTATCCTTCTCAGCGCAAGTACTACCCCGCTCTTCTTGTCAATTTCACTGCCTTTGCCGTGAGCGGTGGACTGACGATGCTACGAGTATACGGTCTTGCTGCGTTGCATTGCGTTCAGTTTCATTCTGTGAGTTCGACAGCTACTTGACTAAATGTTGTATTTTCGCCTTACGCGACTTGTTTATTTGTGGGTGGGATAGGGGGTGGCCCGGTGTAATATCCCGTTTAGTCCCCCCTCTGAAAAGGGCCTCCGGGGGACTTTTCAGAGCTAAAAAGGGCCCCCGGGGGACTTTTTCAGCTCTGAAAAGGTCCACCTTTACCGATCAAGACTCGTTTTCGACTGGCCCCCCTACAGCAATTTTGGCCCCCATCACGTTTTAAGAGCCTAGATTACCATGCAGTGACAAGAGCCTACTCAGTAAAAGCCCTGTCCAGACTTGGCCGCCGTTTTACGCTCTATGCGCCGCAGGCCGTTTTGTGCGTCGCGCGGGATTTGCCGAGTGGCCACACATCGACGATTCTTTTCACAACGCGGTATCAGTCAAGCGGGTCACCTGACAAGAAGGTTCAGTTGCATTCGACTGCCGCGCCGCGAGCAGCTGACGTCATCGCTCTGGTTTGCTCTGATTGGTCAAATTTCCGTCGTTCTATGTCTGTGTCATAGAAATTAGAACACGCGCTATTCTTCTGCAAATAACGCTTCGCGATCATAGCACGACGCGGTGCGCCGTTTTGAGCATAAGTCAAATGTGGACAGGGTCGGCCGGGAGTGTCTGGACGGGCCTTAATTAAGGGACGTAATGCTGTATCTGCATGTTGGGCGCAAAGTAAGAATCCGGGGCAGAGTTGGAATAATCGGGATTTCCCGAAACCTCATTTGATTTCCAACAAAGCGCCGCATTTCCGGAAACGAGCTGCCTCGTTCTAGAAATGGCAACCCTTCGACTGGCACAAAAAAAGTATACCCTTTTCACAGGTCATGAATAAGGTATATGATTTTTCAGGTCTTATACAGGGGAAGTCTTGAATTGGGGGGTACACTGTGTAACAATTCTCTCAATGACACTCACTCAGCGCATGCAGCTAGCTAAGTTGCTGCTGTCTCGATCTATTTTGAACACAATGATTTTTTCTCTTCTCAGAGTAGAGTGTTAGTTTGTTACAACAGGCTGAAATCATCTTTAATTTGAATCAACATTTTGCAACAATCAATCACATCAATATAGCGCACAGACTGACTTGCACATTACGTTTCAACAGAGACATACATTAACCTATGTCTCTGGTTTCAAGAGCCTAGATTACCATGCAGTGACAAGAGCCTACTCAGTAAAGGGACGTAATGCTTTCTCTGCAGCCCAGAGAGACTGTGTGAGTTTACAGATCTCTGGTTTAATATACAATCAGTTAAGACTGAGTAAAAAATTATTACAATCGATAGTTACTAGTGAAAAGTTATATCGGAACACTCTTGTGTTTTTGTTGTTGTAAAATGTAAGATCTGAAACGTTAAAAATTAGGTAAAATTGGTGCGTTTTGGTCGTTGAACTGTGTTGTTACAGCCAGCCGAACTCGTTATCAAAAGTGTTTTGCTTTTCGTAATTCGGTTGGTTTGGTGCGTTATACAATGCATCTGCTTATTCAATACTAAGCATTGATCACTTTAAAACACAAGGATCATCATAGGCCATCATGACTTGTATCATTTTATATCGCATTCTAAGAAAGAGCAGAATTCTCACTATGCGCGCGGGCATTTCTAGAACTCGCGTAGCGCAAAGTTGGAATTCCTACAATGGCGGCCATTGTTGAAAAGTTCCAACAAAGCGCAGGTCATTTCCGGAAAAGCGCCGATGACGAGATGGGTCGCAACATGCAGCCCAAAGAGACTGTGTGAGTTTAATATATAATCAGTTAAGACTGAGTAAAAAGTTAATAAAATCGATAGTTACCAGTGAAAAGTAACATCGGAACACTCTTGTTGTGTTTTGGTTGTTGTAAAATGTAAGACATGATCTGAAACGTGAAAAATTACGTTAAATTGGTGCGTTTTGGTCGTCAGTTGAACTGTGTTGTTACAGCCCGCCGAAGTTATCAAAAGCGTTTTTGCTTTTCGTAATTCGGTTGGTTTGGTGCGTTATAAAAGGCATCTGCTTTTTCAAGACTAAGCATTGATCACTTTAAAACACAAGGATCATCATAGGCCATCATGACTTGCATCATTTTACATCGCATTCTAAGAAAGAGCAGAATTCTCACTATGCGCGCGGTACATTTCTAGAATTGCGTAACGCAAAGTTGGAATTCCTACAATGGCGGCCATTGTTGGAATTCCAACAAAGCGCAGGTCATTTCCGGAAAAGCGCCGATGACGAGATGGGTCGCAACACCCCCTTCCCAGATGGTCTCCCCGTTGAAAAGGTCCTTCCCGCCCCCTTTTTGACTGCGGCTCCGCAGTCCTACATCTTACTTTGGGTGTTTTATGGGTTTTTTCCCACTTTCATCTCCCACTTTCAACTTCTCAATATAAGTTTTCAGTATCGCGTTTGTAGTTTGCAATTTCAGCAAAGAAGCTGTCGTCCATCTTGACTGAATCAACTTTAAGTTTAGAACAAAGTGACGTCACTATCCGATGTTCCAAAGGCGTTGCGAAGCGGTCGAAGTCATGGACATGGTCCCCGAGTATAGATCTATGGGTCGAAGTTCATGTAATTGTTTCTTGACTCAATTTTCTCTCAGTGGACATCTGGCCACGTGATGATACAGTGTAATAACTAGCCCGAAATTGCTTTGAAAAAAGGGGGGGGGCCTTTTCGGGGGGGGGGGGAGACTATCTGGGATGCGAGGGGGGGGGGGGGGGCAAAATTGCTGTAGGGTGTCACGATCGGGTGACAGAGACCAGGAAAGCGTCACTCAGTGGAGTGCCTGTTCTTGGTCGGTTATGATAGAAAGCGCCTGTGCGTGATATTGGACACAGCAGAGTTTGCTGACAGTGCTCAACGAACACGGATGTTTTGAAACGCACGAGCTTCACAGTGCGGGTTTCTGCTATCATAGGGCTGACGGTTTTTTGCTGACAGCGCACACGGGATTTTCACGGATTGAGTTTCTCGTGTCTTTTTTCTGCTTGGGGAGGCAGAATTGTGTATAGCTGGACTGGTTTTGTGACAAGGTCAGTCACGTGTATTTTGGCTAGGTTGTCTGACAGAGACACGAGTACGGGGCACTTGACACCCAGCGGCAGAAGGGGAAGGATCTAATCCAGTTTCTAGAGTATGATGGTTTTTCACCGAATATTATATTCGGCACTCTAGGGGAACTTCCACTGCCACATGTTTTGCTGAGGACAAGTCGTCAACATTCCTTCGTCGGCGATGGCTTTCGCATAAGGATTCGACAAGGGGTTCTGGAGGTTTTTGGTCACTGTTGACGAACAGAGGCTGTTCCAGGGAGGAGGCGGACTTTGCTTCCATTGAGAGTTACAATCATAGGCTTTTGAGGTAATAAATCATTATTTAACGCTGTTGATGAGTCTGTGTTGTGGAATGAAATACTCTCTGTTGTTCTTTCCAGGTTAGCGCATAATTAACTCTCTGTGACGCTAAAATACTAATCTGTATATGGTTTTTGCAGATAGGGAGAGAAGGACGGAAAATGGCTGTTTTGTTGTTGTAAAAAGTCCGTTTTGTGCAGGCCCACGTGCTCGATGAGATATTTAAAGATGACATGTTTTAAGGTGGTGGGTGAGGGGTAGCTGACATGTTTAGTGCACCGATGCTTTCTGTTTGCAGCCTTCGATTCGATTCGTTCGATCCGATTCGTTCGTTTCGTGTTCCTGTAACATCTGCACGGCTGACTCTGGCGGGAACTGTTGAGGCTACGCTAACCAGGAGACCGGCTAACCAGGAGACCGGCTAACCAGCGGACCGGCTAACCAGCGAACCGGCTAACCAGGGGACCGGCTAACCAGCGAACCGACTAACCAGCATACCGGCTAAGCAGCAGCAGCAGAGATAAAGCTAAGTGCACCATGTCGTACGCACCCCGTTGACCACCGTTGTCTTTTCGTATCTATGATTTCATTGGAGTAGTGACAACGTGGGGTGTGTGACACCTGCATGAACTAGAGCTTTTGAACAGAACATTCTCATTTTGACTGTATTTACACGGGTTCAGCGTGTTACTATAATTTTCTATATACTACTGGCATTTTGTCAGTGACCACGGGTTTTTTACGTGTTGAGAACGTAAAAGGAACATATTTTGAGTGAAGGCTCGAGGGAGGTGGCGAGTTTATACATAAACAGGCGTCTGAAACTTATACTTTTGTTGACTCTATTTAATTGTATGACTGCGAGAGTGGATCGTGGTGTGGTTAGTTAATTAGTAGTAATTAACCGGTTCATAATCACCTTAAGTGATATATTGAAGCGTGACAAGGGGGGCCAATCGAAAACGAGGCTTGATCGGTAAAGGCGGACCTTTTTAGAGCTGAAAAAGTCCCCCGGGGACTAAACGGGATACTACACCGGCATAGCGGGCATGGTTGAGGGTGGAGACGAGTCTTTTAAAGGTCATTGTCTACATTTTTATACCGAAATCGCCATTTGACCATTAAAATGCAGAGTCTATTATCTACAAATATCAACACTGAATACACCCCCTTTCGATCAGGAAAGACGAAGCCAGTGAAGCCGTTTGAAAATTCATTGTAGTATTCCAGCGTAGTACTCATAGTAGGATATCCTTATTTGGAAAATGCCAAGCGCAAAACTCCTAGTCTCAAATCCCGTGCATTTTGTGCGTTTAAAAAAAAGCGTGGACAGCGCCGGCTCCAGTGTTAAACTGTTGCTTCACTTGTTTGGGCGTGGCTATAAGCATAGTGACATGAATTTGATTGGTCAGTATTTTTAGGCAAAGCACATGTTCTCAGCAAACAGAAAACAAAATATTGGAAGCGTGAGTCACGCTACCCAAAAATTAAATCTTTTTTTACATATATTTTTTTTTCTATAACTTTTTTCCCCATGGTTCATTCATCATCTGACATAACTTTTTAGCGAAATCTAACCATAAGATTATTGAAGACAAGTCGCGTAAGGCGAAAATACAACATTTAGTCAAGCTGTCGAACTCACAGAATGAAACTGAACGCAATGCAATTTTACCGTATACTCGTAGCATCGTAAGTCCACCGCTCGTGGCAAAGGCAGTGAAATTGACAAGAAGAGCGGGGTAGTAGTTGCGCTGAGAAGGATAGCACGCTTTTCTGTACCTCTCTTCGTTTTAACTTTCTGAGCGTGTTTTTAATCCAAACATATCATATCTATATGTTTTTGGAATCAGGAACCGACAAGGAATAAGATGAAAGTGTTTTTAAATTGATTTCGAAAATTTCATTTTGATCATAATTTTTATATTTTTAATTTTCAGAGCTTGTTTTTAATCCAAATATAACATATTTATATGTTTTTGGAATCAGAAAATGATGAAGAATAAGATGAATGCAAATTTGGATCGTTTTATAAAAACAATTTTTTTTTACAATTTTCAGATTTTTAATGACCAAAGTCATTAATTAATTTTTAAGCCACCAAGCTGAAATGCAATACCGAAGTCCGGCCTTCGTCGAAGATTACTTGGCCAAAATGTCAATCAATTTGCTTGAAAAATGAGGGTGTGACACTGCCGCCTCAACTTTTACAAAAAGCCGGATATGACGTCATCAAAGGTATTTATCGAAAAAATGAAAAAAACGTCTGGGGATATCATTCCCAGGAACTCTCATGTCAAATTTCATAAAGATCGGTCCAGTAGTTTGGTCTGAATCGCTCTACACACACACACGCACATACAGACACACACACACACACACACACACACACACACCACGACCCTCGTCTGGATTCCCCCTCTATGTTAAAACATTTAGTCAAAACTTGATTAAAATTAATGTAAAAAGCAAAGTGTAGACGACCACCTTTAACAAAGGGATCAGGCTCTAAAAGAGATATTTTTCAGTTTTATCTGTCTTTTTCCTTATCCTAAGCGGAGTAAGCCCCTGTGTTGGTCTTGCAATTATTCATAAAATAAACGTATACGAAGGAAACGTTCAATGCTGTTTGGTTTGTTGTTTATATTGTAAGCCCTACCTCTCCTAGCTATCCGGCGTATTCATCACTAGGCTGTGTGATCAGTAGTGAGTGCTGCCGGGTATGGTGACGAGACTGAGAGACTTAGAGAATAAAGAGAGAGAGAGAGAGAGAGAGAGAGAGAGAGAGAGAGAGAGAGAGAGAGAGAGAGAGAGAGAGATCAAATCAAATCAAATCAAATCAAATTTTATTTTACGAGGGTTGTGGCATAAGCAATATAAACGAGCTTCTTTTCAACCAGCCCTCGCCCAGAGAGGGACTATTCTAATCTTGAATACTTATATATATATATATATATATATATATATATATATATACATACGTAAAACAATTACAAAAGATAAGCAAGGCAGAAAAACTATTCACATGACTATATACACGTTGTAGGCTATACATACATTCTTGCGTTATGAAACACTGATGCTTTATGGACAGATATGATCAATATGAAAATAATCAGAACGAAGTCTTCCATCACTGTGACTTTTCGTAATTTGACATTAAATGTAATGAGGGGTGTTTTTTGAAAGTATTGAGACTTGTTGGGACTCGAACTGATTCCGGGAGAGAATTCCACAAAACGCTGCCAGAATAAGCTAAACTTGATTTAAAGAGATCTATCCGCGGAATGGGGACGTTGAATTTTCGGCTTGGTTTGGCTTTAAATTTTGTAATGAAAGCACTCGGTGCATGGCCGGAAAGGATTTTGTGAAGGAGCACAAGAGAGAGAGAGAGAGAGAGAGAGAGAGAGAGAGAGAGAGAGAGAGAGAGAGAGAGAGAGAGAGCAAGACTGATCTTTAATACATCAGACGAGACACTGAAATGAAAATGACAATTTTTCATTTGACGAGGGTAATATAGAATAAGCAGTCACGCCCGAAAGACTCGAGAGAGACTGACTGACAGACAGAGAGAGAACGTGACTGACAGAGACCGAGAAGTACACAGCGGAGATAAGCAAACAAGTTTTTGTATTATCTAGCCCTCGCCCATGAAAAGGACAATTCCAAACTACATGTTACTGATAAAACTCGCGAACAGTCTCACCTATCTGTATATATCCAGAACACTTTGTGTTACAATGTAAAACCTTATTGAGACTGAGGCCATGAGGACAAAGACTTCTTTTAACCATGCTGTTTTTTCCCGCCAAACTTACGTTATGCGCCTGTGGTCTCCCATCAGGGTTCACTAAAATTAGACTCTAGAGGACAAGCGCGTGTTACAATTTTGGCGCGTGTCTCGGATAAAGCAAGGCAGCACGATATTCATGACCGCCTGTGACCCGGATCTGCTGACTTGCCAGAACCTGTTTCAAGTGCCTGTGGCCCATGCAAGTTTGCGCGAAGTCAGCAAGGCGGTGTCAAGACCATCCGATACCTGCAACTATACAGTACTAACTAGATCGCGGCTACCTGCAAATACCATTGCATGACCGCACCATAAAACAGTCGAGGACTAATCATACTACGCTGAGATCAAGGTCCGGCCACCGTAGTGAAGGGGCCAGCGGTTAGTCAAGCAGTTACTCGTTTCGCGCGGTGGAAGAGAAGGCTAGCACGTGGCCCTGTCAGAGACCGGGCAAAGAGCCGCATAAAAAAACGACCGATCTGCAAGTTTCTGGAACTACCAGAGGCTGAAAAGTTACTTGCTTCAACTTCGGGCAGCTACTTGATCGAGCAGGTAACTGTTTGTTTTTCTTTGCATCATTAGGCTAATTGTATCTGTGGCCACGTGTTGTTGGTAAGCTCGTGCGCCGGTGGGTGTGTGTGAGGTGGTTAGGTTGCCGTATGGTCCCGTTGTGGTTTTGTTTTCAAGTTTTTGGTAGTTTTTTTAAGAGGTAGAATAAAGTAATTTCATCACAAATTGTTTTTGATCTGGTTTTTGTTTGTTGCTAAGGTTTATTTTGCGTGCGAATCAGTGGTGAAATTTGATAGCCCAGCAAGCCAACATACACGTGGTAGAACTTTAGCATGGCGGATTGGCGAAGATTACCCGGCTTTCGGCGCGTGATAGCTATGTTTTGCTGTTTCTTTGCATGGCTTGATTTGTCCAAAAAACATTTTTACTCGGAACTAGTTATCTCAAAAATGCTGTCTGCTGGGAAAATGGTGCCATCAATGATCATGTGTCAAAACTAAGTTTACTAAACTAAAGGGACACAACTCTTCCATTGTACAACCCCAGGCAGGGATAGGAGAAGGGTGCAGCCTAGCCTGTCGGGGGTTGGATCTGGATTGCGGGGTATGGGAGGACGAGGAGAAAGGGAAATTAACTATTTTGTTTCGCATTTGTGTTCTTTTCATGAAGTTTATAGTGCGAAACACCAGTTTATTAGGAAATTTGTTTCAAGCATTAATTTGATTAAACTTTTTTTCTTTTTGAAGTACCAAATGGGTGGTGTTCTTGTTGATACAGTGTATTATGCAGTTTTCTCAAGCATGCTTATTGAACACTAGATGAATACCCGCTTCGCCGGGAAGAAGTAGAGCCGAATACCCGGCTTTGCCGGGTGTACGAGCCGGCGCATTGTACGCGATTGACGCCACACAAAGGAAGGGAGATAAACGCGCAAAACACTGGAGAAGATAAGGAAGAGTTACTGGGAATGGATGTACAGAAAAACCAAAATCGGTTGAGCGCTGCGCGCTGAGAGCACGTGTTGAAAATTTTCATCGGCCAGATTGTGTCCGGGGTCTACCTGAATATGCCCACCAAATTTGAAGCAGATCCATCGAAAACTTTGGCCGTGCATCGCGAAGTGACACAGACAGACACACACAAGTCGTATATATATATATAGATATAGATATCCAAAGAAAGAAAGTGTCAGTAGTGTAGTTGTGTTTGTTTTTTGTGCATTCCCTATAATGACCATTCACTAATGGTTGAAAAGTTTTACTACAGTACTAAATATATTTTGTTTCTCCAACCCTCCCCCCTGACAAATGACTGAAGGAGGGTGGGGGAAAGAGTTTGTTTTTATTTATTTATTTTTTTATATAGAACATTAAAATCACTTAGTTTAGAAGTTGTTGGTTTTTTAGTTCTTTTTTACGCAAGTGACGGGTGGGGGTTGAGTGTGAAAAAAGTATGGTTAAAGTAACAAGAACCCCATGGTAGATGACTGTGACAAACTGAAACTAATGTCCGTTATTTCTATCCACAGGCGAATACCTTGCCGTCCTATTCCTGTTCCATGACGACGGGCAATCACACCAGCAACCTCCAAAGGAATTTTCAGCTTCACTGCAAGCACTGTCTCCATCTTCATAGACTGTAGTTCCCTGGCCTTCATCTCAAATTGTATTGTGACATCAACAGATGGTGTCATTACACAGAATTTTTTCTTCATTCTGTCATGTGGTTCACTAGACCCATCACCAAAGAATTTGTCATCCATTAGTTCATAAACCAACCACCTTCGCTATCTTGAGAGACAGGGAAAAAACATTGACATCTCAGGGATCGTCTTTGTCACAAAAATTTTACAGTGTAATTAAACAAACAATGGAAAACAAGGGTGAAACTGGCATGAGCCAAAATTATTCTGTGCGACAGCCCAAAGTTAAATCTAAAAGACGGCGAGGAAGGTCACACAAAAAGGCAAACAACAGAGCAACGTCTGCAAAAGAAATGTCACCACAACAGCCTGCAGAAACGCATCCCACGTTGTCGAGTGATAATGACAATAAGCGAGCATCAACAAGCAAGCATAACATTTTGTCAGAGTTGTCCCCAAATTTGCTTCGAGATAGCTCAAATGTGCATAAATTTGACAGATGCAACAAAAAATCCTCAGGTCATATACAGAGCTCAGGTGATACTCTGGTTTCTTCTGTAATGGATAAGTCTTCCGACACAGTTTCCTCCAGCACTGAAGTATCTAATCCCCCATTGATGAACTCTGGTATTGTACTACAAAACACTGTGATAACTGCTGAGGAAGATAATTTTAGTCCCATGAAGTCCTCAAGCAGAGGTGATGGATCACCAAAGAAGGTCAACATCGAACCATCTCCACCATCTGATGATTTATGTCCCAGTATTAGTGCCTCTACGTTGGAAAGTTCTTCTCATGCTGATGGCACTGCCCAACCAAAGCCAGAGTCGTCAAGTTTAGTCTCTGGACCTCACCCTGTATCTTCCCTTGACCCTGCACCTCTTGCCGGTGACAACACATCTGAATTATGCGCTTCAGAAAGAGGTGCATTGCCTTCAGCTAAGTCAGTGTCATTGTCATCCAAGCCAGCTCAGGATCAGTCAGATTCTTTGCTGCCTTCAACTGACCGCAAGTTGCAGCTCCATCAGCTGAAAACATCCCCTGCAGACACCCACCGAGATGACATCAAGGATGAATCTGCTAAGTACAAGCATCACAAGCAACGCCTGGCAAAAATGAGAACTCTTCGTCAGCTCATCAGTGACACTTCCGAGAAAACAGCTGGAGCTTGGGAGGAGATTAAGGCAATGAAGCAAACGGTGCAGACAGCTATCACACAAGACGATGTTAGAACTGCAATCAGAGATAAGATGCGTATCAATGTTCTGAAGGGTACGATCAAAGAAGCACAGTCCAACCAGCAGAAGTTTTACGAGGTGTACAAAATGCTGCGTGAAGAAGTCATCTCTAGTCAGTGGCACCAGAACAACCCCAGAGCCATAACAAGCAGTTCTTCCCGAGATGTTGGCAGAGTGTAAAGCATTCTGCATGAGGAAACGGTACTTGCAAATGATGTCAAGTTGACTCCGTTTTTTTGGCATTTGTCATGATCACTAACTTTGCTGGAAAAATTAACAATGCTGGTGTGTGTGTGTGTTTATGCTGGTACATGTAACATGTGCGTGTGTGGGTGTGTTTAGCTACACAGTACTTCATAGTATTTCAGCTTCTTATGCTTGGATAACTTAGAGATTATTAAACATTTCTGCTCCACTCAAAGTGGGATATGATTACTAGCAACTAAAAAATAGAGTATGTGCTAACTTGTGCTTCAAAATTAATTAGAGAAAGTTATGCTGTTGTGAAAAATGTGTGCTTTGAACTTGCACCTTGCATTTTGAGTCTTCCTTCTGTATCTTTACACTTATAGTGAGTGCTAATCTATGCAAGCACCTAATACCGTTACGGTACCTATGCATCAAAACTAATGAGCAGAAGTGATTCTGTTCTGCAAAATGTTTGTTTTTAGCTTGGACCTTGCAATTTGAGTCTTCCTACTGTATGATTACAGTGTGTGCTGACCTATGCATTACCCACCGCGGGTTAGGGAGAAGAATTTACCCGATGCTCCCCAGCATGTCGTAAGAGGCGACTAACGGATTCTGTTTCTCTTTAGAATATAGTCAATTTTTGTAAAGATTTTAGTCAAGCAGTATGTAAGAAATGTTAAGTCCTTTGTACTGGAAAATTGCATTCTCCCAGTAAGGTAATACATTGTACTACGTTGCAAGCCCCTGGAGCAAATTTTTGATTAATGCTTTTGTGAACAAGAAACGATTGACAAGTGGCTCTATCCCATCTCCCCCCTTTCCCCGTCGCGACATAACCTTCGTGGTTGAAAACGACGTTAATCACCAAATAAAGAAAGAAAGAATTTACCCGATGCTCCCCAGCATGTCGTAAGAGGCGTCTTGTATAGGATATAGTCAATTTTTGTAAAGATTTTAGTCAAGCAGTATGTAAGAAATGTTAAGTCCTTTGTACTGGAAACTTGCATTCTCCCAGTAAGGTAATACATTGTACTACGTTGCAAACCCCTGGAGCACATTATTAATTAGTGCTTTTGTGAACAAGAAACAATTGACAAGTGGCTCTATCCCATCTCCCCCCTTTCCCCGTTGCGATATAACCTTCGTGGTTCTTTCTTTATTTGGTGTTTAACGTCGTTTTCAACCATTCAAGGTTATATCGCGACGGAGGGAAGGGGGGGAGATGGGATAGAGCCACTTGTCAATTGTTTCTTGTTCACAAAAGCACTAATCAAAAAATTGCTCCAGGGGCTTGCAACGTAGTACAATATATTACCTTACTGGGAGAACGCAAGTTTCCAGTACAAAGGACTTAACATTTCTTACATACTGCTTGACTAAAATCTTTACAAACATTGACTATATTCTATACAAGAAACACTTAACAAGAGTAAAAGGAGAAACAGAATCCGTTAGTCGCCTCTTATGACATGCTGGGGAGCACCGGGTAAATTCTTCATCCTAACCCGCGGGGTGGTTGAAAACGACGTTAAACACCAAATAAAGAAAGACCTATGGCTATGCATTGTACCTATGCATCAAAAGTTATGCTTTCGTTAAACATGCATGCTTTGAACTTCAACATTGCATTTTGAATCTTTCAATTGTATTATTACACTTAGTGTTTTAACCAATGCATATTCCCGCAGTGGGGCACTGCGGTTATGAAATTAAAGGCCCCTCCTGTTTTTGGAACCGCAGGAGCTTTCTAGTTTGCTGTCAGGTAGATTTTTGGTTCCTCTTTCCTGTCATGCTCTCTTTTTCTTCATGAATTCTTTTCTTTTTTCTGCCTTCTTGCTCATCCACCTGTATTTTTTCCAAAAATCTCTTCTCTTGCCGCTTGTCTCGCGATTCATGTATAGTTTAATGTGTTAGTGTTCTGATGTAAGTCCAGCAGTAGATAGGTTAAGCCTATTTTAACATACTGGAAACTGGTAATCTTCCAGTAGGTATTAATTTAGTTTTACTAAAGCCTGCTGGGACACAAGTAATGGGTTAGTGCATTTGTAAACAGGAATCGCTCGACAAGTGGCCCCCTTCATCCCCCCCTTCCTCGTCCTGATATGGCTCTGCGTAGTCGGCTGGACGTTAAGCAACAAATAAACAAACAAACAAACAAACCAATGCATATATATTGTACCTTATTTCTGAAGCAATGAACGAATGTGATGCTGTTATGAAAAATATGTGCTTGTAACTTCTGAATGATTTTGAGGCGTAGCGCATACCCTGTAAATAAGAATTTGCATGTATTTACCCTTCTAGGAAACTTGACCTCGATGAGTTGCAATAATTTGACCTGAAAGTTTCCTTTGTGTGTTTTGAGTTGGAACATTTGTGTGATGTGTATGCAAGTTTACACCATTTTTACATACAATGTCATTGATGATGGATTATGAATGTTAATTGTTATTTATTACTGCAAGTGCAACATTTTCTTGCATGAAATATAAAAGTATTCAGAGTTAAATAAATAATTCTTTGCCCAAGTTCATGTCTCTTGTGTGTATTCCTATTTTTCTGCTGTATCTTTTTTACATTTAGTCAAGTTTTAACTAAATGTTTTAACATAGAGTGGGAATCGAGACGAGGGTCGTGGTGTATGTGTGTGTGTCTGTCTGTGCGTGTGTGTGTGTAGAGCGATTCAGACCAAACTACTGGACCGATCTTTATGAAATTTGACAGAGTTTCTGGGAATATCCCCGGACGTTTTTTTTTCTTTCATTTTTTGATGTCATATCCGGCTTTTTGTAAAAGTTGAGGCGGCACCGTCACACCCACATTTTTCAATCAAATTGATTGACATTTTTGTAAAGCAATCTTTGACGAAGGCCGGACTTCGTTATTGCATTTCAGCTTGGTGGCTTAAAAAAATTAATTAATGATGGTCATTAAAACTCTGAAAATTGTAATAATTTTTTTTATATAAAACGATCTAAATTTACATTCATCTTATTCTACATCATTTCCTGATTCCAAAAACATATAAATATGTTATATTTGGATTAAAAACAAGCTCTGAAAATTAAAAATATAAAAATTATGATCAAAATTAAATTTCAGAAATCGATTTAAAAACAATTTCATCTTATTCCTTGTCGGTTCCTCATTCCAAAAACATATAGATATATGTTTGGATTAAAAACACGCTCAAAAAGTTAAAACGAAGAGAGGTACAGAAAAGCGTGCTATGCAGCACAGCGAAACCACTACCGCGCTGAAGAGGGTCGTCAGTTTCACTCTGTTTTGCACCAGCGGCGGACTACGGTCATTGTTAAAAAATGCAGTGCGTTCAGTTTCATTTTGCGAGTTCCACAGCTTGACAATGTAGTAATTTCGCCTTACGCGACTTGTTAAAGTATGACTTGACTCTGTGCGCATGTGTTTGTGTGTGTGTTAGCTTTCAACGTCAACTGCAACAATTACGAGCATAACCAGTGTCATTTCAAACCCTGATTTTATTTAAACAATTTCTCTTGAACGATACCTTCCTTTCCATCGAAACAATCATATCATAACACACGTAGATCCACCAATGCTTGACTTGGAATAGGAGCATTTTTCCAGTCAGACACATACCAAGGCTCTACAGCCTGGGCTGGCTGCTAACTTTGCAAAGCGGGAATTTGTTCCTGAATTTTGCATTTGATACCAATACCAATGTCAATCTGCCCAATTAATTCAGCAAATTCATTCCCACTGCACAGGAAGCAGCCAGGCTGCTGGTTTTTGATATGTATCCAATTCTAAGGATGCTGTTATCCTTTGTAAATAGCCTGTGCAAACCTGGGCCAGTGCACATGGTCGCTTTAAGAGAAGGGATGTATGTAACTTTAAGCTCAGGGTCTGAGTGAACAAACTACTCAAAACTACTTCTGCATTCACAAAGCTCATGCAATGGCAAAAATGCACTCGCAAAACTACTTATACACTTGCACTCACAACACTCACAATTGACTTCTATACTCAGAAAACTATTTCTGCACTCACAAAACTACTTCTGCATTCTCAAGACTAATTCTGCATTCATAAAAGTAATTCTGCACTCACCAAACTATTTTCGCATTCACATACCTGCTTCTGCACTCACAAAATTAATTCTGCATTCATGAAACTACTTCTGCGCTCTCAAAACTATTTCCACATTCACAGAACTACTCTTGCACTCAATAAATAACTTCTTCAATGACAAAAATACTTCTGCACTCATAAAACTATTCCTGCACACATTGACGACAGAAACCAGATCATCAAACCCCAAGCTACAGGATGGCCTTGAACATGAGGACTCGCCCATGACAGCTTAGAACCAATTTGCTGGCACTAACATCTAATGAATAACTTCTTCAATGACTAAAATACTTCTGCACTCATAAAACTTCTTCTGCACATCCTGCTACAGGATGGCCTTGCACGTGAGGACTCACCCATGACAGCTGAGAACCAATTTACTGGCACTAACATCTAATAAATAACTTCTTCAATGACAAAAATACTTCTGCACTCATAGTCATAACACTACTTCTGCACACATTGATGACAGAAACCAGTTCATCAAACCCCAAGCTACAGGATGGCCTTGAACATGAGGACTCACCCATGACAGCTTAGAACCAATTTACAGTGGTACCTGCGATGAAAGGACACCCTTGGGACCAGCCAAAAGTGTCCCTACATTGCAGGTGGCCTTTTATGAGGTATGTTTTGGTAAAGATAATAGACAAAGGGACGACAGAAGATGTCCTTTAAAGGGAGGTGTCCTCTCATCAGTTTGGACACAGCTGGACGACCTTGATTTTGCTGATGATCTGGCTCTTCTCTCTCACACCCAACAACAGATGCAGGAAAAGACCGGCATTGTTGCGGACAACTCAGCTAGCCTGGGCCTCCACATCAACAGAGGGAAGAGCAAGGTGTTCAAGACAAATGCACCTAACAACACACCCATCACAGTCGAAGGCAGTGCGCTGGAAGAGGTGGACAGCTTCACCTATCTCGGCAGCATCTTGGACAAGCAGGGAGGAACGGACGCAGACGTCAAAACCCGCATCGGCAAGGCCAGAGCAGCATTCCATCAGCTGAAGAAGATCTGGGGATCCAGCGAAGTCAGTATCACTACAAAGATCAGGGTTTTCAATACCATCGTGAAGCCGATCCTACTATACGGAGCCGAGACCTGGAGAACCACCGTCACCACCATGAAGAAAATCCAGGTCTTCACCAATACCTGCCTCAGGAAGATCCTCAAGATTTGCTGGCCAGAAAAAATCAGCAACGAAGACCTGTGGCTGAGAACCAGACAGCAGCCCGTCGAGGAGGACATCCTACAGAGACGCTGGCGGTGGATAGGCCACACCCTTCGCAAACCTGCTTCAAACATCACAAGGCAAGCCCTCACGTGGAACCCTCAAGGCAAGAGAAAGAGAGGGCGACCCAGGAACACATGGCGCCGAGATTTGGACGCAGACGCAAAGCACATGGGAAAGACGTGGGGAATGCTGGAAAGACTCGCCCAAAACAGAGATGCATGGAGGGAGCTGATTGGCGGCCTATACCCCAGACGGGGTCACAGGCGTAGGCAGGCAGGCAGGCAGTCCTCTCATCAGAGGGGCTTAACATCGCAGGTACCACTGTACTGGCACTTACATCTTTTTCTGTTTCGCAGCATTCTGAAGAGTGGCATTTGTTTGCAGACATTCAATGATTTATCCTTGCAATACCAAGCTATACCTGAACAATCAATGTGTGGTCAATCATTATAAGTACACTAAGGACAGTGTCAACATAATACCACTTCATTGAAGTAAACGCCAAGCAGCAAAATGGCTTTCAAAAAGGACCCATCCTTGACAAATTACTTGCAATAACAAAACATGAGTCTGTCATAAAGTGATATCTGACATTGAGAGTGAATCCTTGCAAAGTTGTTTCAAACTCATTAAATTAACAATCCTTGTGAAATATCTGTCCACAAACACCTCTATTAAAATGATCCGACCACACACACTCAATTGTTTCCAGTGACAAGGACAAAATACTTTCTCAATTTATGGTACATGCTGGTTTTTACACTTTGTCAAGTTTTGACTAAATGTTTTAACATAAACAGGGGAATCGAGACGAGGGTGTGGTGTATGTGTGTGTGTGTGTGTGTGTAGCGATTCAGAGAAAACTACTGGACCGATCTTCATGAAACTTTACATGAGAGTTCCTGAGTATGATATCCACACACGTTTTTTTGTATTTTGATAAATGTCTTTGATGACGTCATATCCGGCTTTCTGTGAAAGTTAACACCCTCATATTTCAATCAATATCATTGAAATTTTGGTCAAGCAATCTTCGATGAAGGCCGGACTATGGGATTGCATTTCAGCTTGGAAGCTTAAAAATCAGTTAATTAGTTTGCTCATTAAAGTTGTCATTAAAATCGAATTTTCAGAAGCAGATTAAACAAGTCGCATAAGGCGAAATTACTACATTTAGTCAAGCTGTGGAACTCACAGAATGAAACTGAACGCACTGCATTTTTTCACAAAGACCGTAGTCCGCCGCTAGTGCAAAAGGCAGTGAAAGTGACGAGCCTGTTTAACGCGGTAGCGGTTGCGCTGTGCTGCATAGCACGCTTTACTGTACCTCTCTTCGTTTTAACTTTCTGAGCGTGTTTTTAATCCAAACATATCATATCTATATGTTTTTGGAATCAGGAACCGACAAGGAATAAGATGAAATTGTTTTTAAAACGATTTCGGAAATTTAATTTTAATCATAATTTTTATATTTTTAATTTTCAGAGCTTGTTTTTATTCCGAATATAACATATTTATATGTTTTTGGAATCAGAACATGATGAAGAATAAAATAAAAGTAATTTTGGATCGTTTTATAAAAAAATAATTTTAATTACAATTTTCAAATTTTTAATGACCAAAGTCATTAATTAATTTTTAAGCCTACATGCTGAAATGCAATACCGAAGTGTAGTCCGGCCTTTGTCGAAGATTGCTTTGCCAAAATGTCAATCAATTTGATTGAAAAATGAAGGTGTGACAGTGCCGCCTCAACTTTTACAAAAAGCCGGATATGATGTCATAGAAGACATTTATCGAAAAAATGAAAAAACCATCTGGGGATATCATACTCAGGAACTCTCATGTAAAATGTCATAAAGATCGGTCCAGTAGTTTACTCTGAATCGCTCTACACACACACACGCACACACAGACACCACGACCCTCGTCTTGATTCCCCCTCTATCAGTCTATGTTAAAACATTTAGTCAAAACTTGACTAAATGTAAAAATGATTGCACTGTATTCCTCATCTTCTCCTGAATTCAAAAATATAGGGATATGTCATGTTTACTCTAAAAATGTGCTCAGAATGAAAGAAAATAGGTTCAGTAAGTACTACGGACGCGTGCTTCGCAGAGGCGAGCGTGACCCGTCTCGATCTTCGTTGTGGTTAGCCGAGACTATCTGAATGTAATCTCGGCGATGACTAGTTTGTGGTGTTGATCTTGACTAAATGTTTTTATATTGCTTCACACGACTTTTTTAAGTCTTAAAGTCAGTTAACATATTTACATGTACTTCATTGCTTGACGAGATTTAGGACTTGTAACTCTCATGCCTTTTGGAACAAGATGACATTTTGCCAAAGCATGCCCTGTGGCACAAGGTTTCAATACTTTTTTTCACCAAGGTGCCCAGCTCTTCATTGGCAAGAAGTCATGCGAGTTGTGTCGCCTAGATGCTGTCAGCAAAAGTATACTTTTCTTTCTGTGAGGCAAAAATAGGGGAGGTCAGGTGATGGAATCCTTCTGGTCCGCCTGTGCAAAACAAAACCAGATCATCAAATCCCTTGAAGAAAAAAAACGGGCACAGGCTCAAAACTGCTTCTGCACTCACTGATGACAGAAACCAGATCATCAAACCCCAAGCTGCAGGATGGCCTTGAACATGAGGACTCACCCATGACAGCTTAGAACCAATTTACTGGCATTAACATCTTCTTCTGTTTTCTCAGCATCCCAATGAAAGTGCAATTTGTTACGACGCCTAAGTATAACGAAACCAAATGGTCATATCCGTTGAACAAAACAAGCACAGGCTCAAAACTTCAGCACTCACAACACTACAGTCTACTTCTGCATTAAAAAAAACTGCGATAATCAAATGCCAAGCTGCAGGATGGTCTTGCACATGAAGACTCGCCCATGACAGCTTAGAACCAATTTACTGGCATTAGCATTCTCTCTCTATTTTACAGTATTCTGGAAGAGAACGTCATAAGTCTGCCATGTGAACAACACTTTATGCAATTTGAAGTTCCAACCAAAGTATATGTTTCTGTGCATACCTCGGGATGCTTGTTTTGAAGACAAGTATTGCAGTTAACTTGAAGGCAGATGCACAAGAGAAATGGGGCTTCCATAGCAGTTTGAACTGCAAAATTAAGAAAGTAACCAAATAAACCATCATCAACCACATTATGATTCAAAAACAACAACCCATACCCCAAACTAAAAAAGGCAAAGTTGCACATTCTATTATCACTATCTCTCATAAAACTGTATATGAATCAAGGAGTGAATCAAAGTGAACCCACAACCTCCTGGCCCGCAGCCCGATTCCCTAACCACTGTGCTATGGGGTCCAGTTCATCCCTCCACTTGGTCATATACCAAGGAGGAACCACCTGGGAGCTCTCTGTGCAAAATGGGAACTTGTTATGAATTACTTTCATACAAGCCACTTAAGGCTTTTTAAGAAATGAATTCATCACACTTCACAGTCAGGGTGTTGATTTATATATATAATATATATATATATCTTGACAGGTAGGAAGAAGTAAGGTCAAAAAAGAAATGTCAGTTTCCCCAAGACCATGACAAAGCCAAAAAGGTAGGTAACAATTTGTTCCCCTTTTTTTCTTATATTCTCTTTTACTCAGATGCATGTTGCTTTTTATTGGTTAGAACTCTTCAGGTGTCAGAGCAGAGTAGCTTTCCTTGTTAACCGGGTGAAGTCTGCCTAATATAGATTGGTAACTTTTTGTAAAAAAATTTTTGAAGGGTCAAATTAAATATTCTAGGTTCGGGCAGAGAAAAAAAGGGTCGAACAGAGAACTACTGTTCACTGTCCACTCCCCACCAACACCTACAGGCTAAAAATCTCTTCTGCAGACAAGGGCAGATCTGTGCCACTGACTCCTAAAGCATGAAGTACATACATCCTCACGGCACAAAACACTTACAGTTGCAACTGCAAGGACCCGTTACATATTAACTGACAAGATATAATGGACTTGAGGAATAAGCTGTCAGGGCCCAACAGAGTCCATGCAGACGTTGCCACTGTTGCAGGGCTGTCCACGTAGTGCAGCAACTGGAAAAGAGAAAAAGAAGAAATATATCACAAAGACAAGCAACAGACAAAACCATAAACCAGACACTGTTAGTGTTACTAGTGTCTCTGCACAAAGATTACATGTGTTCCTAAATACAGTCAGTGACTGCTGATGCACTTACTCTTCTTAGTTCTGTGCTTCTAAATGAATCCAGTATATGTCTAGAATTCTATAGAAACGATTAGGAGGCAGGAAATGTGGAGGAGGGTTAAAGAATCTCAAAATGACAAGAAAGCAAGTGTGTAAATCAGGAAAAGTACCATTCCTATTAGTACATTGTATTATTTATAGTACAAGTTCAGTGGATGTTACATGCCTTTGAATACAGGCATCTGGTGACTATGAACTGTAATTGGTCATTAAAGAGCAAAACAAACAAAAACAGAACGGCTAGATCCATCACTTGCCAATAAAGTCAAACTGACCTCTTGTCCTTTTGGTTTGTGAACAACCCTGTATGTGTATCAATTGACAAGTTTTTGTCTGTAATGTTCCATTCCATTTTTGTGCATAAGCCCTCAACCTATTCTGGTTAATTGTATCAACGATTTCCTGGAAATCTTTAATTCAATTTTAACAGCTAAAGAGAAAGAAATTGAAATTATGGGGTATGGGAAAAGCAGTTTCACTGCCTGCAATGAACAAGCTGCTAATCTAACTGACAATCTTACTAAGGTCACAAACTAAAAAAAATCATTTTAAACACAAAACAGGGTCTACTTTAGTAGTTAATATGAACTCCCGCTTTTGATTTTGCCTCCGTCCAGCACTGACTGCTAGAGAAGCAGCCATGACTCTGAGGCCGGGGTTTTGAGACTGGAAGTAGGTTACCCACTTACTAATTAGTTACTTGCTATTTTAATGTAATGCTTAAATTTGAGGCCAACTTCATTGAGATCTGCTAAATCGAATGTAATCTATGTTGAAGTATGAAGATCGTTCACATTATCAATATAAGCTTCAGCGTTCTGGGTTGGGAGGGGGAGTGGTAGCTTTTTGTTCAGCTACTGCTTGGCAATACCTTTCCTGCCAGTGCACTTGCGAGGTCAACACAACCATGTGTACTTTTCGTGTCAGAAACGTGTACACCATATCCCAGCAGCACCGCCTGGTGGTAAATCAATCCAAGACCCGGATGTTGACGAAAAAATACTACCCTTTACCTTTCTAAACATTAAACTGAAGCAATGCAATGCAATGTTCCAATTTAAACGCACGGGAAACATGCACGACACAGTAGTCGACTTAAAGAATGATCGTTTTAGATGGGCTGTATCGAAACAGACTTACAAATCCACATACACTGGAAGAATTTTGGCTAACACATCACAGAAAGTCAAGTCAACGACGCGCATGCGAAAGGCGCAATCTATTGTCCACGTGACCAGTCAGCCAATGAGACATCGGCATGCTCCGCACAAGTTGTTGTTTCGGTGAAGGTGTACATTGTGGATAGTGTATAGAATTGTTGATCAAAAGATTCCCTGAAAAGGGTCGATCATACGTCAACAAAGCTTGACGTTGATCTGACATATACAGGGGATAGCTGGAGGAAGAAATCTTGCAATGGTACGTATTTTGTTCACCAATATTATCTTTGGTCTCATGAGGATGTTGCAGCCGTCCCACACACAGCCATGCCGAAAGACAGAAGCTGAATCAGTGAATGTGTTTTCGTCTTTGTTGTTTGAGCCGTCTTTTGTATTCTCCAGCATGTTCATAGGGAACCCTTTACACAGGTGGAGGGTTATTAGTTTCGTATTGTTAACTTGATCAATAACATTACATGTGTGCTTTCCATCTTTTATTGTGGAGTCCCAAGAGAATGGAACGATCTTTGGCAGACGCCATATATCACGAAAGCAGCTGATCGTACCAAGACCCGCCAACCTTCAGCCATCTCAGCACTCGATTTGCCCTTTTTCGCTTCGTATGGGACAACTTCTGTGTTTTATCAGTGTTATCCATATTCCCTGTTCATGATTGTGCTTTGTGCTGACTTAAGTAAATGGTGTACGAAGAACGTAATGATCTGGGCAGATTGTCACTTTCCATTTCTACTTCAAGGTAACAAAATGGTGGTGGGTCAGGAGGAGTAGTCTGGTCGTGGGAGGGGTAGCTGCGCGCCGGCCCTGTGACTGTGCTGCAGAAATGATTGAGCTCGTCTAGGGATCTCTGTTCTGTGGTTAATGTCTGCAAACCTAAGTATTCTTCTGTTCTCATGGATTTTGAAGCATGTTCTCAGAGTCCCTTTGATTTCAGCATAAATCACACCTGCAGTTAACTCACACTCACAGAACTGCACTGTAAAACTAAGAGTTTTGACAAATTGTTTTGATAAAGAGTATTAAAACAGTTTTCTGTGGTGACCATTTTAAGGATATTTTTTGACTGCTTGTACTTTGCTTGACGATTTTTTTCTTCTGTGTATGTGCTTCAGGATAAATTTGTGCCAGCCTTTTTGCCCATTGGGACGGAAGTGAGCGCAAAGTACAGAGGTGCATTTTGTGAGGCTAAGGTCAAGAAGGCGCTCAAGCGCGTGGTTATGAAGGTAAGTGAACATTTAGTTTGCATACATATTTTAAGTTGTCACTATTAGTATTATGGTATAAAGGGTGAGCATAATGCTGCTCACTCAGAATCGACTATGCTTACTGTACTCGCTTGAAATATATTTTTGGTTATATGCAGACTTTCATAAACGTATGCATGTGGCTGTGGTTTGGCTATTTTTGGCAAAACTTGAGTAGAGAATGGTGTTGAATCTCTTCATAATTTGATTTCTATTAAATCCATCCACACATTTTTACATCCTGACCTGTATTATTTTTTCTCATTTCATGATTACTTGGTGTTTACAGGTTGCTGTAAAAGAATCGCAGCAGTCCCTGATGATTGCGGATGAGCATTTAGTCACAGGGGTAATGAAGGTAAAGACCAGAATATCTTTCGTTTTGATTGTTTCCTATTTCGTCTTCGGTTGGAATCTTGCGTTATTGTATAAACAAGGTTTTGGGATATTCAGGGTGAGATCTGGACCCCCTGGGTTATTTATTTCCTTGAAACTCATTCTTCCTTGAATGGATTGCCTGTTTACGTCACAGGCTAGTGGCGGTGCGGCTGCTACTTCACGACAGAGTTTCATGCAAGGCAGAGAAATGAAGCAGATATTTTCTAGTAGTTGGTAGATCTAAAGTTGTAAGCCTTGTGCCAATCAACTGATCAAGGATATTGATCAGTGCCCTTATGGACAAAGGTTGCTTTGCATTATCATGGACGGGGTGGAGGAATGCAAAATGGGTGCACTAAACTTAATCAGAGTGAGAGTGGCTCGGGAGCCGGATCCTGGGGGCTCAAGCACCGGCAGTCACCAGTATCTCACAAAATCGACTTTCCTATTTTTCACCCATCAGTTATGTTGCCTTCATAGCTCAGTCGGTAGTAAAGTGTGCTAGAGACCGTGAGGTCGCCGGTTCGAGCCTTACCATGGTCGGTCCATTTTTTTTCTGTAATAAAAATGATTATCTGTTTAACTGACTTAACACTATTGTGACTAGCATTGCCACGGCGTTAACGTCTTGCCTGCCCAAGCTTGCCACCAAGAAACTTAAAAGAAACAGTAACTGTAAAGAAATCTGTTTAGCAAGCTTGAATTAAGTCCAATCACCACCAAATGTTGTGTACTAATTAAAAAATAGATGCCCAGTTCAGTCGTGCTATTTATAAGTTTGTCACGCGATTTGTTTTATCAAAGGGGGGTGAAAGGGGGATAATTGTGTTTTTTAACGGTTTTTTGTGTGTGTTTTCTTTTCCACTGCTTTTTTAAAAGTTATTTTTTAACAGAAAGCATTATAAATAATGTTATAACCAAACAAGGTGTAAAACCTATGAATTAGCTGAAATATTGTTAACATTGTACACAGAAATAAGGAGACAGTACCAAGAAAAAAAAAAGCAAATCACGCATTCACTCACAGCATCCTGACTCAAATGAAACAAAACTGTGACACTCACCAAATAATGTCCAGGTAATCCATATTGAATATAAGTCACATTTTCACAACAAAGTACCAACTGTACACCTATAAACATTTCCAAAAGGATTAGGAGGGTCCAGCCAGCCATTGTTATCAGTACTGCCACGCCCCCTTGCAGCTACACGATTCCGAAATACAGGTGCGTCTAGCAGTACCACCCCTGCCACGTGTAGTTTGCCGACTCGTACTAGCAACAACAGGACTGTTTCTTCCTCACTATCACTGCTATTATCGCTTTCTTGAGGCGAAAACGACACGTCGGAATCATGATCTACAGGATCCTCAAGATCCAACATCCGGAGAATCTCCTCCCGTGACAAGGCTCGCCTTCGATTCAGTTTTTTTGTTCGAAAAACCCACGCAAATCTGCACTAATTTGATCAGGGCGAAAAAGGAAGTCACGTGTATCAAGAGAAACAACTCAATTTATTGCAAGCTTCAAAAACCGGGAAGCAATCACGAGTCGTGTACCTTGTATGACTGTTACTGAAAAATTCACATCCCGTCCATGGGCGTGTCAGCGCTGTTACTGATTTATTCACATCCTGTCGCGAAAGTGTTAATAAGTTAATTCCCTCCTCTTAACTTTCCTTTGCTCTATTCTTTATTCCAAAGCATTTCGGTGATCGAACTGAGATCGCAACAACAAAGCAGCTTACGAGTCACTCAGTGATTCGGCATTGGCCATTGCCCGGATCATTGAATTCGTCCGCGAACCAAGCAACGTGTGTCACTGGTCCCGAGGCTAGACTGAAGCAGCATTAGTTAAAGCAAAATGCAGTAAATAAATACTTAACATGAAGGGGAAAAAAACATGTTTTATTTATGGCAAAAGATAAATCTACTTTGCATCGAGATACTTCGACAGAATCTCGCTGACATCTGCTTCGGAACGATACCGCGCATCCCTCGCTACGTTTAGTCGCTTATCAGTCTAGTGACCGCGCTTTTGCCGAAACTGATACACCTCTTTGTAAATCCAACACTGATCTTTATCAATCTTTCTCCACAATTCTTTAAATTGAACAGCAATTAGAAACTCATACACAAACTCAAAATAATGATTTACAGGGTGAGCGTCCATGTGAGTGCCGGTTCCTGAGCCTGGGGGCTCGAGCACTGACTCGCCGGTGCTTGAGCCCCCAGGCTCAGGATCTGGCTCGCCGTACCTCCAGCCCTGGCCAAACTTAATACTGCTACACTAAGAGGTTGTTCATAGTCTACACAATTTTGGTCCAATTTTCTGCCTGATGTGTGGATTTTTATGAAGGTATTTGGAATTCTACATATGTTATGGAAAGGCATAAAGGAATTGCATATCTTGCGCTGAAACACTTTCTCTCCCTCATTGTGAGTCTTCCATGTTTGTTGTTGATCATTAATGTTCGGAGGATTATCAGGAAATACCTGTTGCTGCTGTTGACAGTGTATTGTTTTTTGTTTATTCAGGTTGGCAATGGGATTGAGTTCAAGCACCCTGAAACTAGCCAGGTGACGGACGGGGTCATCAGCAAAATCACCGATCAGAGTACATACACTGTCGGTAAGGACTTAGTTCTTTTCATTTTTTTCTTGCGGTTGAGTATCAGTCTGCCAAAATCTTCCTGTTTCTGGCATGCTTACTCACTAGTTCTAGTAGTGCCAAATAAGTGTATGATTGGTATGAACTGAGAAGTGCTTGGAATTGAGGACTTGGATAAATTGTGAAAAATGGTGGCTCGGGCAAGCTTTTACTGCTAATTCTAACAGTAACAAGCAGGCTAATTACTTAAAAAGGCTTAGTGCTTGACAATGACATGTTTTTGCTGGTTTCAAGTGGTTTTCTTGTTTGTTTCCCTGAAACAATTTGTTGCTTGTAAGAATGTATTCTCCTTCCTTTTTTCATAGCTATGTCACAAAAGCAGTTTTTCAGGTGCTGTCCTCTTTTTCCGAAGCTCTTTTTAAAGCTTAGCTTTTGTTTGAGCCTGTAATTGATTGTTGAGGAAATCAGGGTGGGTAGTTGTTTTTCATAACATTGTAAAAACAAATACATGTACTAACCCCATCAATGCAAAGGAAAGATTGGAACTTCCTGTGTCATTTTGTTTGCTTGTCATTGAGTATGTTTTAAGTTTATGATGTTTCAGTGTTCAATGATGGTGATGAACGAACCCTGCGAAGAACTCAGTTGTGTTTGAAGGGCGACAAGCATTTTGAGGAGAGTGAGGTAAGAATACTGATTGTGTCAGCAGACCTTCATTTCACTTAATTTTCTGATTTCTGGCGTTCTGCAAGATTTTAAATGCTGCTTACATGCGTTCGAGCTGTGTAAGATTTTGAATTGCCAGCACTTGTTAAAGTTGTTGTGCATGATATTTGTCAAACTATTCTCACATCATGGTATAAAAAAAAAAGAAAATTGTCTCAGTATCGTTCTGAATTAGTCTCTGGTGCATGATTTGGAATACATATAATAATAATAATAATAAATAACTTTTCTATAGCGCGAGTCCCATCAATTGGCTCCAGGCGCTTTACAAATTCATTATAGAATAAACTAGCACAAATCAACAAGCATACAAAGCATACATTTAACTGAGACATAACACCAAGAACCCAAGCACTAAGCAAAACTTAGCGTACAATGTTAAAAGTACACACACACACACACACACACACACACACACACACACACACACACACACACTCACACACACACACACACACACACACACGCACGCACGCGCACACACAAAGATACCATTGACAAAGAGACCATAAAGCACATACAGGGTAGAGAGTTCCAAAACAGAATAGAGTTGTGGAGAGTCTACTCAGGCTAAGCAAAGGCTTTACGAAACAGGTATGTTTTGAGTTGGGTTTTGAAGGAGGAAAGGCTGCTGGAATCACGGATAGAACTTGGAAGCGAGTTCCAGACGGTCGGAATCTGGTACCTAAAGGTTCTTTCACCAAAGGTCTTGGTCCTGGTTTTGGGGATGCGAAGGAGTTTTTCAGAGGAGGATCTGAGAGAACGGGATGGCTCGTAGATACTGAGGGAATGGGACAAATAGGGGGGGAGTGATTTCTCAAAACAGCGGTACCCTAACAGAGCGAGCTTGTACTCGATTCTGTACTTCATAGGAAGCCAGTGAAGGGTGGTAAGTAGGGGAGTGACATGGTCTTTCTTAGACTTCTGCAGAATGAGCCTTGCAGCACTGTTCTGGACTCTCTGTAAGCGATCAAGTTCTTCAGTGGGGAGGCCGGCAAGCAATGAGTTGCAGTAGTCAAGTCGACTCAGGATCAGAGAGGAGACAAGTTGAACAGTGGCTTGGAGTGTCAGGAATGATCTGACAGAGGAAATCTTGCGCAACTCAAAAAAGGCACATTTACAAACAAAACTAATGTGTTTTTGCATTGTCAGAGCAGAGTCCAGGTACACGCCTAGGTCCTTAACAGCGGTTTGGGAAACAATCTGAGTGTCGCCTATTGTCAGGGAAGTACAGTCAATCTGATTTAAAGCATGCCTTGAGCCTGACAGCATCACCTCAGTTTTTGAGTCATTCAGCTTGAGTTTATTGTCTATCATCCAGTCTTTAACTGACTCAATGCAGCGCTCAGTGTTTTTAACCACTTTTGGAAAATCACTGGGGGGAGCAGAATCCTCTATTTGGGTGTCGTCGGCATACTTGTGGTGTTCGCAGCCATGCCTCGAGATGACGTCAGATAGGTCCTGTGTATATAGTGTAAACAGAACCGGGCCTAGAACAGAGCCCTGAGGTACTCCATGCTTCAGGGGAACAGGGGATGATTCTTTTTGACCTATTTGTACTCTTTGAAGGCGTTCAGAGAGATATGACACGAACCACTGGAAGGCTTTGTCGGCAATTCCAAACGTGAACTGTAGTCTCTTTAGGAGGACGTCGTGGTCGATGGTGTCAAATGCCGCCGAGAGGTCCAAGAGTGCGAGCACAGACACTTCCTTGTTGTCAGCACTGGTCAGCAGCTTGTCAGTTACGTAAAGAAGAGCGGTTTCTGTGCTATGATTTTTCTTGTATGCGGACTGATGGACGTCCAAAAGATCATTACTCAGCAGATGTTCTTGGAGCTGCGCTAGCACACACTTTTCTAACAGCTTGGTCAGAAAGGGTAAGTTTGAAATGGGTCTATAGTTCTTTAAGCACTCCGTGTCAAGGCCTGGCTTTTTTAGAAGTGGTGTTATGACTGCCTCTTTAAACTGTGCAGGCACAGACCCAGACTGAAGAGAAAGGTTTAAGATTCTCGTTACAACAGGAACAAGGAAATCCAGGCAAGTTTTCATGAGTGACGTGGGAATGGGGTCAAGTGTGCAGGATTTTGGAGCACATTTTGAAATAAGTTCAAAAACAAACTTCTCAGAAACAGGGCTAAACCGTGTAAGGGGGGTCCCTGAAAATGCGGCGAAGGACATTTGTGTTTTGGATGAGTCGAGACCTTTGCGAATGTCAGAGATCTTCTGGTCAAAGAAATTGCTGAAAGTCTCGGGGAGTTCTGATGGGGGAATCAATTTAGGGAGGGCAGTGGCTTTCTTCTTCGCGAATAGCTCATCTGTTACAGAAAACAGAGCCTTGGTGTCTTTGCACTCAGCGAGGCGGGATGTATAGTATTCCTGCTTGGCACTGGTGTGGAGAGCTTTGATGTCGTCAAGCTGTTGACGATAAATCTGACGGTGAACTGTCAGGCCTGACGTTCTCCATAACCTCTCCCACTTGCGTACGAGCCGTTTGTGGTCCTTTATATCTTCGGACATCCATGGGGCTGAGGGACGATCAGTGACTTGCCTGGTGACAAGGGGGGCGTGGCTGTCCATCAGCTGACGTAGACAGGTGTTGAAGACCATCAAGAGGTCTGTGTCTGGCGTGTCGGCAGCAGTGGAGGCAGCAAACACCCTCACGTCTTCCCTGAACTTGTCCACGTTCATCTTCTTCAGGTTGCGTGACGTGACCGTTCTTACTGCAGGCTTGGGCTTCTGAATGCTGATGTTGAAGAAAAGAGCTGAGTGGTCGGATATCTGACAGTCTCTCACAGAAAATGAGCTTGTTGGATTGTCGGCCTCACGCACAACAAGCCAGTCAAGAGTGTGACCATCTGTATGTGTGGGTTCATTGATCAGCTGAACAAGACTATAGTCCTTCAGAAATGTCTTTACTCGGTTCACTGAACTGTTTGCCTGTGCGTCAAAGTGACAATTAAAATCACCAACAAACAAGTGTTTCTTTGTGTGGTACATTTCAAGAAGGTCTGGGAGTTCGTTCAAGAAATCCGTGTCTTTCAAACCGTTCTTTTTGCTGGGGGGAGGACGGTAGATGCATACAAAAAACAAAGATGACTGTTGATGGGAGTAGTGCATTTCAACAGCTTCGAAAGAGAGAAACTGTAGTCGCTTGAAAAACAGGTTGTTGGTAAGGTGAGTGGCGTGAATGATACATATCCCGCCCCCTCTTCTGTCCGTTCTAGGAAAGGACTGAGTCGTATGAGTGGAAGGGGTCATGTCTTTGATAGTAGCCTCATCACCTTTCTCGCACAGCCAAGACTCCGTGATAATTGCAAGATCAATGTGATCGTCAATAATTAGGTCACGAATGATGTGTGTTTTCGGCCTGCAGGAACGAGCATTTACATGGAAAGCGTTTATGCCAGGGTGGTTGTGAGAGTACGATGAAGGAACAATGGAAGAGGTATGCACTTGAACGAGGTTGCTTGTGATCACACCGCGAGTTGGGCGGTCAGACAGTGTTGGTGTGTCCACGACAGGGGAGATAACCACTGGAATAGTCTTACCTCGTTGTTTGCGGCGACCACCGCGGTACGGGCGACGTTTACCTTTTTTTCGCTGAAAAGGACAGGGTGGGGTGCGTAGAAGTTGTAAATCTGACAGATGTTGTGAAAATCCCGGGGACATATACACAGGCTTTCCCTGTAAACACAGGAGTTCTGCTCGGCTGTACTTGACACAAGGTCGCACAGCTGTAGTCACAACACTGTGCACCGGAGCGGTGCGCTTGTACTCTTGCTTAGTATCAGCCGTGTTGACGATAGCCGTGAGCGAATCCTTAGTTGACAGCAGTGTAGAGAGAAGGGATAGTCCGATCAGAAACATGGAGATATCTCTCCAGCCCAGCATATGCTTAAAGGCACAGTAAGCCTCCCGTAAACCATCACAGATACTGTCAGGCTTTTACACACAGTATGAGCACCCTTTCGTTTAAACACTCACCGCTTGAGAACATCCTAGGTGCCCTACGTAAAGAGCGAGCAATTTTCAAAGAATTTATTTTCGTGGGTCAGCAAATCAGGCGCTAGAACTAACTTTTAAAATCTAGATAATAAATGCTTGTAACACAAACATTCTTAGATTATAAAAGATTTCTTTTTTCATCAAGACAAGATCAGTACAATTCGAAGTTTTGACAGTTTAAAAATTTTTATAAAAAGATAGCCCGGAAGCAGTTCACAAAAGGTCGTGTCTCAAAGCAGACGATTTTTCTGCATAGCGCTCGCTTTCTTTGAAGCCAGCCGCCGCCAATAAGTTCGTGTGACTCACAGCCATTGTTGTGTTTTAGAATCAGAGGTACACAATAAAGTGCTATTGCAGATACAGCCAGTTGCATTGAAATCACAAATTGACGACTAAATTGTGAGGAGAAAAAAAGGAAAATGGATCACACGGGTTCACGATGGCTCAGGGGTTAGATAAACCACAAAATTTGGTGTGTGGTTTACGTGAGCTAAATAGCAATTCAAACAAACTGTTTCATTTAATGCTATTAAATGTTATTGCAAGTGTGTTCCATAAGGTTAGAACTGCTTTGTTCATTAGAAGATTTAAATAATTTTGTAAACCATTTGAGACATACTGGGGCTTTAAAATAGCTAACCAGTGCAACTGCAAATCATCAGATTTTTCAAATGTTTTTGCTCTGTTCCGCATTAAAGTTGTTTGTAGATTATTAAGGTATTTCTCAGAACATTTGATAACGCAGTGTTTTAAAGGTTTCTGTTCCTCTCCAGACTTTGGACAACCTGCCCTTGTCCCATCCAGAACACTTCGGTACACCTGTGTTGAAAAAGCAGAAGAATGCACGCGGCAGAGCTGGGTAAGTTTTCAGTGTTCCTCCTGTTGCTTGCACTTTTGATGTTGTTTTTGCAATAAGGAAAGATTTCACAGTGATTTCTGTAATAAATATCATGGCAGTTACACTCCAGTTAGACTAGTGATCAATGGGTATCTTTATTGGATTTTGTCCTCTTAGGGGCTTTATCATGAGTCATATTATACACAACTCAATATCAAATAACTAAGTCGGGTAACCTTTCAGGCTGGTACTGACAGTATGAGAAAATGTGATTTCAAAGTGCACATTTTTAGGCTTGCTTTCAACACAACCATAGCTAGGCGTCACAGGACTAGTGGTTGTTATTTCCTACTTTCTCATTTGTTGCAATGCGAGTACCGTGCTCTTTTAAGTTTTCCTGAATGTTTAACCCTGTATTATGTCTATATATGTTAAAAAAAAAAAAAATCATAGATCTAGCTGTCACTGTTAGCTCATCTGAACCTGAGTAGATCGTCTTTGAGTCTCATTACGTCATTTGTGAACGTAACTTTTTGTTTTGTCAATACTTAAACGTTCTAACAACTTACCTTTCTTGTTTTTTTATTCTGAATTTTGGAACATTGGCAGTCTATTTGGTTTTGGATTTGTTGAGTTAGTGTTATGGATGCTGCCAACATGTCATACTGGGATTCTAATGGTAGTATGTATCATCTCATCTATTTCAGTGATTCTGAGTCTGAGAAGGAAGACAGCAGTTCAGAGGATGAAACCAAAAAGCGTGAATTTTACAAGAACCGCCATCAAGAGCTGGTTGGTCGAGTGATGCTGGTGGAGATCGTAGACAAGCGTAAAGGAGCTTTGACCCCAGTCCTTGTTGTACTGCCGGATGCCCATCCCATTGAGCTGAAGAACCGTGACCACCTCTTGGTTCGATCCTTCAGGGATATGAAATAGTGAGTAGTGACTGTTGTCTTCATTGTTTAGATGTGACGGTTGATGTTTCGACTGTGATTTTCCTGCATGTGTGTTTGTGAATTTGCGTGTGCTTTTATTTGTTTGGTTGGTGGTAGTTTTGTGTGATTGCACGGACCTCATTGGTGTATGGTTTGACTTTTTGATTTTCTTTTGTCTGAAAATATGCCTTTGTTTGAAAGAGATTAAGCAGTGATGAGTTGACTTGGCTAGATATATTTAGTTTTGGAAATGACACTGTTGAGTTTGATATTTAAGACCCATTTGTTAGAACTGTTATGTGTTGATGTTATGTACCATGTTTTAAACTGAAATTTACTCTATTTTTAGCATGGCTGTGAACCGCAAGGATCTGAAGGATTTCTCTCGAGATGTTGCCATTAAGAATGAAGACAAAGCTTTGAAAGCCGGTGAGTCCCATGCAAGTTGTGCAGCTTTACTTTCGATACCTTAGCAAGTATAAGTATTGTTTATCATCTCAATTTTGATTGTAAAAAGAAACAATAAATGCCAGAGGTAACTTTTCTGCATTTGATGAACCTTTAAATGGTACCACTACCAAAATTGAAAACCATGGTCACTAAAACTCATTTGACGTTTAGTTACGGCTGTAGACATCATCCTGATAGTAGCTCAGTTGGTAGAGCATTGGACTTGTTGCTAGCTTTCCACTGTGAGGAAGCGACTCAAATTTCCCAGCAATGGGAAAATAAAGTAAATGGAAATGAAAGAAGCAGTGGATTTTGCACCCACCAGTCATTGATGAGAGGATGCTGCTTGGCAGCAGAACAGTCCATATCTTGGTGGTCGTTTCTGTTAGTGGATAACGTGTATGAATTGCTTACAAGATATTGCACATGTCTATTTCCCAGCCTTTGAGAGAGCTCTGCTGTACTATGACAACACAGAGCTGCCTATCAACTGGAATCGAGAGCAGCTACTGGGTCCTGATGAAGATGAAGATGATGGTGCTGACGAGGTCAGTACTGTAAGAAAGTAGATATCACAGTCTTGTGCGTGAAAGAAAATGATGTAATATCAATCATAATACACTGTACATCATGTGCCATCTTTCTTAACTTATCCTTACCATTCTGATGAAGTCAGCGTCTTTCTGACGAAAATTTGATAAAGAACTTACCTTCACTGGTAGCTGTTGTCTTTTATTTTTGTTTTGATCACAGTCTTTGTGTATTGTTTGATAAGGGGAAGAGGTCAGTTTCAATTTACAAATCCTGGAGGAGCTGACAGAATGGGAAATGTTGCTTTCTGTATTGAACTAAGATGGGCGTGGTGGTAAGACGTCAGCCTCCTAATCGGGAGGTCGTGAGTTCGAATCCCGGTCGCTGCCGCCTGGTGGGTTAAGACTAAGAGTGGAGATTTTTCCGATCTCACAGGTCAACTGATGTGCGGACCTGCTAGTGACTTAACCCCCTTCGTGTGTACACGCAAGCACAAGACCAAATGCGCACGGAAAAGATCCTGTAATCCATGTCGGAGTTCGGTGGGTTATAGACACACGAAAATACCCAGCATGCCTCCCCCTAAATCGGCGTATGCTGCCTTAATGGCGGGGTAAAAACGGTCATACACGTAAAAATCCACTCGTGTTAAAAACATGAGTTAACATGGGAGTCTACGCCCATGAACGAAGAAGTATTGAATTAGTTTAAGCCTTGTTTGTGGGTTTTTGGTATAACATTTTGTTCAGACAGCAGTCTTGCTTCCCCTAATGTCAAGCTGGTGTTTCACTTTAGACATGAAAGCTATTTCTCACAGAGACCAGTATGGCACTTAAATTGACGAACCCGAAAAAGCTATTGGGTCCGCCGGGTTGTCTGTTTCTCATGTAGGCATTCCTCTGTTGCGTGATTGCCAGTTCTCTTTCATACTTCATCCCATTAGTAACAATCAGAATGCTGTTACCTTTGAAAATCTTACTTTTCTTTTCTGTGGGAGATAAAGCAAAACTGTTTTCATAACCATCTTTTTCTCTGTGAGCTTCGAAGTGTTAGTTACGTGTGGTTTTGTTATATTTAGTCAAGTTTTGACTAAATATTTTAACATCGAGGGGGAATCGAAACGAGGGTCGTGGTGTATGTGCGTGCGTGTGTGTGTGTGTGTGTGTGTGTGTGTGTGTGTGTGTGTGTGTGTGTGTGTGTGTGTGTGTAGAGCGATTCAGACTAAACTACTGGACCGATCTTTATGAAATTTGACATGAGAGTTCCTGGGTATGAAATCCTCGAACGTTTTTTTCATTTTTTTGATAAATGTCTTTGATGACGTCATATCCGGCTTTTCGTGAAAGTTGAGGCGGCACTGTCACGCCCTCATTTTTCAACCAAATTGGTTCAAATTTTGGTCAAGTAATCTTCGACGAAGCCCGGGGTTCGGTATTGCATTTCAGCTTGGTGGCATAAAAATTAAGTAATGACTTTGGTCATTAAAAATCGGAAAATTGTAAAAAAAAAATAAAAATTTATAAAACGATCCAAATTTACGTTTATCTTATTCTCCATCATTTGCTGATTCCAAAAACATATAAATATGTTATATTCGGATTAAAAACAAGCTCTGAAAATTAAATATATAAAAATTATTATCAAAATTAAATTGTCCAAATCAATTTAAAAACACTTTCATCTTATTCCTTGTCGGTTCCTGATTCCAAAAACATATAGATATGATATGTTTGGATTAAAAACACGCTCAGAAAGTTAAAACAAAGAGAGGTACAGAAAAGCGTGCTATCCTTCTTAGCGCAACTACTACCCCGCTCTTCTTGTCAATTTCACTGCCTTTGCCATGAGCGGTGGCCTGACGATGCTACGAGTAAAATGGCATTGCGTTCAGTTTCATTCTGTGAGTTCGACAGCTACTTGACTAAATATTGTATTTTCGCCTTACGCGACTTGTTTCTTTTGCAGTCATCTGATGATGACGAACAGTGTGAGGAGAAGGACAGATTTGTGGCTCAACTTTACAAGTTCATGGATGATCGAGGTAAATGTTTATTGTATATTTTGCTTCTTTTTTGTTATGGTTGCAGTTTGTATGTTTGTTTATGGATGATCAAGGGACTTTTGTTGTTGATATTTTGTTTTTGTTTCTTAAATTAGCTTGCTTTCAATTACGGTAGTGTGGTTGTCTTTGTTTTTGAACTATGACATATGTGACCCTCCACCACGAAATGAGTCGCGTGTCACCTCGCGCGGTTCTACGCTAGGCCTAATATAAGTCCGGGGAGTGTCTGGAAACAGTGTGAGGGTCACCTTAGTCACAGGCTTATAAGTTTTCGCTCTTTTCTAAAACAGTTTTCACCACTGGATAGAGCATAAAAAACTCTTTAGGAAAATGCAAAAAATATGAACATCATGCAAAGGTGACATGCGACTCATTCCGTGGTGGAAGGTCACATATTTGTATTCCATAGTAGTTATTCTGGTTTTTGAATTGAGAATGGTTTGAAATGTTAATTGATATTGCTCTAGTTTATATTGGTCTTTATTTCTTACCATGTTTCATATTTATGTGCAGGCACTCCAATCAACAAAGGCCCATGTATTGGCAACAAGGATCTCAACTTGTATCGCCTGTTCAGAGTAGTGCAGAACATTGGAGGATATAATAAGGTGAGTGGCGCTTGAAGATTTCAGATCTTGTAGAAAACCAACACTTCGAGATCACCACAAGGCAATGTGTTTCATGCAGTCTCTCAGTATTTTGCTGGTATTGTTTTGTTCTTCAGTAGTCCCTCCTGTGAGCGGACACCTTTGGTTCATTGCAATTATGTCCCTACATTGCAGGTAGAGAAGGTAGTACATTGCTACACAAACCAACCACAGTGAGACTTCAGAATGTCCAGATTTCTCTTTGTAGAACTTAGATTGTAAGTTTGATAGAAGCACTGTGAGGTGACAACGGTCAAATGCTGTAGGATGATTATCTCCTGTTCATGTACAATAATGATTTGTTACAGGCCACGAATCAGATGAAATGGAGACTGGTCTATTCCAAAATGGGTCTTCCTCCCTCCAACTCGGCTGCACATCAGATCAAAAATGCCTACAAAAAGTGAGTTTTGTTTTTTTGGCATCTTTTCAGATTTGCTGGTTGGCATCAGCTGGATTTTAAGTGTTGTTTAATATGTTAACGCGTGAGCCTTCATTTAGGCTTATTTGCTGGTATGGTAGAAGCATCTCCGTATTTGCTTCACAGCGGATCTCCATGCACTGACTTGACTTGATGTTTAGAATGTAGCTTTCATACTATTTTTCTCAAGCCATCTGACTGAACGTGAAGATCAGCTTTTCTCATGGTACTGATTGTCTTTTCCAGGTATTTACATGCCTTTGAGGATTTCTACCGCAAACTTGGAAGCAGCATGGGCACTATCAGCAGGCCTGGACGACAAAGTCGGCAGAGCTCCAGTCGAGGGATACTGTCTTTTCGTGATCGTGAAAAGGACTCGTCCCCTCGCTCTCCCCGCACTGAGAAACCTTTGCCCAAAGAAGACAAGGTTGGTTACCGTTTCAGTTTTGGTTAAGTTTTTGCTGCTCCGCAGCGTGCATTTCACAGTTACAGGTGTCAAAGTTGCTGTTGAGAAACGAGCAATTCATCATGTGAACAATTGTTCCCTGAATTTTTAAGCTTCCTGAAAAGCAGGGGAACAAAATTATAAGAAAACACATCTTGAAAGTTTTACTGTCAGACATTTCAACATAGATGTAGTAGCAATGTTTGTTTGATACTATGTTGATGCATGTCCATGAAGATCACACTTTGCAGGATTTGTTCCCAAATATTAGTGTAACAAATTGATGTTGTTTGTATTCAGCAGAACAAAGAAGAGGAAAAATCAAAGCCCAAAGTAGAGGAGACAAGTATCTCTGAAGAAACGGAAGACGCCGGAGAACATACCCCACTGGAAGAGTCCGACTCAGAAATGGTGCGCCGTTCAACGCCGCGTAGAGAGAAGGCACAGAAGGAGGACCCTAAGTCAGACAAGAAGGAAGACCAGAAGAACAAGAAGGAGGAAGACAAGAAAGAGGAAGCTGCCAAAGAGGACAAGAAGAAAGACGACAAGCGAGAAGAGCGCAAGTCCCTCCGACAAAGCCAGAAAGAAGAGGAGAAGAAAGATGAGCACAAGATCAAGAAAGAGGAAAAGGAAGAGAAGAAGGAGGCAAAGAAGGATGAAGGGAAGGTGGTGAGAGTGCTCAGGAAGGATCTGAACGAGAAGGAAGAGGATGTGAAGAAGGAGAAGGAACCTGAAGATCAGAACCAGAAAGATGCCCAGAAAAAAAGGGTAGGTCTATTTGTTATGTTGCTTGTTCCAGTTCTTGCCGTTTCTCCCTTGTCCGTTTTTGCTGCTGCTTTCCTCATTTGTGTCTTGTTTTGTCTCCCATGTAAATCACTAAATGCTCACAATCTTTACAACTAATGAGGTATTGTCTTTGTCTCTGAAGGTCTTGTTTGAAAAGGATAACACATATTTTTGAAAATTGTCTTTTTTTCAGATGAGACTTTGTACAACAGTCAAACATTGTTCAAAGGTACAGTTATCATATTGTTGTTTATATGTGTGTCTCTATGTGTGGTTGCTGACTGCAAAATTCTTTACAGTTGTTACCTTATGTTTCCACACAGGTAACTCGTCGCAAATCCAACCGCGTTGAAGAGGACAAGAAAGAAGAAGATGAGAAAGAAGAGGAAGAGGAAAAAGGCGATGACAAAAAGAAAGAGAAGAAGGAAAAGGAGAAGAAGCAGCCAGGCAGCACCAAGAAAGAAAAGCCCCCAACAAAGAAAGCAGAGGAAGAAGAGATTGAAGTTAAAGAAGAGAACAAAGAGTGAGTATAAAGATTTCAATGTTAATGCCATTGATTACAAGGTGTCAATAATTTTGGCGAAGCACAGTTGAATTTAGTGGGTTTGTGTGTATGCTGTGTTTGTCTCGCTTTCTGGTTTCCAGGAAACTTGTCAGCTCTTGTTTTGTACTGCAAGGTAGCGCGCGAGATGAGATTTTATGGATTTATACAGCAAGCAGGCTGTTTTTCTCAAATGACGAGATATTCAGAGTGTGCAGGGAGCAGATAAGTGTTCTGTGAATTGAAGATGTTTGAATGCATAGTGAGCAGTTTTTTGCTTGGTACAGTCGAACCCAGGGACTAACCAATAGTGCTCATTTTAGACAGGTAGTTGGTATGGGAAGGTAAGTTATATAAAGAAACACTTTTCTGGGATCTTTCACAGTGGTCGTTGTGGGCAGGTGGTTGCTTTCGAGAGGTGGCTGCAAGGGCAGGTTCGACTCTACTTGTTTTCTATGCCTTTTTCTCTCTTCTGGTTATCTTTTTCACTATCTTTTACCATTTGCCTCCTGATGCACTTGCAGGTCTGAAGATGAAAGTGAAGAGGAAGCTTCTAGCTCTACTGAGGCCCCTGATCAGGAAGATTTGCCTTTGGGCACCAAGCTCAAAGTTCGTTACGGTCGTGGCAGGAATCAGAAAATCTATGAAGCAAAGGTAAGGTTACAACTCTTTAGCAGGAAGATTGTACATGTTTCAGGGATGCCGTTAGGCATCGGACATAGACCGATTAAAAGGCTCAAATGTCCGATTCACATAGCCGCATGGCAGTCAGATGTCCTATCGTTTTCAACTGAGTGCAGTCATTGTCCGATAAGAACTCCATTCCTTCCGACATCACGTTATTTGATAATTTTCCTGTCATGATAGAAATCTTCAAAAAGTGACCTAGCGCTCTCGTGTACAGGTACACTGAAGTTGTGCAGTGCAGATCTTGCGTTTTCCGAACCGTTTGCGGTATGAGCCGTTTGCGTACACCCGTCTACAGCCTCATTAAAGTTAGGAGTAAGGGAGACAACTCCAATTGACCAAGGCTCGCGTCTGCTTTAATTTGCTTTCGGTTTAGAGATGAAGTGCACGGCACTGAATTATGCCACCAAAAAAAACCTAAAGCCCGCCAAAGAACAGCAAAAGCTGAACACGTTTGGCGTTTTAACGGCATTGCGTGCTACATTAGGGCCAAGAACATTGGAAATCACGGCTAGCAATCTCTCTCTCTCTCTCTCTCTCTCTCTCTCTCTCTCTCTCTCTCTCTCTCTCTCTCTCTCTCTCTCTCTCTCTCTCTCTCTCTCTCTCTCTCTCTCAGATCTCTCTCACACACAACTTATGAGATGGCACGGGACCTAGCAGGGCGGAATTTTTTACTACTGCGATCTTTCCAGCATGAAATTCTCCATTATGCCGCTACAATGTCTGTTGTTGGACTTCTAACTGCAGTTCAAGCGACGCTAGAAGCTCTGCTCACCGAAAACCAGTTAACGTTATGAAAGATTGCCTCTGTTGGAGGTAAGGCTGTCATTGTCTTGCGACTGACATGTGCCAGCACAGCCGCCATTACTGCTCCTTTGACCGCTGACCAATGGTTTCGCTGTAAGCCCTCCAGCCAGATACGACGAGATGCAAGGAGGGCTGAAATTTATACAAGTGAAACAAACTTAATTGAAACATATTTTTCTTTTAATTCAAGCTATGATTCAACAATCATTTTAGAATATAACTCCTGAAATGATGAATTGAAAAGCAGCATCAAAAGACTGTGTATAGCATGAGCAAGGGATATAACTCTGGGGGTTTCTGTTTTTATCTAAACCTTTTTTAACCTGAGCAGTTTGCCCTTTTGAAGGTGTTCAATTGAAATAAACTGACTTGAAACTTGTTTCTCATTTGGTTCAAGCTATGGTTCAACAATTATTTGAGAATATACCACCTGCAATGACAAAATCATAAGCTACAAGTAAAAATGTGTAATACAAGGGAGATGACTGTTATTTTCTGTGTTTGCCTAACTTTTTGTTAGCATGGCAATTATCCTTGAATGCGGTAAACCTTTTTTTAAATCAAAGACAAAACTAGGTGATGAAATCAAAGACCTTCAAGTTTACAAGATTTTTTAATTTTGTGCATCTCCAATTTTAGGTTTTTGTTTAAGCAAGGAGAGGCTTCTAAAACCCTTCTTGAAATTTGTTTACCACTTGTTTTTATAGACCCCCTAGCAAGAGTGATACAACCGAACATTTTCAAGTGTAGAGGTTTTTGATTTTGTGCGCCCCCCCCCCCCCCCCCCCCCCCCCTCATGAAATGCTAAAATTCATTTTCAGCTGGTCAGTTACAAATACCTTCAAAATTACAAGATTTTTTATATTATGCACCTCCAAAAAGCTTGTTTGTTCTAAGATTTAGAGTCAGGAGAGGCCACCTAAATCCTCCCTAAAATGCTAAAATTCATTTTCGGCTAGGGGGCACTGCCCCCCTACACCCCCCAGCACGGGCGCTGCCCCTGCACCCTGCCGGAGCCTTAGCAGCCCCTGGACCCCAGCCTTCCAAAATGTTCAGTCCTGCCAACATTTTGGGCTCCCATCCATGGTATTGATGACGGTCATAAGATTGTACTTTGGCTGATCTTTCGAAGTGAAGTGTTAACAACTGTGTACTGATGTACTGTATGCCAAACAAACATCCACAATGTGTGTGACGAACGGTTCCTTACACATGTGCTCACAGACTCGTTTTCAGACTTCCAACAGCGAGAAATGATCGCGATTGTACATGCTTCGGTTATCAGCAAGGTTTATACTGCGATTTCGACTTTCTGAATTATGTGTTGTGTTTTGTGTGTGTGTGTGTGTGTGTGAGACAAGTGTTGTGTCATGTTTATGTACCAGTTGTAACGGGTCAGTTGGCCTGTACAATAAACTTTCTGTGTTCTCTCTCTCTGTTTTTTTTCACTTGAGACATCAAGTTTCATTTTAAACTCAGATGAACTAATACTAAATAGTGACGTTTTATCATAACTTAAAACAGCAGTAAAGAAACTCTCGTCTGGCAATGAAGCCTTTTGTTTGCTACCATAATGTACATCCTCCAACAAAGTTGTCTGTGGGTTTTTTTCAGATTGTGGAGCATGGCACAGACGGCCCACGCAGAAACTACCTTGTGCACTATGCTGGTTGGAACACAAGGTAAACATCATGCGGACCTTTTATCTTAGAAAAGTTTTTATTGTAATACAACTTAAAACTAATTAAAAACTGTTGATCCTAAAAACTAAAGTGTGAACTGTGAGTTATGTTTCAGTAATTGCAAAACTTTCAGTTTCGCACTTGCTTCACCTTCTGCAGTGCATAGCATGTGATTTTGTGTTAAACTTTCATGAGAGCTTTCTGCATCTAGTGTATGCTTTCAAATACAATCAGGGACCCTCCCTGACCCCTATCCATTTACGACCTCCAAAAATGTGGAAAAAATCAGGTCTTAAAAAGTTTGCAGTCTTACTCTTCCAACAGAGGTAAATTTACAGAAATCATGAACAGGGGGGAAGAGGGGAAGTCTTGAATCGAGGGAGTTTAGGTATTGGAATTCTGCGACTCTGTTCTTGTCCAAGAGTGCCATATGGATGGTAATAATTATGTTGTTGTCTTTCTGCTGTGTAGGTATGATGAGTGGGTGAAATCAGATCGCATCATGGCTGTGGTGGACAGGCCAGAGATGACCAAGCTGAAAAGGAAGAGCATGGGCAACAAGTCACCAAAGGTAAGGATGCTTAGACAGGACATACACATTTGAGATGTTGATGTAAATTAAGAATTCTCTGTACCTTTCAAAGCTCCAGCTGAAGTTAGTCAAGATCAGCTCTAACAAGTCGGTATTTGCTCTGTAATAGTAATTTCAGTAAGTAGAGAGATTTCAGAATCCCATGTCTTTATTGGGATAAAATGCTGATGTGTACTTTTATTAAATCTGGTTGTCGAGTGTAATAAGTTGATTTTATTGCACAGACATGATTCACCCAGTTGTCTCACCCAGGTAGTTCAGTTGGCAAAGCATTGGGCTTGTGACCCGCGGGTCATAGGTTCGAATCCGGGCCAGGTGGACACAGGTCAACTATATGTGCAGACTCTAGAGATAGTATCCAGTTCCTACCCCCATGTCATCACTGACGCTTGTAAAAGACCTCGGTCATTCTGCTGGAAATGCAGGTTTTGGATTACATCTCACCTGGGTAGCATGACTCTGTTGCAGCTAGTTGTCCAGTGGGAGGAATCGACCCAAATTTTCCAGGGATGGGACAATATAGTCATGAAAATCACATAGTTAAATGTGACAGGGAGACTACTGCGTCACCCTTCACAGCAGGCTCTGCAGCTGTCGGCCGTTGAAGAGTGCAAGCTAATTATAGCTCGACGTTTCTTATACGTCGATGACACCTGTGCATTGTAGAGTTCTGTTTGTGATCGGGTCTGGCTGCTGCCGTCTCCTTATATGTTCTTTGGAACCTTTGTGTACCCATAACCGTTTTTATAGGGCTAAGAAATTAGCCCTAAAATCTCAATCCCGTTTGATTGGACTTCGCCTCCAAAGGTGATTGCAGTGTTTGACACTGGGTTACATAAACATGATTCCCAGTCTTCTTTCAATTCATGTTCAGGGGTCTTCCACACCTCCTCTCACGAAACCTGAGACTCCACCTGTGGTTGTGAAGAAACGGGGCCGCCAACCTTCAGTACAGCAAGTACCATCACCAGGAGGCACTCCCACCACAAAAGCGGCATCGTCTCCCATCCCCAGCGGTGAACCCAAGACTCCAAAGGGCAAGGCTGTGACAACAGGGTCCGGTTCTGCATCAAAGACCAGATCAACACGCTCCAACAGCACTGAGATCAAGCCGGATTCTGTTACGCCCAGTAAGTTGCAGTTTTAATGACTTGTCTTTGTGAATGATGACACAGGTGCAGTTTTAGCAACTTTTCTATGTGGATGATGACAGAGGTTTAAATATCTCTTGTGTGGATGAATTGGTCATTGCGTATTGGTTGAGCATACTTGTCTTTGCATGGCTTCTTCCATCTCTGTCTGGCAAGCTACGTTTTACAGTCAAACTTGCCTTGGCGACAACCTCTCGATAACATCCACCTTCCCACAAGGCTCCTTGGTGAGCTTTTCTTTAAGATTATCCACCTTTCAGTGGGCGGGGATGTAGCTCAGTCGGTAGCGCGCTGGACTTGTATCCAGTTGGCCGCTGTCAGCGTGAGTTCGTCCCCACGTTCGGCGAGAGATTTATTTCTCAGAGTCAACTTTGTGTACAGACTCTCCTCGGTGTCCGAACACCCCCGTGTGTACACGCAAGCACAAGACCAAGTGCGCACGAAAAAGATCCTGTAATCCATGTCAGAGTTCGGTGGGTTATAGAAACACGAAAATACCCAGCATGCTTCCTCCGAAAGCGGCGTATGGCTGCCTAAATGGCGGGGTAAAAACGGTCATACACGTAAAAGCCGTGGGAGTTTCAGCCCATGAACGAACAAACAATCCACCTTTCCATAACAACCACTTTTTTGTCAGTCCCTTCCTTGGTTGTCATTATAGACGGCCCAACTGTAGTATGTCACATTTTTTGTCGCCCTGCCTTGGTATTTAGAGACCTTTGCCTGACTACTGTTTTTGCACCTTGCTTTTGTGCCATTGCACATTTCTGCTAGTTCACTTCAAAATGCTTCTGCCATCTCTTCTTGATCTTAAAAGAATCATTCTTATGTTGCAGGTACATCTAAACACCGCATCACAAGGCGGAGTTCGGGGGTGGGTGACTCAGTGGGTGACTTTGCTGCCGGTAAGTTAGTTATCAAAGTGGACTCTCTCTCTCTCTCTCTGTCCCTCTCTCTTGCGTGCACACTTTCATTTTGTGCTACAGTTGTTTTTGTGTGGGTGTGTGTCTGCTTCCATGTTAAAAAAGTATAGATTTTGGTCTTTGTCTTTTGTTAGCTAATGGCAGTAAACCTCCAAAGTGTCTATCACTTTCACTAGGATGTGTTTGGAAACATTTACTATAATAAGTTTCATATGAGTGTCTCATGTTTTTTTACATCTTGACAGCTGTTAGCAATTCTAGTAAGTATAGTGAACACCTGCAGAACGTTTTCCTTACTCTACCATTTCTCTTTCTCTCATTTTGCAGGTGATGGTGAGGGAAACTTCGAGTCTGACATGGAGTCAGAAGCTGCCCCACCTTCTGGCGCGGGGGACATCACCTCAGAGCGAGAGGAGGAGGAGGATACCAAAGAATCAGAACTGGACATCAGTATGGAGGAGCAACAAGAGGAGCCTGCTCCCCCCAAAGAATCGGACCTGGAGACTAAACCCTTACCCACCCAGGAGGAGGAGTCGAGTAAATCAAAGGCAGAAGTTTCCAACACAAAGCAGAACAAGGTGGAAAGCGAACCCCAGCCACAAAGCCTTCCTCTGCCTGAAATGAGCATACCCAAGGAAACGTCATCTCTTCCAGAACTGGCGCTACATTCTGTGGACGTCGCAGCAGCTGCAAAAGAGAGTGTTGAGCATGTCGCAGAACCTGCTAAAGAAGTCCCCCAAAAGCAAGAGCCACTTGTGACTGCGACAGAGGAAGAGAAGAAAGAGGCGGAAAAGGAGGAGTCGACATCTCAACCAGACACAGTGAATGAAGAAGCTGGGGCGAAAGAGGAGCCAAACGTTGTTGCTGAAGATACAGCAAGTCCGGCTCCTACACCTGCCCCGGCTTTAGTAGAGAAACCTGAGGCAACGAAAGCCCCACCTGCAGACGATCCCACCATCCCTCATTTGAAGAAAATAGACGACCTTCCTTCTCCCAATGAAAAGAAGGAGAAGGAAAAGAACAAGTTCAGCAAGAAGCTCGGTCGTGAGTCCAAGAAGGGCCGTCAGAACGAGATGCGCACTTCGCTGTCAGAAATTCCCACCTTGGAACCCATGACAACACCCCCGGAAGCAAAGCAACCCCCAGCGTCTGATATCACTCCCTCCCCCTATGACTTCAATGATGCGGATGTGGAATCTCCGTCCCCCTGGCAGCCTGAGATCACCAAGAAGTGGGAGCCAAGCAGCAAGCCTCTTCCCCTCTTCCGCGACATTAAGATGGAGTTGAAGAAAAGCCTGGAGACGGAGAAGAAGAAGGTGAAGAAAAAAGTGAAAAAGGCAGCAGAAGAAGCCACAAAAGAGGGGGAGAGTGCACAGTCTGTGACAGAATCTCCAACAAAACTAAACGAGAAGAAATTAAAAGACTTGGCATCATCAGGAGACCTGTCGGAAAAACCGCCACCGAAAAAGAAAGGTCGCAAGAAGAAAATGGTGGATGGGGAGGCAATTAAGCCTGACGTCAGTTCTTACGAAGAAACAGTCAACAGTGTGGTGGAGTCCTTGAAAGCGGATGAGTATGTGCATATTCCTCTTCCACCATCGTTAGAGCCCAAGGAAGAAAAGCCCGTCAAAAAGAGGAAAAGCAAGGTGTTAGACTCTGCCTCTCCTGCTAAAGGGGAGGAAAAGGACGCTGATATTAGTAAGAAGGAGCCCGGAAAAGCTGGTAAAGGACTAAAAGGGAAAGTAGGGCGGAAGAAAAAGGACGCAAAAGCTTCTGACAGTGCCATGGATCACAGTGCCGACCCCGTTCCCTTACCCTTCTCGTCATTTGATTCTCAGAACGCTGTGAGCCAGCCACAGCAGGACAAGACACCAAGTGCACAGCTCTTAGAACCTGTGGCTGCTAAGCAGCCTCGTGTGGAAGCTGAGCTTCCGTTATTATCATCATCGTCTTCTCCGTTTGGTGCTTGTGCACCAGGATTCGGTACAGTTGACCCCCAAGCAGGCCCCTCAGGCTTGCAAATTCTCAGCATGGCTTCCATTCGGCCATTGCCCAGCACTTCAGATACCCCAGGTAGTGGGTCAGGTGAAAGGTTAGCCCCGTCGTTAGAAGGCCGCAATGAGGTGGTGAAACAGGCCGGGGCAGAGCCTCGTGCGGACTTTGCAGGGGATGTGCCCAGAGCACCCTGCGGTGGCGGTGTGGGCAATACAGTACTAGACAACACTCCCCCGACCACACCAGAGAACGATCTGGACGAAGCCAACTCTGCCTCCTCTTCCTGCGAAGGTCACGATCATCTCAAGGAGGACTTGTTCAGTTTAGATTCCGGGGAAAGGACTTCCAAAGGGGGCAGCGAGTCCCCGCCCGGTTGTGACTTTAGCTTGAGTAGCACGTCCAGTGAGAACCTGCCCTCCAGCAGTAGCGGTGTCCAGTGCGGCGGGAAACCCTTGCAGTCGTCGGAAACGGTCAGCACCAAGAGGAAACAGAAGGACGACAGTGCTGCTCCGGCCAAAAAGAGGAAGAAGCTTGCTAGCAGGACCACCAGGGGAGACCGCAGCAAGAAGCCACCCAAGTGTAAGTTGCCATTCCCTTGTGAGAGATAAAGAGAGGGACTGTGCATGGTTTGAAGTTGTTTGCAATGCTGCTTTAGTTTACTTGGATGGAGATGGTGGCATCGTCATTAGCTAATTCTGCCTTTGTGTGTGTGTGTGGGTGCTTGTAATAAGCATTTTCCTGAATGATTGCCGTGTGTGCGTGCATGTATTTATGTCCCATTTTAGCAACAGAATCAAAATAGCTGCTCTTTCCCTGTGTTCAAACCAGTCGCACATGTTTGCTGTACCCAAACCATTAAAGTAATCAGAGTTCTTTTGCCTTTCAGTTGGAGATGATGACTCGCAGAGTCGTTCACCTTTCCATCAGAATGGTGACAGTATGAGCGGCCTGCCTTCACAAGGGAGTGTCAGTGATACCCTCAAGAATTCTACACCACGCCCACAGAAGTTCCACTTTGCGGACGGTGAGTTGTTTGCAAACTTCTCCACCACATCTCTCTCTTTTTACATTTAGTCAAGTTTTGACTAAATGTTTTAACATAGAGGGGGAATCGAGACGAAGGTCATGGTGTGTGTGTGCGTGTGTGTGTGTAGAGCGATTCAGAGTAAACTACTGGACCGATCTTTATGAAATTTGACATGAGAGTTCCTGGGTATGATATCCCCGGACGTTTTTTTCATTTTTTGGATAAATGTCTGATGATGTCATATCCGGCTTTTTGTAAAAGTTGAGGCGGCACTGTCACACCCTCATTTTTCAATCAAATTGATTGAAATTTTGGCCAAGCAATCTTCGACGAAGGCCGGACTTCGGTATTGCATTTCAGCTTGGTGGCTTAAAAATTAATTCATGACTTTGGTCATTAAAAATCTGAAAATTGTAAAAAAATAATTAAAAAATTATAAAACGATCCAAATTTACGTTCATCTTATTCTTCATCATTTTCTGATTCCAAAAACATATAAATATGTTATATTTGGATTAAAAACAAGCTCTGAAAATTAAAAAAATTAAAAATTATGATCAAAATTAAATTTTCGAAATCAATTTAAAAACACTTTCATCTTATTCCTTGTCGGTTCCTGATTCCAAAAACATATAGATATGATATGTTTGGATTAAAAACACGCTCAGAAAGTTAAAACGAAGAGAGGTACAGTAAAGCGTGCTATGAAGCACAGCGCAACCGCTACCGCGCCAAACAGGCTCGTCACTTTCACTGCCTTTTGTTCTAGCGGCGGACTACGTTCAATTTCATTCTGTGAGTTCCACAGCTTGACTAAATGTAGTAATTTCGCCTTACGCGACTTGTTCTTTCTCTCTCTTTCCCCCTCTTTCTCTCTTTTTTTCTTTCGCTCTCTTTCCCTCTCTCTTTTTTCTCTACTCCTTTCTCTATCTTTCTCTTCTCTCTTTCTTTCTATTCTCTCTTCTCCACTTTACGCCACCTCAGTTACTACTACATGTAAACAAAAGTGCAGACAGGTTTTGTTTTAATTCTGTTAGAACTCTGGTTGATTCTTTCTATACATTTGTGTATACCTGTAAAGTAAGGGACACAACTTTTGCAAGAAGTTCACGCACAAGGTTACAGAGCACTTGAATTTACTCCTGTAGTTGTTGGGTGCCCACCTATAATAAACTGCACTAAACAAAACAAGTCGCGTAAGGCAAAAATACAATATTTAGTCAAGTAGCTGTCGAACTCACAGAATGAAACTGAACGCAATGCCATTTTTCAGCAAGACCGTATACTCGTAGCATCGTCAGTCCACCGCTCATGGCAAAGGCAGTGAAATTGACAAGAAGAGCGGGGTAGTAGTTACGCTAAGAAGGATAGCACGCTTTTCTGTACCTCTCTTTGTTTTAACTTTCTGAGCGTGTTTTTAATCCAAACATATCATATCTATATGTTTTTGGAATCAGGAACCGACAAGGAATAAGATGAAAGTGTTTTTAAATTGATTTGGACAATTTAATTTTGATAATAATTTTTATATATTTAATTTTCAGAGCTTGTTTTTAATCCGAATATAACATATTTATATGTTTTTGGAATCAGCAAATGATGGAGAATAAGATAAACGTAAATTTGGATCGTTTTATAAATTTTTATTTTTTTTTTACAATTTTCAGATTTTTAATGACCAAAGTCATTAATTAATTTTTAAGCCACCAAGCTGAAATGCAATACCGAAGTCCGGGCTTCGTCGAAGATTACTTGACCAAAATTTCAACCAATTTGGTTGAAAAATGAGGGCGTGACAGTGCCGCCTCAACTTTCACGAAAAGCCGGATATGACGTCATCAAAGACATTTATCAAACAAATGAAAAAAACATTCGGGGATTTCATACCCAGGAACTCTCATGTCAAATTTCATAAAGATCGGTCCAGTAGTTTAGTCTGAATCGCTCTACACACACACACACAGACACACACACGCACACACACACGCACATACACCACGACCCTCTTTTCGATTCCCCCTCGATGTTAAAATATTTAGTCAAAACTTGACTAAATATAACAAAAAGAGCCGGTGTAATGTGACACCAGGATCTCTATGGGAAGGTCAGCACATAATAAAATGAGGTCTACCCATTTATTGTAAGAAACACAGACAACCCCACTAACACATGGGAAGACAATGCTAAAAGGAATCACATGTCTAAACAAAAAACACCTATATGATACAGATAATTAACTTATCTCACAAGGAACTTAGTCGATAAATATCGACAGGGGGCCGACTAATGGTTTAAATGTGAAATGTGTGTATAATAATGGGTGTGGGTCTGAAATGAAGTTAGGTAGTAGTTAACATTTGTTTTGAATAATTATTGGTATTTTGACAATGTGAGTAGCATGGAAATGTAAGCATTTGAATGTAAGTCTTAGATACCATTGTACCCAGGAAGAGAGACGAGAGATAGGAGTAGGTTGCAATAGCTTGTGTGGTCTTGAGTTTTGTTTTTGGAAAGATATTGTTAAAGAAAAAGAAGACAATTACAGTAATGCAATATTCATTGTGAAAACCAACGATTGTACAAAGAACATGTGAAGCAACATTATGTCTATGATGGTGTGAAGAAAATTAGTTATGATTTATACTATTATTATTTAGACTTGAGACTGACAGTGTTGTGACGAGCGTTGGCTAATGGTAACGAGTACATATGTGTGTAGTTGTGGTGTGTGTGTGTGTTTGCGCGTTGGTTTGGATTATGGGTGTAATTTGTAAAACAGATGTGACAGTAATAATGGAGTTCACATCAGTGAGGTTAGTTTGAAATGGAACACACGCACGTTTTTGAAACAACAATATGAAATTTTGAACCATGAGATCTTTATTAAATAATAAACTGAACATCAGCAAAACATCAAAGCAATTATTAATAAGGTTTGAAAAGCTTGACTTACTATGTTAAATAGTGGATTGAAGCCCATAAAAATGTTCCAAGAAACTCACTGGCAAGACACAGGCGAGGCAATCACCATCAAGATGTTGAGATAAGTTCACTATCTGTATCATAAGTGTTTGTCTGTCTGTTTACTTAAAAGACCACTGGGTTGAACTACAGTGACTGGCGTTTTGTTTTGTCTTAAATGAAACCTTTCAATAACCTACCATTCTTGGGTTTTTTTGTTCTGAATTTTGGAATGTTAGCAGTCTATTTCTTTTTAGGTTAATCTCTTTTTGGGTTAAATGTCAAAACAGAAATATCTTTGCTGTTTTAGACCTTGGAGAGTACCTCAAGGGAGAGTCACGCATCCAGTTTCTGTTGGACAAAATGAAGGAGGTTCGCAAGGTTTACCAGGGCATCAAATCTGAAATTGCGGGCATTGATCGCAAACGGAAGCGAGCTCGGCGCAGGGAAAAGGAGAGAGAAAGTAAGTGCTTCTTGTAAGTAAGGGGAAAAATCATGTTGAACAGACATCTTAAATGATTACCTTGACGGGCGCAGTGGCCTGGTGGATAATCCATCGGCCTCAAAGTCGGACGGTCTTTAGTTCAAATTCCGGCCGCTGCCGCCTAGTGGGTTAATGGTGGAGATTTTTCCGATCAGCTAGTGCCTTATCCCCCTTCGTGTGTACATGCAAGCACAAGACCAGGTGCACACGGAAAAGATCCTGTAATCCATGTAAGAGTTTGGTGGGTTATAGAAACATGTAAATACTCAGCATGCTTCCCCCCGAAAGCGGCGTATGGCTGCCTGAATGGCGGGGTTAAAGCGGTCATACATGTAAAGACCCACTCGTGCGAAAACATGAGTGAACATGGGAGTTTCAGCCCATGAACGAAGAAGAAATGATTACCTGGCTGAGCTGACTGTAGTTTTTGTTTTAGGAGCAGTAGTCTTGTAACCTGTAGATCATCAAGAGAAGTTTTATAGTGCAGGATTAGAGATATAACACTAACAGTGATTCAGTCAGCTGTTTTACTTTCTTATCAGAGGGCGGGGATGTAGCTCAGTCGGTAGCGCGCTGGATTTGTATCCAGTTGGCCGCTGTCAGCGTGAGTTCGGCGAGAGATTTATTTCTCAGAGTCAACGTTGTGTGCAGACTCTTCTCGGTGTCCGAACACCCCCGTGTGTACACGCAAGCACAAGACCAAGTGCGCACGAAAAAGATCCTGTAATCCATGTCAGAGTTCGGTGGGTTATAGAAACACGAAAATACCCAGCATGCTTCCTCCGAAAGCGGCGTATGGCGGGGTAAAAACGGTCATACACGTAAAAGCCGTGGGAATTTCAGCCCATGAACGAACAAACAAACTTTCTTATCAAACTGATATTTTTTATTTTCGGTCATAAATTGAATAGAATTTCAATTTAAAAGCTTTTGGGATGGTACATACAGAATACTACATAGATTGTTGTCATACCAGATTTAAACGATTTGTTTAAAATATTGAAAGCGAGCTTTTAAATATTTGAACAAGCATTGAGTGTAAATCTGGTATGACACAGCAAGACATGTAGTACAGTGGAACCCCTCACCACGACCCCCCTCTCTAACGACTACCCCGCCACAACCACCCTTTTTTTTTTTACCGATGTGTTTCCGTATATAGTTGTCACCAGTTTAGCGACCACCCCACTCTAACGTCTGAGGACCGACCTAACAGCTTGTGTAACGACTTTGTCAGACAAAGCCAAGACTCTCAGTCAGCGTAACGTATCACTGACAAACCGGTTATAACCAGTTATGACCGTCTCGCGTTAGCAAAGGCACTAAACCGCTGAGAGGTGTGATGGTTGGGTGGGCTGAGTAAACATCACAAACCAATCATCGAGAAAACAAACTCACGTGACCAACATTCACCGTTCAACTCAGTCAGAATAGACAGTCTTCGGACAGAAGAGCAGTGGAGATCGACATGGCGTCTACAAATAAAATAAAATATTGAACTCTCGAAAATCGAGTGAATGTTGTGAACAGGCACAAAAAGGGAGAAACTGCCATCGCGATTGCAAAAAGTCTTGATGTTGGAAAATCGCAAATTCAAAGAATTATCCAAGACAAAGAAAACATTCTGAAAAGGTGGGAAAGTGGTGACAATGCCGATGGAATGCGATCAAGATGGAATGCAGAAGACAACATACTCTGACGTAAATGAAAAGGTTTGGGATTGGTTCCTGGCTGCCAGAAAAAAGAATTTTATGCGTGTGGGGCGAGATCAAAGGCAGGTCCATTGTGATAGCTGGGTGGCCTTGTTTATAGACACTGACCTTCTTCCCAGGGGTCATTGACCCAGTTTTAGCTATGAGAGGTGGTTCCCCTTTCATATCTGAGAGAGGAAACACTTCCTGCACCCGGGTCAGTGACCGAGTTTAACCTATGGGGAGTTTAACCTATGGGGCGGTCTCTTTGATGTCTTGAGAGGAAACTTGGCTAGGGTAGTACATGCACCAGAACTGGTGGACACCATGGACAATGTCAAACATGAAATGAAGCAGTTTGCTTGAGGGAACTGCTTGAGGGAACGGTCGTCAGCAACTCAAACTTCTCTGTTTTCTTTTTTTAAGAAAATTTGACTTTCTTTGTGGCCCCCTGACCCCGCCCCCTCCCTCTGTAAGGACCCCCCTCCATAAGGACCGATTTTTGTCAACATTTTCAAGGTCGCTAGAGAGGGGTTCCACTGTATTTTGTTTATCCTTCATACTGTATTTGCATTCCTTCAGCTCCAAAGTTACAAAATGAAGTATGAAGATGCATCTTATGGAACCTCGATATCTTTTAAAGCCTTGTGAAATTTTTTTACCTCAGAGCAAAAAGACATCACTCAAGAAAGTATAGCGTCAAAATTGTTCCAGGGGAAACAGCATGTGCAAAAGGGTTTCCAGAATGACATTTGTTGAGGTGACTTTGTCATATGAGTGGAAATGTAGGTCCCTGCCAGACTAGTTTACCACGACCTCATTTGCATGGTACGTGTATACCCAGGGGTGAGTGTATGGTTTAGTTATGACATGGGTGGTCTCTGTCACATATGTAGGATAAATGTTTTTAGTTGAATTATAATACTACCGTTTAGGAGTTTGTTGGTCTTCCAGGTGATTATTTCTCCAGTTCTTTTGGACTCCTGAATTTTTCCAACTAATGTTAAGAATATTGTGTATGCTTTTCTAATTTATTCTGACAGGTTGCTCAATATCTTTTGTTCACAGGCTCCCAAGCATCAGCCGGTGAAAGAGATGCGTCCTGAAACCAAAACCAACATGTGCACGCCCCATGCTTCTGAAGATTAGCCTTGCTATCATCTGGTCTCACACCTATTTTGTTCATCGCCATAATCATTGTCACCGACATTATTATTTAAAAAAGGCATCTCTCATCTGTTCAACCTACCTGTACATTATAGCATCATCATGACTTTGTTTTTTGTTTGTGTACGTATGATATAGGCAGGGCAGCAGAGCACTTAAGCATGTAAAACCTGTGACGACGGAATGGTGTTTGATGGAAACAAGTTTGACTTGTATGCTTTAAAGCAAATGCTTGTGATTATTCACTGTGAAGGGACAGAAATGGCAGCAGAATTCATGGGCATCGCCCTTGTGTTTGACTGAGTCATACAGAATGCATGTGGATGGAGAATGATTGTGTTGCGATGTTGAAGGTCAGCTAGGGCTTGGGGCAGTGATTTATTGTGTGTTTGATGTTGATTTTACAAGTGTACATGTTGACAGTTGTTCTTGCTTTCTTCAGATCCTGAATTTTTTTCAGTCTTAATTCATGGGATGCCATATCTTAATTCAAGCATCTTACAGGTGTAAGTTAATCGGTTTCAAACCGTCAAGTTCACACTGAAAAGCACCAATGTCAGTTTATCAGGAATGTCACATGGTTCGAATTCTAATGCTGTAACATTTGAGCTCCTGCAAAAAAAACAGAAAACCCTTGAAAATCTAAGAAAGTTCACATGACATCATTCTTTGTGACAACAACAAAATTCTCCATCTCTAATACGGTTTTGCCTTTGTGCTGTTTGGAGGAATAACCTTTCGAGGACCTTTAAGTGAACTATTGAGGACAGTTACATTTTCTGTCTTTTTCCAACATTTCTTTAGTCTTTTTTAATTATTTTTTATTTTTTTTATTTAGAAAAGTAATGGAGCAGAAATAATGAGTAATTAATAAATGTGCTCTTTATTTTTAGCAGTGTTCAACAATGTGAATTTTGTTTTAAGGAAGACTAGCTGTTCACAGTGAAGAATGTAATTTTGCAACCAAGCAACATTGTTGCAACATGTTGTTTTTGCACTATGTGTTCATGGACATTCCTGAAAGCTGGGTCGCTTTATGCTTCATGTCCCATCTCATATATTTTAACAAACTTTTTTCTGTATGTATATGTGAATATCTTTTATTTCTGATCTGTGATAGAATCAAAACACAAGATATTTATAGATCCGTGGACACAACTTAGGAATTCCGCTGGGGTAATCTATTTTTCCCGCGTCCCATTTCATCACAGTATCTATAACTTGTTGGCTGAATGATATGGAGAGAAGTGAAGATGGAACAGAACACAGAAGGCTTGAAAGTTAAATTGTGCTGACTGAAAACTCCTGATAACTAATAGTCATTTTGAGCTTCAATGCATTGGGGCGTCTTTTGGATCATACTATTGCCAGTATAGGATTATGGATACATGGTTCATTACGTTAGTATGCACCATTACAATGTTACTATTGTTGTGTGAAAGTGTGTTTATTTGTTTGGTTGGGTTTTTTTTGGGGGGGGGGGGGGGTGGGAGTGAGGAGAATGTATTTTTTACCTGATCCAAACGAGTTGAATTTTAGTCCCAGATTGCACTGATTTTAATGTACCATTTAACAAAATTCGGGGGAGCATGCGCCCGAACCCCCCTAGAAAAAAAGGGATTTCCTCGTTTTTCCTCACAAGAGAGTCCCCTGATAAAGGTAGTACCGTCTGATGATTTTTGCCTTGCCTAAAAGGCTTTTGTCTCTCTGTCTGTTTTTGTCTTTCACTGTCTCTTTCCACAGGCTTCCCTTTGATTTCCCATCATCAGACAAGAATTACTTGCATACATTGTTAAAAGATTTTTTTGAAGTAAATGTTTTCTATTTGAAGTTATGGAATGGTAGTAGTTAGCAGCAAGAGTTACATGGAAAATCATGCAGTTGAATTTTCATCCCCAAATAATATAAATCTACGGGTAGTTTGTCAACATTTTGTGTTGACCAGTTAAAAGAAGTTAAACGTTATTTGAAACTTTGTAAAATAAATCACTTTTCCCCCTTAAACGGGAATGATCAAATCAGCTAGTGTGGCGTGCAAGAACATAGTACATATCATTTGTATCAGAAAACTCCACGCTTCCAGACATTGATTGAGAGTCATGAACAATTGTTCCATTTTGTTGTGAAACAGTGTAATCAACCGCACAACTTCACTGCCAGCATTTACACGTATCAAAGTCAGTTGGTGAGATTAACATTTCAGCATTTGAAAATGAAATCCAGGCTGTCAAAACATATGTATGATGGTTTGCACGGACATTTTCATAATTTATGTATGATTGACATGAATGAAAGATCTGACAACCTCAGCTGTATTAGGCTTGAAAACAAGGGTAACTCTTTCGACATTATTGTTTGAGATGTGGAAAGTATGCTTTAACACTTTTTACCCCACCTATGTTGACCAAGTTTATTTTTTGCCGAGACCAGCTGGGCTGCAGCAGGTCACTCAGAATTGTAGAAACTGTGTATCAACATGCTGGAATGCAGGCGTTAGATCGACGTTACAGGAAGTGACTGAAGCTAACTGTCTGAGCCCCTATAAGCTTCTAGCTTGTTGCTGTTACCTGTGTATTTTGTATACATGTCATGATTGTAACCTTTGTTAAAATAAACTTATGTTTAAACCAACAGTCTGAGCGGATATATCCGTACCTGGTTAGATAGGGTACGGATATTTCGTACCTGGGAGACAATGAGTTAAGTAAAACCAAGTCTGGTCTGCAGTGGACTTTTACTATTTGAGATGTAGAATATAACTACATTTAAATAAAGCAAGTATGCTGTGTAGTTCTGTTGACTTTGTGTTAAAGGCATACTCCAGATAAAGCCCCGTGGAAGTGATGACACATGCTGAAGGTGAAGGAAGAGGGAAAAGTCTGAGATTCATTCAGTTTGACTACGAAGTTCACACAGGGCTTAATATGGATGTTGCGGGGGTGGTTTTTTTTACTAAAAAGGTGTAGAATGTATTTAATGTTACAGTAATACTGCATATTTACTGTGAAACTGTCTCGTATTATGAAGGGAAACTAGTATCTGTTTCATGATGAAACGTTAAAATGATGACAGCTTGACTGAAGTCATACCTGCAGTTAAATTATCTTCACCTGTTTTCCAAAGCAAGTGTTGGACAGTTTCCATGTGTGATGGTGAATAATTTAAAGTAACTGTTTGTATGAATGACAGTACAAACCGGTTACTGTATTGACAGAAATGCATATTATTGTTGTTTGGTTGATGTACTGTTTATTGCTCTGCTTGCCAAATCTGCCATTACATTCAAAGAAGCAGAAGTGTACCGTACATTTGCTTCAAATGCAATCAAACCATGTGTCATCTATTCATTCCCCACATACATTTCATGCGATCACAACTTATCTCTCTCAGCCAAATACATGTTGGTGGTTATTACACCTGGAGAATGAAAGAAAACAAATTTGTTGGATACTTCGAAAGCTTTTAACGACTGCAAAAGGATTAGACAATGCATTATATAGGGACAGCTTTGTGTAGTTTTGAACAGAAAGAAAAGACATTGTTTTGGAAGACTGTTGAAGCTTATTTCCAACAATCAATTACAGTCACCTACTGATTTTAACCTTGATAAACATTCCATCTATATTATGCCAAGAAACTTTAGTGATTAAAGTAACACATGTATATATAAGTTGCAGACTGAAGTAAAAGAAAAATGCAGGTGTTTATGGGATGAGTTACAATTTGTCAGCAGAGAACATGGTCACTAAACAGAGATCTTTCATGGTTGAATGGGTTATACATTCTAAAAAAAATCCATACATTGTATCTTCCTGAGGGAAGGACTTTGTTGCAGTCTTATTTCAGACGTAAGTTCTGACTGCTTAAAATACATTTACTTCTCTTTCCAACAAGTTCAAATAAAACCAAACAGCTCACAGCTAACGTTCTCTCCCTCGTTCTGTCTGTGCCTCTCAGTCACTCTCTCTCTCTCTTTCTCTCTCTCTCTTGCTTTTGCACACATACACACACCTGGGAATGGGTAGGTGGGTTATTTTGAAAAGATGTACATGAATATGTACTTAATATGTACATAGATGATGCAAATGTCATTTTTACCCACAAATGAGTATTTTATATCTCTACAGCAATTATGCTTGAATAGCAATTGAAAATTAGGGGAAGCCTGTGTATGAAAAAAAATTCTTTTGTTTTAACACGGTGCAATTATTTTAAACATTTCTGACAAATATGGGGAACAACTGTTTACAGTTGTTTCTGCTAACAAGTTTTCTTTGAGCTTGCTGTTTTATCTGTTGATTGTACAGAGATCATGGTAATATTGTTCCAGAAACTATAACTATTAGCTGATGTCAGTTATAATGACAGATGCTGTTTAAAGGTGTACATGTGTATGGCCGCATTACATTTTTCTTTGGCGGGAACTGAATGAAATGAAGACTGGTTGAGGGAGATCTCATCAGCTCATACTCATTTTTTTCACATTGAGTAATAAATCCTTCAAACCTGATGTGGAGTGTGGACATTTTCTCTCTCTCTTTCTCTCTCTCTCTCTCTCTCTCTCTCTCTCTCTCTCTCTCTCTCCGTGTTGCTTGAGCTAGTGTGTGTGACTTAAAAAATGGAGCGCTGCCGCCGGCCCACCAACAAAGTTTATATAACGTGCGTCTCCTGTAGTGCAGGTAAAAGATGTTCCGGCTGCACGAAGAAATTCCAGGTGCAGAACCTTTTTTTTTGTCATTGGAGTGGTGCAAATCATCCTTCAATCCACCCCGGACAAGTCTTTCAACGATTAAAAAAGAGATCAGGATTTTAACGAGATTTGAAGTAACAAGTCAAGTGTGAAAATACATGAAGAGCTTCTTAGAACTTTGTACATGTTGCTGTGATAGACCGACATGTATCTATATATATATATATACGACTATTGTCTGTCCGCGATGCACGGCCAAAGTTCTCGGTCGATCTTTTTCAAATTTGGAGACCGTATTCAGCTACATCCCGGACACAACCTCATCGATGAGATATTTCAACACGTGCTCTCAGCGCGCAGCGCTGAACCGATTTTGGTTTTTCTGTAGATCCACTATATCCATTCCCAGTAACTCTTCCTTATCTTCTCCAGTGTTTTGTTTTGCGCGTTTATCTCCCTTCCTTCGTGTGGCGTCAATCCATATTCTCGTTACTACGTTACTATTTTTAGGTCACTGCACGTTACTATTTTTAGATCTCCCTTCCTTCGTGTGGCGTCAATCCATATTCCCGTTACTACGTTACTATTTTAAGAAGGTCACTGCACGTTACTATTTTTAGATCTCCCTTCGTGCGCCGGCAATGCCGGCGTACATCCGGCAAAGCCGGGTCCCAGGCGCAGCCTGGTATTCGGCTCTACTTCTTCCCGGCGAAGCCGGTACCCGGCGAAGCGGGTAATCATCTAGTTTACAATGTACTTATAAACAAGAGGCGAAGCCATCAAGGCTCACGTAAGAAATCGACAAACAGTAACACAAACCGCTCAATCACTCCGTCACACACACACACACACACACACACACACACACAGAAAGAGCATAGGTGAAACTGTGCAAGAAAGCGAGACACTAGATCTAGATCTGTCTGTCTGCATGTAGCCTACTTACAGGGACACTGCCAACTAGTCTCGGCCCGCTCAAAATAATAATGACCGAGACTTTCAGTACTTCCTTCGCGTGACGTCTAACCCTCTTACGTCATAATGTGACGTCAATGTAATGTGACGTCTTCAAATGTTAGAGTTTCTACCACAGACATACACACATACGCACGCACGCACGCACGCACTCACGCACGCACAGACAGACAAAGTTACGATCGCATAGGCTACACTTACGCCGGTGAGCCAAAAACGGCAACTGCCGTGTGAACTGAGAAGGGCAGCAAACTTGAATCGGTCCCCGATAGCCATATCGATTGAAGGGACGTTAAAACATTTTTTTTAAACAGCCAACCATCCCCCGCCCCACCTACTAGCCAACACACTCAGCTCCCAGATTTTATGTGTACGCTATATGGCGAAGTAAGCCATCAGCGTGTCTTGAAAAAACAAGTGTTTTTTTAATTTTACCTGTAAACAGTCAACAAGAAGTTTGCACAAATTAAAGGCCCAGTCTGCCTCAAATGGTTTACAGAACGATTTAAATCTTCTCACGAAAAAAGCAGTTCTAACCTTAACACTTGCAATAGCATTTAACAGCATTAAATGACACAGTTCGTTTTAATGGCTATTTAGCTTGCGTAAACCACACACCAGATTTTGTGGTTTATTTTACCCCTGAGCCATCGTGGACCCGTGTCACACACTTTCCTTTTTGACTCACATGCGAAGCAAAAGTGAGTCTATGTACTCACCCGAGTCGTCCGTCCGTCCGTCCCCCCCGTCCGGACGTCCGTCCGGAAAACTTTAACGTTGGATATTTCTTGGACACTATTCAGTCTATCAGTACCAAATTTGGCAAGATGGTGTATGATGACAAGGCCCCAAAAAACATACATAGCATCTTGACCTTGCTTCACGGTCAAGGTCGCAGGGGCCATAAATGTTGTCTAAAAAACAGCTATTTTTCCCATTTTTCCCATTTTCTCTGAAGTTTTTGAGATTCAATACCTCACCTATATATGATATATAGGGCAAAGTAAGCCCCATCTTTTGATACCAGTTTGGTTTACCTTGCTTCAAGGTCAAGGTCACAGGAGCTCTTCAAAGTTGGATTGTATACATATTTTGAAGTGACCTTGGCCCTGAACTATGGAAGATAACTGTTTCAAACTTAAAAATTATGTGGGGCACATGTTATGCTTTCATCATGAGACACATTTGGTCACATATGATCAAGGTCAAGGTCACTTTGACCCTTATGAAATGTGACCAAAATAAGGTAGTGAACCACGAAAAGTGACCATATCTCTTGGTAGAAAGAGCCAATAAGCACCATTGTACTTCCTATGTCTTGAATTAACAGCTTTGTGTTGCATGACCTTAGATGACCTTGACCTTGGGTCAAGGTCACGTGTATTTTGGTAGGAAAAATGTGTAAAGCAGTTCAGTCTTAGTGTATGATGTCATTGCTAGGTTTAGTTATTTGACCTTGACCCTGAAGGTCAAGGTCATGTAAAGGTCAAGGTCAAGCATGTGAGTCGTATGGGCTTTGCCCTTCTTGTTTTCCCAATTTCGTCCTCAGTTTGTGATTTCAATGCGACTGGCTGTATCTGGAATAGCACGTGATTGTGTACCTCTGAATCTAAAATGCAACAAACGACTGCGAGTCACACGAACTTATCGGCGACGATTGCCTTCAAAGAACCAATCGATATGCAGAAAATTCGTCTGGTTGGGGAAACACGACCTTGCGTGATCTGCTCAGTTCCGGGCTCCCTTTTTTAAAACTTTCAAATTTTCCAGTTGTACACATTCTTGTCTTGATGAAAAAAGAAATCTTTTATTTAAGAATGTTTGTGTTACAAGCTGTCAATTTATTATTTAGATGTTAAAAGCTAGTTCTAGCGCCAAAACGAGGCACCCGAGTGTGGTACGATCCAATAATAATAATTATAATAATTATGATAATCGCACGCATGCGGACACCGGGATGCACTTGAGAAGAAATAATATAATAACATATAATATAATATGTAGTACGTATACTAGACAATCCGGCTGGCCACGCAAAAATAAATTCTTTGAAAAATGCTCGCTCTTTACGGAGGGCAGCAAGGACGTCTGAAGCGGTGAGTGTTTAAACGAAAGGGTGTTTGTACTGTGTGTAAAAGCCTGACAGTGTCTGTGACCAGAAACTGATGGTTTACGTGAAGCTGAGTGTGCCTTTAATGTATACTACACGTCATAAATGACTAGGCAGAGATGTTTGATAAGGGAACAACTAAAACTGACTGATTTGATTATTCGTTCCAATGACATGCAAAATGAGTTGCGTTTTATTAGCTTTCCTGATTTATTTGTTGATTTTAACGCGGGAACCTTGATTTTGCGAATTTTATTTTGGGGGGTGTCTATGTTGTAGGTTTCACTGAATAGACTACCCTATGTCAAATCAATCCGTTTCCTTAATATGGTAGGGGAATAAAAGGCCTTTCCAGTCATATGGGTTTTATAATAAACGGTCTCATCACAAAGATAAACGTATCCGCCTACTTGGGGTTTTTTTGTGTTTTTTTTTACGGGTAGTATATAACGACGCCGCTGCCTTTACGTGAAACAAGAAAATATGTACAAATAGTATTGTGTTACAAGTTGTACTTCATCCGGAGAGAATACGAAATGTCCAGTGCTTTGACCATCGAATTGTCTCATGCGTTCGCGCATACGACTGACTAGTACACGCACGGACAAACGCACGCGCACACACTGTGACGTACGCTCGCACGCATGCGGACACCGGGATGCATTTGCCGAAAAGAAATAATATTATAACAAGAACAAACAAAACAAGAAACAACAAAATAATAATGAAAATGGTAGAAGACCCGGACTTATAAACACCCGCAGTCTTGAATGACTCGTAAGCAGTGGACTGAACAGCTCTAATCGAAAGCTGAAGACTTCCCGGCATAAAATCAGTCGAGTGAAGAAACATACTGCATGCTGCAGGTCGTGTCATTCCCAGCCGCACAAGTTTCACATTGCGCATGGAAGGGAGAGTATAGTCATAAAGTTGTTCAAAATAAGAAAATAAATAACAAAGAAGAGAATGAATGAATTTTTTTTTTAAAGAAACAGAAATAAATAGAAAATATGACTGACTTTGAACACTGACAGCCGTTCAAAAGCGCCATTAGCCACGGTGCTCAGGTATGTTCCGAAACTGAAAAAAATCACCTTATCATAATTATAACACAGCCGATGCTTTTGAACAGTTTAAATCATAAACTCGGATTTATTTGACTGTATGACTTTTTTGTAAGTCTTTTTAAACTTTTTGTTAAAGGCATATGTACGCGCTCCCGTGTTTACAAAGTGTAGTTTGCCCATAATCGATGTCAAACGCACCATAAGACCATATAATGACGATATGTCACCATGCGCGGACCATAATATATGCATTACAGCTTGTTCTAGCCTCTGAAAAAGTGAGGATGTCAACAAAGCCGCGGTGTTAGCTCCCTTGCATCAACGTTACATGTGTTGCCAAATCTATAAATAGGACGATCCAGATTAAAATGAAAATTAACATATCTCAACATTGAAGGGGTCCTAGACCACAATATTTTGCAGGGAACTTAATTTAGCATGTCTCCAGCTGTTGGTAAAGCAATTAGCGTGTATAGTCATCGAGTACATATGCCTTTAAGAAAAAGGTTATTGGCTCACGTAAGTGTAGCCTATGCGATCGTAACTTTGTCTGTCTGTGCGTGCGTATGTGCGTATGTGCGTGCGTGCGTGCGTGTGTATGTCTGTGGTAGAAACTCTAACATTTGAAGACGTCACATTACATTGACGTCACATTATGACGTAAGAGGGTTAGACGTCACGCGAAGGAAGTACTGAAAGTCTCGGTCATTATTATTTTGAGCGGGCCGAGACTAATTGGCAGTCGTGTCCCTGTAAGTAGGCTACATGCAGACAGACAGATCTAGATCTAGTGTCTCGCTTTCTTGCACAGTTTCACCTATGCTCTTTCTGTGTGTGTGTGTGTGTGTGTGTGTGTGTGTGTGTGTGTGTGTGTGTGTGTGTGTGTGTGTGTGTGTGTGACGGAGTGATTGAGTTTGTGTTACTGTTTGTCGATTTCTTACGTGAGCCTTGATGGCTTCGCCTCTTGTTTTCTATTTCGTGGTTGCTGAAACTGTTGGGTGTTTGTTTTGTTGTTTTTTGCTTGTTATTTTTTTCACTTATATTCATTGTTTGTGTAACTGTGTCACAGTGAGTAAATGAGTGTTTTCTTACAAGATAAGAATAGTACAGCTTATTTCCTTTTCAGTACCCCCTACTAACATAACAATGAATCAAAAAACAAGAAAGGTAAGTTGTTGGAACGTTGTTATTGACAAAATTACGTCACAGTCACAAATATGTCGACCCAACGGTCTTTTAAGTGAACAGACAAACAATATCACAATAAACTTATCTTGATGGAATTCAGTTTTCGCCATAACAATGTACAAACCGAGCTCTAGTCCGAGATAACAGCCTCCGCTGACACCGAGTCTCTGGCAGTATTTGATTGGACTGATTTAACTCCGGAAAACGATGGGTAAAGCCGCCTGTCACAGCCGGCCTTGTCTTTTTACATTTAGTCAAGTTTTGAGTAAATGTTTTAACATAGACCGGGAATCGAGACGAGGGTGGTGGTGGTGGTGTGTGTGTGTGTGTGTGTGTGTGTGTGTGTGTGTGTGTGTTGAGCGATTCAGAGAAAACTACTGCGGCGGGACCGACCGATCTTCATACTTTATTTATTTTATTTACGAGGATTTATATCGCGCACGTATCTCACAACACAAGGCGACTCAAGGCGCATGTTACCTATTAATGCCGTGTGAGATGGAAATTTTTTTACACAATATATCACGCATTCACATCGGCCAGTAGATCAACAGCCTATAGGCGCTGCATCCACCTTTCACGGCCTATTATTCCAGGTCACACGGGTATTTTGGTGGACATTTTTATCTACGCCTATACAATTTTGCCAGGAAAGACCCTTTTGTCAATCGTGGGATCTTTAACGTGCATACCCCAATGTAGTGTACACTTTACATGAGAGTTTCTGCGGATGATATCCCCCAGACGTTTTTTTTTTCATTTTTCTTTTTATTTAGTCAAGTTTTGACTAAATGTTTTAACATAGACGGGGAATCGAGACGAGGGTGGTGGTGTATGTGTGTGTGTGTGTGTGTGTAGAGCGATTCAGAGAAAACTACTTGACCGATCTTCATGAAACTTCCCATGAGAGTTCCTGAGTATAATATCCCCAGATGTTTTTTCATTTTTTTTATAAATGTCTGATGACGTCATATCCGGCTTTTTGTGAAAGTTGAGGCAGCACTGTCACGCTCTCATTTTGACCAAATTGGTTGAAATTTTGGTCAAGTAATCTTCGACGAAGCCCGGACTTTGGTATTGCATTTCAGCCTTGGGGCTTAAAAACTAATTAATGAGTTTGCTCATTAAAGTTGTCAATAGAATCGATTTTTCGCAAAAAGATTTAAAATTGATTGCATTGTATTGCTCATCTTCTCCTGATTTCAAAAATAGATAGATATGTCATGTTTACTCTAAAAATGTGTTCAGAATGAAAGAAAATAGGTTCATTAAGTATACTACGGACCCGTCGCGATATAACCTTGAACGGTTGAAAACGACGTTAAACACCAAATAAAGAAAAGAAATACTACGGACGCGTGCTTCGCGACGGCGAGCGTGACTCGTCTCGGTCTTCGGTATGGTTAACCGAGACTATCTGAATGTAGTCTCGGCGATGATTGGTTTGTGGTGTTTATCTTGACTTATCTCTGCTTCTTTACCTCTGTAAACTTGTAGAGCTAGTTATTTTTCGATAATGACCCAGCAACCAAACAAATAACGAGCCAGCAACAGCCTGAATCCTCGATAGTGCAATGGGTTGAGAAGCTGTTCTGTTTCGGTACTACTTTTGCGACTGAAAAGTTCCGAACGCTCTATACGTACGAAGTATACATCTCTGGAGCAAACAATACAAACATACCGCATTTAAATTAACAACTACAGGCCTGAACACATGAATCTCCATATAAAATCCATGAGTTTGGTTGTTTTCTGAATCTAGATCTGCCGTGCACAAACCGTTCATCACAAGCAAATTCCCAAGGCAGGTAACTCATACTATAGCGACAAGAGTAGTTCCCCTTCTTTTAACGCAGTTTCTTCGACAACACTGACTGCAATCCGACGGTCAGTTTTCAACAATATTTCATTTTATAAACAGATCACACGCAACCAAATGCACACATCTCATCAATTTAAACAACATAAAGCGGTTTCATACACTATTTTCCCCAGAAAACTGAACTTCATACAGTAATTAACGTTGGAACACGGGTGCAAAAGTTCGTCTGCTAGTCCCATTTGACGAAAGAACATTTACTAAGCGATACTAAAACATAAACAGAACACACAATATCTGCCTTTACCGCCACAGCAGAATAACAGCATAAAGATCTGTGTACTTGATTTTAGTCCAAAACAGGGAAACTGAAAAGTGTTAACAGAATGGAATGATTTGCACGGAACTATACAACCGCGCATTAATCGATCGCCTGCGCAGGTTGACTGGTTGAGTGATTCGGATTCGATCAAACTTTCGCACAAAAACTCCTGTTTTTTTGGAATAACTGAAGAAAGGAGGAATAAAGAGGTTACACACCTCGTCTCAGTGATTATTAAAAATAATGGTCTCAGTTCGCGGTCATGAAAAAGCTCGCTGAACCTCGCATTTTTCATGATCCGCTAACTTCGACCATTATTTTTAATAATCACTGAGACTCGGCATGTAACCTCTACTAAATGTTTTTATATTGCTTCACGCGACTAGTTAATAAATGTCTTTGATGACGTCATATCCGACTTTTTGTGAAAGTTGAGGCGGCACTGTCACGCACTCATTTTTACATTTAGTCAAGTTTTGACTAAATGTTTTAACATAGAGGGGGAATCGAGACGAGGGGCGTGGTGTATGTGTGTGAGTGTGTGTGTGTGTGTGTGTGTGTGTGTGTGTGTGTGTGTGTGTGTGTGTGTGTGTGTGTGTGTGTCTGTGTCTGTGCATGTGTGTGTGTAGAGCGATTCAGACCAAACTACTGGACCGATCTTTATGAAATTTTACATGAGAGTTCCTGGGAATGATATTCCCGGACGTTTTTGTTTTTTTCGATAAATACTTTTGATGACGTCATATCCGGCTTTTTGTAAAAGTTGAGGCGGCACTGTCACACCCTCATTTTTCAATTAAATTGATTGAAATTTTGGCAAAGCAATCTTCGACGAAGGCCGGACTTCGGTATTGCATTTCAGCTTGGTGACTTAAAAATTAATTACTGACTTTGGTCATTAAAAATCTGAAAATTGTAATAAATTTTATTTTATATAAAACGATCCAAATTTACGTTCACCTTATTCTACATCATTTCCTGATTCTAAAAACATATAAATATGTTACATTTGAATTAAAAACAAGCTCTGAAAATTAAAAATATAAAAATTATGATCAAAATTACATTTCCGAAATCGATTTAAAAACAATTTCATCTTATTCCTTGTCGGTTCCTCATTCCAAAAACATATAGATATGATATGTTTGGATTAAAAACACGCTCAGAAAGTTAAAACGAAGGGAGGTACAGAAAAGCGGGCTATGCAGCACAGCGAAACCACTACCGCGCTGAACAGGCTCGTCAGTTTCACTCCGTTATGCACAAGCGGCGGACTACGGCCATTGTGAAAAAATGCAGTGCGTTCAGTTTCATTCTGTGAGTTCCACAGCTTGACTAAATGTAGTAATTTCGCCTTACGCGACTTGTATTAAATTTAGTCAAGTTTTGACTAAATGTTTTAACATAGAGGGGGAATCGAGACGAGGGTCGTGGTGTGTGTGTGTGTGTGTGTGTGTGTGTGTGTGTGTGTAGAGCGATTCAGAGTAAACTACTGGACCGATCTTTATGAAATTTTACATGAGAATTCCTGGGTATGATATCCCCAGACGTATTTTTATTTTGTCCGATAAATGTCTTTTATGATGTCATATCCGGCTTTTTGTAAAAGTTGAGGCGGCACTGTCACACCTTCATTTTACAATCAAATTGATTGAAATTTTTGCCAAGTAATCTTCAACAAAGGCCGGACTTCGGTATTGCATTTCAGCATGGAGGCTTAAAAATTAATTAATGACTTTGGTCATTAAAAATCTGAAAATTGTAATTAAAATTATTATTTTATAAAACGATCCAAAATTACTTTTATTTTATTCTTTATCATGTTCTGATTTCCAAAAACATATAAATATGTTATATTTGGATTAAAAACAAGCTCTGAAAATTAAAAATATAAAAATTATGATTAAAATTAAATTTCCGAAATCGATTTAAAAACTATTTCATCTTATTCCTTGTCGGTTCCTGATTCCAAAAACATATAGATATGATATGTTTGGATTAAAAACACGCTCAGAAAGTTAAAACGAAGAGAGGTACAGTAAAGCGTGCTATGCAGCGCAGCGCAACCGCTGCCGCGTTAAACAGGCTCGTCACTTTCACTGCCTTTTGCACTAGCGGCGGACTACGGTCATTGTGAAAAAATGCAGGGCGTTCAGTTTCATTCTGTGAGTTCCACAGCTTTACAAAATGTAGTAATTTCGCCTTACGCGACTTTTTTTTTTTTTACAAGCAAAAAAGACAGACTGATGTTTTTAACTTTTTAACCCCGTCGTCCAGGTTCTTCACTGACCCCAGAACACCCCCCCCCCCCCCCCTCCTCCCCCGGCCCTACATTTTCAGTTTCTTTTGTTTGCTTCTCTTTTCGCTTTCTTTTATGACCTCCGCTGTCCGGTCTCAGGTTGTTTCTTTCTGTCTGTCTTTCGTTCATGTCACGTGAGTCAGTGGTGTTTCCGCGACGTCGTCGTCAGTGGATTTTTGGCGTAACTCGTTTCAAACAGATTTTTAAACTTTTTAAAATCTATAATCTGATTTTTTGTTTTTATAATGAAATAGTGTTGATATTCGTTCCTGGTATGGATAGAAAGATACTGAAAAGAATGTAAATCATGTATTGTCACTGAATCGTATTTAAGAGAATATTTTTCATGGAGAATGATTTACTAAGTCTAAAGCACAAAAACATCAAATTAATTGCCAAGAATCGAGTTACGCCAAAATTCAACGACCACATCAGTTTGTAACCTCTCTCTCTCTCTCTCCTCTCTCTCTCTCTCTCTCTCTGCACTGTTCACAGTCGGGTCTGCTTAATGCAGACGACACTTTGGTATGACTAAAGTCTGTTCGCCTATGAAAGGATGTCCGCATACGCTTTCGTGCTCAAAGCCGTTCCTACAAATAGGCTAAAAGCTTGTCCCAAAAGTACGCAACTTTAAAGGGATTATATGTTATTGGCCCAAAAAGAACTGTTTAAAATCACCCCAAGTGGTATACAGTTCGGTTTGGGATTTAAAATAATGATGCATCACACCAGGAATGTTCAGTGTAACTCAGTGTCGAAATTACTGAGTAGAAGTTTGACGGAAGCTCCCGAGTTTGGCTCACCATCGCAGATCTGGTCAGAGTTTTATATCGAATAAGCCATTCCTCTACATATATAAGCTTACATGCCGCTTAAAAAAAACATTAAAAAAAAAATAACAAACAAAACAAGTCGCGTAAAGCAAAATTATTACATTTAGTCAACTCACAGAAAGAAATTGAACGCATTGCATTTTTTCCACCTTGACAATCATAGCTTCGTCAATACCGCGCGGCAAGGAAATCGCTAATACTTTCAAGTAAAAAAAACTCGTACTGATATTGACAAGCCAGTATCATAGCACCGAAGCGCTTGCACTTAAAGCTACAGTAAGCCTCCCGTAAACCATCACAGATACTGTCAGGCTTTTACAGTACAAACACCCTTTCATTTACACACTCGCCGCTTTTGAACATCCTAGGTGCCCTCCGTAAAGAGCGAGCAAGTTCAAAGAATTTATTTTTGTTTATCTTACCCCTGAGCCATCGCGAACCCGTGTGATCCCGTGTGATCCAGTTTTCTTTTTACACAATGTATAGTCGTCAGTTTGTGATTTCAATGGGACTCGCTGTAAGCTCAACTGCAATGGCACGTTATTGCGTCCCTCTGAATCTAAACGCAACAAACGGCTGCGATTCACACGAACTAGAGCGATGACAGTTGACTGTTCAGAGGAACGGGCGCTAGGCAGAACCGTCGTCTGCTACAAGAAAGACGGTTTGTGTGACACGTTTCCGGGCTTTTCTTTTTTCAAACTTTCAAAACTTCGAATTGTACTGATCTTGTCTTGATGAAAAAAGAATTCTTTTATGATTTAAGAATGTTTGTGTAACAAGCTGTCAATTTATTATCTAGATTTTAAAAGTTAGTTCCAGCGCCAAAACGAGGCGCCTGATTTGCTGATCAGGATAGATCAGAGGGTCCACGAAAATAAATTCTTTGAAAATTGCTCGCTCTTTACGTAGGGCACCTAGGATGTTCTCAAGCGGTGAATGTTTAAACGAAAGGGTGTTTGTGTTGTGTGTAAAAGCCTGACAGTATCTGTGACGGTTTACGGGAGGCTTACTGTGCCTTTAATAGCCGGACAACGCGCTTTTTTAAAATCTTTTTTTATTTTTATTTTTTACTTTCTGAGCTTGTTTTTAATCCAAACATAACATATCTAGATGGGTTTTTTTTAATAAGTAAACGATACAAAAAATAAGTTGAAATCATTTTTGAATCGATTTCTAAAAATTTGATTTAAAGGTCCTTGTCTACATTTTTATACCGAAATCCCCATTTGACCATTAAAATGCAGAGTCTATTATCTACAAATATCAACAGTACACACCCCCTTTCGATCAGGAAAGACGAAGCCAGTGTAGCCGTTTGAAAATTCATTGTAGTATTCCAGCGTAGTACTCATAGTAGGATATCCTTATTTGGAAAATGCCAAGCGCAAAACTCCTCTCAAATCCCGTGCATTTCGTGCGTTTAAAAAAAAGCGTGGACAGCGCTCCACTGTCAAACTGTTGCTGCACTTGTTTGGGCGTGGCTATAAGCATAGTGACATGAATTTGATTGGTCAGTATTTTTAGGCAAAGCACATGTTCTCAGCAAACAGAAAACAAAATATTGGAAGCGTGAGTCACGCTACCCAAAAATAAAATCTTTTTTTATATTTTTTTTCTATAACTTTTTTCCCCATGGTTCATTCATCATCTGACATAACTTTTTAGCGAAATCTAACTATCAGATTATTGAAAAAAAGCAAAAATGTAGACGACCACCTTTAAATTAGAATTTTCAGATTGTTATAAGGCCAAACAAAAAAATAGGTCTGTTTACGGTAACCCGACCGACCCTAGTTTTTTCGCGCGACCCTAGACTTTTTTTTTGGCATTTGGGGGGGAAAAAAAAAATCTTGGTTTTTTTTGCAAAATAACGTAAAAATGGTTTTTTGGAAAAAAAAAAAAAAAAACAAAACAATCCCGACCTACCGACCCTATTTTTTGGGCCTATGTTACCGTAAACAGACCTTTTTTTTTTTTTGGCCTAATGACCAAACTGAAAGCTGAAATGCATTCCAATATTCCCGGATTCGTCGAAGATTGCTTGATCAAAATGTTAATCAATGTTAATAAAAAACCAAGTCGCGTAAGGCGAAATTACTACATTTAGTCAAGCTGTGGAACTCACAGAATGAAATTGAACGTTGTTCGCCGCTAGTGCAAAAGGCAGTGAAAGTGACGAGCCTGTTTGGCGCGGAAGCGGTTGCGCTGTGCTTCATAGCACGCTTTACTGTACCTCTCTTCGTTTTAACTTTCTGAGCGTGTTTTTAATCCAAAAATATCATATCTATATGTTTTTGGAATCAGGAACCGACAAGGAATAAGATGAAAGTGTTTTTAAATTGATTTCGAAAATTTTATTTTGATCATAATTTTTAATTTTTTTAATTTTCAGAGCTTGTTTTTAATCCAAATATAACATATTTATATGTTTTTGGAATCAGAAAATGATGAAGAATAAGATGAACGTAAATTTGGATCGTTTTATAAAAACATTTTTTTTTTTACAATTTTCAGATTTTTAATGACCAAAGTCATCAATTAATTTTTAAGCCACCAAGCCGAAATGCAATACCGAAGTCCGGCCTTCGTCGAAGATTGCTTGGCCAAAATTTCAATCAATTTGATTGAAAAATGAGGGTGTGACAGTGCCGCCTCAACTTTTACAAAAAGCCGGATATGACGTCATCAAAGACATTTATCGAAAAAACGAAAAAAAACGTCCGGGGATATCACACCCAGGAACTCTCATGTCAAATTTCATAAAGATCGGTCCAGTAGTTTACTCTGACTCGCTCTACACACACACACGCACACACACACACACACACACACACACACACACACACACACACACACACATGCAGCACCAGAGCTTGTTTTTAATCCAAATATAACATATTTATATGTTTTTGGAATCAGCAAATGATGGAAAATAAGATAAACGTAAATTTGGATCGTTTTATAAATTTTTATTTTTTTTTACAATTTTCAGATTTTTAATGACCAAAGTCATTAATTAAATTTTAAGCCACCAAGCTGAAATGCAATACCGAAGTCCGGGCTTCGTCGAACATTACTTGACCAAAATTTCAACCAATTTGGTTAAAAAATGAGGGCGTGACAGTGCCGCCTCAACTTTCACGAAAAGCCGGATATGACGTCATCAAAGACATTTATCAAAAAAATGAAAAAACCGTCTGGGGATATCATACCCAGGAACTCTCATGTCAAATTTCATAAAGATCGGTCCAGTAGTTTGGTCTGAATCGCTCTACACGCACGCACGCACACACACACACACACACACACACACACACACACACACACACACACACACACACACATACACACACACACATACACCACGACCCTCGTCTCGATTCCCCCCCTCTATGTTAAAACATTTAGTCATAACTTGACTAAATGTTAAAATCAATGATTTACCGGCACGGTTGGCCTAGTGGTAAGGCGTCCGCCCCGTGATCGGGAGGTCGTGGGTTCGAACCCCGGCCAGGTCATACCTAAGACTTTAAAATTGGCAATCTAGTGGCTGCTCCGCCTGGTGTTTGGCATTATGGGGTTAGTGCTAGGACTGGTTGGTCCGGTGTCAGAATAATGTGACTGGGTGAGACATGAAGCCTGTGCTGCGACTTCTGTCTCGTGTGTGGCGCACGTTATATGTTAAAGCAGCACCGCCCTGATATGGCTTTTCGTGGTCGGCTGGGCTTTAAGCAAACAAACAAACAAACAAAAATCAATGATTTCAGCATTGGTGCCTTTCTCAAAAACTAGCCTTTAATCGTCCAGATATCTGTTATTTATTTTTGGCTTACGTATTTTTTTAAATTGGAAAATAATGTCACACAGCTGATCACTCACCAGAAGAAGAAAACCCAGCTTAAAAATGTCAGCACTATAGATGCAATGATGACATGCTGCATTTGAAGTACACTGGTCCAAATTCCTATGGAAAGCAACATCGGCCAACGACGCGCGCAATTACGGAATTCCACGCAGACTTTCGAGCTAAGTTCTCGTGGTTGATTGGCCCGAATGTCCGAGAAAGTCCGCGCGCAATTCCGCGCGGACTTTTATCTCAAACTCCGCGCGGACTTTCGGCACTCGTTCCGCAAGGACTTTTAGATAGAGAAATTGAATAACGGTTCAGGGCCGGACCCAGGGGGGGGGGGGGGAGGGGGGGGGGGGGTTCCAGGGGTTCCGGAACCCCACCCCTGGAAAAAGCATGTACCTTGCTTTGAGTGGGGGTTTTTTCTTCTTTTTTCCCCCGCTGATTTGCCCCCCCCAAAAAAAGGAGGACCCCCCCCCCCCCCCTTTACAACTCATTTGGTCCGGCCCTGCCGGGTTGGAACGCCAAGAGAGTCGGATCGAAGCCGGAACCAACATTAATTTACTTGTCGGAGTTATCTGCCTGTATTCAACATGTATGTTCAATTCAGATCTATCCTGAATCTGTGGTGCTTACCTTTCTGAGCATGCTGCCTCGTGCGCGTGTAGCGTTCACATCCGAGCGATTGGCAATGATCCATAGCGTTCTAGTTGTTAAGATCGCCATGCAATGATCGCATTCACCATTCTGAAGTCAGGTAAAATGAGTTCCTTCCCTTCGGGTCTCATTTATTCCTGACAGGATGCCTTTGTTTTCTTTCTCTGGAGAAGAAATCGATTTTTTTATATATTTTTTTTTACATGTTTAGAGCTTTTCGTAATATGTTATTGATATAAGCAGATTCGCGATCGTCGATAATGATTTTTCATGGTGTTGTGTAATTTTTAAATTACAAAGGAATTGTTATGTAAGACAGTTTCAAGCGAGCTATCTTTCGCGGATGTATTCAGTGACTGTGCAAACAACTCTAAATATGGCAAAAGTGTCACGTGATAATCAACTTTGTCACGTGATCATAACAAAATGGCTACGGAGCGGACGATAGTCTCAGTTTCAACCAATCCAACACTGCGGGTGGCTCCCGTTTGGGTGGTAACTTTCTCGTGCACCTCAGCCATGGTTACAAATAGCTGATCAGTAATCGATTTTGTTACATTTAGTCAAGTTTTGACTAAATGTTTTAACGTTGACCGGGAATCGAGATGAGGGTCTGGTGTATGTATCATGTGTCTGTACTGATGTATATATGTGTGTAGAGAGATTCAGAGACAAGTATTGGAGCGATCTTCATGAAACTTCACATGAGATTTCCTGGGTATGATATCCCCAGACGGTTTTTTCATTTTTGCGATAAATGTCTTTGATGACGTCATATCCGGCTTTTTGTAAAAGTTGGGGCGGCACTGTCACGCTCTCATTTTTCAACCAAATTGGTTGAAACTTTGGTCAAGTAATCTTCGACGAAGCCCGGACTTTGGGATTGTATTTCAGCTTGGAGGCTTAAAAACTAATTAATCAGTTTGCTTATTAAAGTTGTCATTAAAATCAAATTGATTGCATCGTATTCTTCGTCAAATTCTGAATCTAGAAATATATACATAAGTTATGTTTACTCTTAAAATGTGATCACAGTTAACGAAAATAGATTAATTAGTACTACGATTAAAATTTAAGAAATCGATCCAAAATGATTTCATCTTATTTGTTATCATTTCCTGATTCCAAAAACATATAGATATGATATGTTGTATTCAAAACATGCTCAGAAAGTTAACAAGAATACAGAAAAGCACGCTTTCATGCTCAGCGCAATACGCTACCGCACTAATCTGGCTTGTCAATTTCACTGCGTTTTGCACGTGAGAAGTGAGCGATTTACTTCTCGAGGGGATTGACGAAGCTGTATTGTCTTGGTGAAAAAATGCAGTGCGTTCAGTTTCATTCCGTGAGTTCGACAGCTTGACTAAATGTAGTAATTTCGCCTCACGCGACTTACTTCCTTTTCGTTCCTCGAACATGGTTACACGTGTGCCACTGACAGTACACAGTTCTGCAGCAGACAACAATTTATTTTGAGCTGGTATTTCCACCGTGTTTACATTTTAGTCAAGTTTTGACTAAATGTTTTAACATAGAGGGGGAATCGAGACGAGGGTCGTGGTGTATGTGTGTCTGTGTGTGTCGGTGTGTGTGTGTGTGTGTGTGTAGAGCGATCCAGAGTAAACTACTGGACCGATCTTTATGAAACTTTACATGAGAGTTTCTGCGAATGATATCCCCAGACGTTTTTGGATAAATGTCTTTGATGACGTCATATCCGGCTTTTTGTAAAAGTTGAGGCGGCACTGTCACACCCTAATTGGCTCACGTAAGTGTAGCCTATGCGATCGTAACTTTGTCTGTCTGTGCGTGCGTGCGTATGTGCGTATGTGCGTGCGTGCGTGCGTGTGTATGTCTGTGGTAGAAACTCTAACATTTGAAGACGTCACATTACATTGACGTCACATTATGACGTAAGAGGGTTAGACGTCACGCGAAGGAGTCTCGGTCATTATTATTTTGAGCGCGCCGAGACTAGTTGGCAGTCGTGTCCTTGTAATAGGCTGGGAAGCGTTTGGATGTGTGCGAAGTAATTGCTATAAAATTCATTTTAGGTGCAGTTGATTCATTTCAGTGTGCCTGCACACATCTAATCGAGTTGGCCGGGAAAAAACCATGCGATGAGTCCGAAATATCGTACATTTTATTTTAGTTTTCGGAGCGACAGTTTTTCACAAGCTACCCAAGGAAACTATTCAATAACATCACACGACAGCTTAATCAGCATGGCGTCTCTCTCTGGCGCCATGATGGAAGCGCCTGGTCAAAGCACATCAGAGGTAAGAATTGACTCGCATTCTGTTGAGAAATAACTGTTTCAGCAGCCGTTTATGTAGATGCACACATGTAGTTGTATTATTCACACAGTGTTGATGTATATCGCCGTGTAAAACTAATCCGGCAGGTCACGGTGTGTGTTTAGATCTACACGTGTGTTTGGCACCGACTGATTTCATCTCCATTTCTCACTCCCTGTTGGATAGGATGATATAGTATGAGCTTCTCGTGAGAGTCAGTAAACAGTTTATTGGTCTCATCTATGTATAGATATATTTGTTTGTTTCCCAGGGGCGCATTTCACTGCTCGCATTATAATGATAATTAGGCGATTGCAGATTCAGTCTTTGTCTATGTGCCTTGTGAAATTATGTCCATTGAAAACAACGTAAATCGTGCATGTGACTGTTAGGTAATACGTTTTTTGCATGTTCAGCTTCACCTATTTACGTTGCGTTTATTTATTAATCTGTGCATTTGTTAGTGGATATGTACATGTATTTCTTTCAAGGTTACCTGACATTATATCAGTGCATTCAATGACACTGAAATTAAGGATACAACACGAAGACAATTCTTACAGTATTGTTTCTGTTTCTTTTGCAGGAGTTTCCGAAGCTTCCAGATCCCATTTGTGTAGTTTGTCTCCATGAAATTAGTGTAACTTCGACCGAAAAAGTGACACTGGGAGAGAAAGGCTGTACCTCCATAAACTCTGTGAGTAAGGAGCTCGGGGATGCAGTTCACGCAGAGGCAGGAGATTCTGTACATAAACGGTGTCGAACGTCCTATACGCATAAAAAAAGAGTGCAGGCAAAGCTAAAGGAAGTTCAGGACTTACCTTCAACCCGAAAACGGCGATGCATAAGGCCAAATGACATGAACGTACAACCACTATGTTTGTTCTGTGAAAAAGGGGAGATACGGCTGAACAAGGGAAGGAGAGGTCTTGTGCCTGTCAGGACTATGCAGTTCCAGCAGACAGTGCTTGAAACGTGTGAGAGCAGGGATGATGCATGGGCGCAAAAAGTCAAAGCTAAAATAGAATATGTGCAAGACTGTTTTGCTAGTGACACAGTCTATCATTGTGTGTGCTACACCAACTTTAGTACTGGCAAAAATATTCCCCAAATGTGTCATGACGATGTGCAACACAAGATAACTCTTTGTGCTGGGAGGCCTGAAGACAAAATCCGTCTTGAAGCATTTTCTCATATTCCTCAGTACTTGGAATCTTTTGACACAGCTCAAGTCACAGTGAGAGACCTAGTAGAAGAGATGAACAAATTATTGAGAGACTCTGAATGTCAAGCTTACTCTCATAGGTACATGCAAATAAAGCTAATGGAGCATTATGGTGATGAAATTGTGTTTGCGCAATCCAGCAAGAAGGCTGATGTCATCTCCCTTAAAAGGACGGCACATACAATTCTACGTGACTTTTATAAGGAAGCAAGAAACTCTGATTCAGAAACAGAAGCAATACGACTGATTAAGGCTGCTGCAAGTCTCATCAGAAGTGATATTGCATCGTTGGCAGGTACAAAAGACGTCTATCCTGACACAGAATCAATCAGGGATCACCAGAACTATGTGCCACACTCATTGACATAATTTCTGCAGCATGTGACAAAGAAAGAATGCAACCTGAAAATGTCAGCAATAGGACAAGCTATCATTCAGCTCAGTAGGCCAAACACTCTTATTGCACCATTGCAGTTTGCTCTTGGCGTGCAAATGCACCGATCATTCGGTTCTCGGTTTCTGATCGACACCCTCAGCCACCTTGGCTTTAGCTGTTCTTACACAGAGGTACGGAAATTTGAACTGAATGCTGCGCAATCATATGGCATTGATCTCCCACCTACTACCGAAAGCAACAGTGTTCAGTTCATTGCAGACAATGTTGACCACAACTCGGTGACGCTGGATGGAAGACACACCTTCCATGGTATGGGTATTATGGCCACTATCACCCCTGGTGTCAACACAGCCCGACAAATACCACGACGAGAAGTCAGCATGAAAGACATCAAAGCCATTGGACAGATCAACATCAACTTCTACAGGTAACGGTACATTATGCACATATCTTTGTAAAATGGCTTCAGTTATGTATATTCTTCCACATCCATTTAACAAGAGTAGGGCGTGTGTCTACACTACTGATGGAACTTTGACATAATGCAGATCATTTTGACTAGATGGCATGATTATCTTACGTCGAGTGTGTGTGTGTGTGTGTGTGGGAGGGTGTTGTTGTTGTTGTTGTGTTGTGTTGTGTTGTGGTGTGTGTGTGTGTGTGTGTGTGTATGTGTGGGTGTGTATGTGTGTGTGTGTGTGTGTGTGTGTGTGTGTGTGTGTGTGTGTGTGTGTGTGTGTGTGTCAGAGAAAGAGAGAGACAGACATAGTGAGAAAAATGTGGGTAAGTAAGAGACATTTGAATTTAGTTTCCATGCTTCTTTTTCAGGTCTGATTGGGCAGGACTGAAAGCATTGGTCTTCCACGAAACTCCCACCATCCAATCGGACGACGACACTGTCAACCTTGACCTGTTATGGACAATTTCATGGCCGCTGAAGTCGCCGTGCCCACTGTGGAATGGAATGATGCAAATGATGCACGACGGAGAACATCCTGGGAAGTCAAGTTTCATCTTCTTACCAATGATTGATCTTAGTTCCACTGACATGTCATGCATCTATTCCACGCTGAAGTTTGTTTGTGGTCAAGCTTTCAAGAACAAGGTTGCTCCCATCTTGACCTTTGACCAGCCGCTCTACATAAAAGCACTTTCAATCACCAGAAGTGAGAATGCCGACAGTGAGTTGCAAAATCTCATCTTGCGTCTCGGAACTTTCCATCTTCAGATGAGCTTCCTGGGCACAATAGGCTATTTGATGGCGGGATCTGGTCTCCAGGAACTGCTCGAGGTGCCATTTGCTCCAAATGCAGTTGTACATATGCTGACTGGGAAAGCCTACGCACGAGCGATCCGGGCACATTTGCTCACTGATTCTGCGCTTCATGCCCTTCTGATGGCAGACGCTTTCCAGGTCCCTCAAATTTTGTTTTGCCCAGAGGAAGAAGAATCCAACAGAGACGAAGAAGAGGAGTCTGAAGGCGCATCTCTTGCTGCAGTTTTGGAGCTGTCACCAGAACGCAGCGAACTTGATGGGCATCTAGTGGAGGACCTGGGTCATGACGATTTGAACACAGCTAAGAAACTCCTGCAAGATCTCTTTGCGGGCAGCGTATCGACTGATGAAGCTATCAGACATGAAGTCGTCCCTCTCATTAACAGCAAGCTAGTCCAACAAAAGGAAATGCTATCCAGCAACAGAACGGCGGCGTTATGGATTCAGTACATGCAAATGATTGAAATTCTTCGAAAGTCAATAAAAGCGGAAAGAACTGGCAATTTCAAACTTCACTTGGAATCTGTTCAGGACATGTTGCCGTTTCTTGCAGCATCTGGACACAACAATTACACAAAGTCTGGCTGGCTGTATCTTCAACAGATGCTTGATCTTCAGGATACCCACCCAGAAGTGCACGCGTTCTTCAGCAGAGGCCATCATGTCGTGAGAAGAACTAATCGTTTCTGGGCAGGGATTTCTACTGATCTTGCAATTGAGCAAGTACTCATGCGGTCTGTGAAAAGCAATGGTGGTCTCACTCGGGGTACTGGAATGGGGGAGGCAGAACGACTTGTTTGGCTACTGTGTATGCCTGCCTGTGCAGAAATCCACGACGCAATGCAGTCTGTCACAGACGTTGCATTCCGTTCTAGCGAGCAACAAACGCAGCACAAAGAGTTGAGCGTGGCAAGGCAGAAGCGAGATCACACAGACATTCAGCTGATCTTGAGATATCTGCTTGATAGGAACCCTTTCACTGTGGATACAGCCCTCCGATCCATTTCAAGCGGAAAAGAAGCTGAAGCTACTGTGAATGCAGAACAAGCAAAAGGCGTAGGAAACAAGATTCTGAGCAGCATGATCGGAAATAATGTTGTGGATTTCACCTTTAAAAAGAAGGATCAAGCTGTAACCATGGCTCTGAAAGCCAAGTCGTCCAATCTGCATGATGATCTAGTACATGTTGACTCCATGCTGTTGTTCCAGAGACTAGTGACAACTGTGAAGAACACCAACGGATGTCTTGAGGACGCCTTTGCCTTTGAGATGTGCAGTGTCCCAGCATCGCTGTTTGATTCGGGTGGTCTGCCAAGACAAGGTACCAAGGCTGCACTGGCAACTTACATCTGGACTTCAACAAAGCAGGTAAATGGTGTTATTCCTGATGATGTAACATATGTCATCGATGGTGGCTTGCTGTTGCACCTTCTGCCCTGGTGCCGTGGTTCAACATACAACCAGCTTACTCAGAGTTACGTAGACTTTCTCATTCGTCATTTTGGCAAAGGAACTGTTGTTTTTGATGGATACAGCTGCGGACCTACCACCAAAGATGCAGCCCATTTGCGAAGAACAAGCAGAGCCAATACAGCATGTGCCATCACTTTTGAGGGTGACATGGTCCTGTGGGAACCAAAGGAGCGCTTCCTGACGAATCCAAACAACAAACAGCGGTTCATCAACCTCCTTAGTTCCCGTTTTTCACAGCACGGCTTTGACACTGTCCATGCAACTGGTGATGCTGATAGGCTCGTCGTAAAGACTTCTCTGGATTTGGCAAGGAAGGGAAACGTGATTCTGGTTGGCGAGGACACCGATCTGCTCATCCTTCTGTTGTACCATCTTACGCCAGATCACTGCCCCGTCTTCTTCACATCAGTGAGATCATCGACAGCAAAATCAGCTGCAAAAGTGTGGGACATCAGAAAAGTCCAGACTGTTCTTGGATCTCAAGTTTGTGAGAACATCCTGTTTGCGCACGCCTTTGGTGGATGCGATACAATTAGCAGTCCATTCGGGATTGGAAAACCAGTGTGTTTAAAGAAATTGACCCAGTCAACAGTGTTCGTGCAGCAGGCCCATGTCTTCAGCGCCAGTCCTTGCAGAGACACTGATGAGCTGATAGGAGCAGGAGAAAGGGCCTTTGTAGAACTCTATGGGGGAAAGGAAAGAGACACTTTGAACTTCCTCCGCTACATCAAGTACATGCAGAAAGTCTCTACATGTACCTCATCGTTTCAGCCCTGCAAACTCCCACCTACATCAGCAGCAGCTAAATTCCATTCCATGAGAACATACTTCCAGGTGCAAGAATGGATGCACTTGCATCAAGAACAGTTCCTCCTGGATCCGATGGACTGGGGATGGGAGATTGTTCAAGGCGCCATGCTTCCTATTCTCATTGACATTGCTGCTGCTCCTGGTGATTTACTCGATGTCATCCGATGCAATTGCAAGACAGAGTGTCGAACAGCAAGATGTTCATGCCGAAAACACGGCCTCGTGTGTACGTCTGGCTGTGGAGAGTGCAGAGGGGAGAGCTGTGCCAACACTGTGACCGAGGTTGCCTGTGTCGGTACATCAGACGATGAAGACGGGCTTTAGCGTAAGTACGAGGTCATGTTGAATAGAGTGTGCGTGTGCATGTTCACATGTGTATTGCAACAGTAACGGGTAAAGAAGGGAGAATATCAGCACAGTAATTGTCAACTCACATACCTGTCAAACGCGACCCGGGAGACGCGCCCTGTGAAACCACACCAAATGCGCTAGATTTGAGCTTCGGCTACGTTATTTCGCGCTAAATAAATACAATTGAACCGATTTATCAACTGAATGTGCTTTTCTTACATATTATATGAGTGACATATGGCACATCCCTTAAAATAAGACATGTTATAGACGTGAGAAGTGAGGGACGGAGCATATTCGGAATACCGTTATTGCGCAGTTGTCATCATTCTTTAAAAGCTTCAAAAATATAGTTCGCATGGGAAAACGTTGGCCAACTCTGTTTTACCTGATCAATGGATGCATGTAGAGTACAAAAAAGGTGAAATAAATTTTATAGCAATTTGTTCACACAGGAGGTGAAATCTGATGAAATCTGCCTAGCCTATAAGTAGGCTACATGCAGACAGAGAGATCTAGATCTAGTGTCTCGCTTTCTTGCACAGTTTCACCTATGCTCTTTCTCTGTGTGTGTGTGTGTGTGTGTCTGTGTGTGTGTGTGTGTGTGTGTGTGTGTGTGTGTGTGTGTGTGTGTGTGTGTGTGTGTGTGTGTGTATGTGTGACGGAGTGATTGAGTTTGTGTTACTGTTTGTCGATTTCTTACGTGAGCCTTGATGGCTTCGCCTCTTGTTTTTCAATGAAATTGATTGAAATTTTGGCCAAGCAATCTTCGACAAAGGCCGGACTTTGTTATTGCATTTCAGCATGGAGGCTTAGAAATTAATTAATGAGATTGGTCATTTAAAATCTGAAAATTGTATTTAAAATTATTTTGTTATAAAACGATCCCAAAACAATTTTATTTTATTCTTAATCATTTTCTGATTCCAAAAAACATATAAATATGTTATATTTGGATTTAAAAACAAGCTCTGAAAATTAAAATTATGAAAATGTTCATTAAAATCAAGTTTCCGAAATCGATTTAAAAACAATTTCATCTTATTCCTTGTCGGTTCCTGATTCCAAAAACATATATATATATATGATATATTTGGATTAAAAAGAAGCTCAGAAAGTTAAAAAGAATAGATATACAGAAAAGCGTGCTATCCTGCTCAGCGCAATCACTACCGCGCTATTTTGGCTTGTCAATTCCGCTGCCATTGACACGAGAGGCGGTCTGACGATACTACGAAAAAAATGCAGTGCGTTCAGTTTCATCCTGTGAGTTCGACAGCTTGACTAAATGTTGTATTTTCGTCTTACGCGACTTGTTAAAATGTGCTTCCAAAAGTCATGGTACACCGCTTTCAACCTCAACAGATGAAACGAGGGTTTGTGTCAACTTGAATCTCAAATATGTCACGTTTCAGTTCCTTCTGCCATTGACACTCCTCGGACAGTATAATAATATTTACTGTCAGCACATTTCTTATGCTTGTGTGTGTGTGTGTGTGTGTGTCAGTGTGTGTGTGTGTGTGTGTGTGTGTGTGTGTGTGCCGCGTCAGTGTGTGTGTGTGTGTGTGTGCGCACGGTAAGTGTATATTATAGCTCGGAATGATTACATAAGAAAATGAAGAAGAATGAGATCCTTTTTCTTGAAGGCTTTCAACACAAACTTTAATGACGGTAACTATAAGAGAGAAAGAGAGGGTGTAACCAGTTGGGAGTGATGCAACAATATCACGGTCTCCTTCCCACACCAGTCTCAAAAGTTTCGACTTGTTTTGACCTTTGAACGATGTCTTTATCATAACTGTGAAGAACAGAACGGAGATCACTGTCGAAGTCGGTCATTCTGCAATCACTTTTGTCTTTTGTCAGAAACATTAGCGAAAAACATATGGGAGATAACTCTGTATTATTGTTTTGATAAATTTCGGCTTATAGCTCCGCTTCTTTCCCTTTACTTCGCGTAGTAATTATGCATCCTGTCAGAGAGACATGAGCGATAGCGTGGACCGGCCGATGATTATCAGAATGCGCATTCACGTCTTGCATTAACAGTGCAACATCCATTGCCATTTGTAATCCCGCGCTTTGAAGAATTTGAGTGATCGCCCTTGATTTCAAGGCACTTACATATATATATGAGTGTTCGGTAAATTCCCATTCCATGTTTTTAGTGAGTAGAGAAAAAGTACGCCCGTAATTCCGCCCGGACAATAAATGTCCGCGCGGACTTTCTGACCATCAACGACGAGAATAGCTCGAAAGTCCGCGCGGAATTCCGGCTGTAATTGCGCGCATCGTTGGCCGATTTGGCTTTCCATAAATTTTACAAATGATGTCACAGTTATAATGCATCGGATTTATTGGACCAGTGGTCCAAATTTTCCTCTAAGTAGAGGTCCAATTTAGACGTTTCATACTTGCATCACTAAACGAACTTTGTAATAAAATGCATTAAGCACGTGGCTTAATGTAAGTTGCGTCAATGTGACGTACAATGATGTACCGTTGCATCAAGTAAATATTTTGGCAATTTTGTGTTCTGAAATAGCTTTATTCACGAATTCGTGACTCAGTCTAGAGAAATTATATTTAATGCAATATGCAAAAATGTGGAACCTTAGACGCTGCTTCTTTTTTTAAAGCCAAGTTTTTGCCAGCAAATTTTAGCCAGTCAAAGTGCCCGTTTTTTAATGACCAGTTAGAGCTTTCCATCAACGTGTTTTGGAGAACTGGCGGTGGTTAAATTAATCCCGCTGTCCACATAAAATTAAGTTGCCCTCCTTTCCCGCGTTATCATTAGTGCCTGTGTGCGTGCGATACCGTCCAGTTTTGCTGGAATCAACAAACTAATTGATTTCTAATCAGTCTTCCGAGCAGAAACTGCTGCAAGTCCATAGTCCGGACTGAGTTGAAGACTGTTTGACCTGATCATTTCAGCCAATTTGACTCAAAAATGAGAGCGTGACAGTGCCGCCGCAAATTTCTTACCGATATGACGTAATCAAAGACATTTATCGGAAAAATGAACAGAAAAAAACCCACATCTGAGAATATCATCTGGAAGAACGTGTAAAGTTTCACGAAGATCGGTCCAGTAGGTTTTTTTTTATCGCTCCAAACACACACACACACACACACACACACACACACACACACACACACAGGCCGCGCAAACACTGAGCTTATTCATTTAACGGTCTGGCTGAGTGTCGGACACTTTCTTTTTTTCTATCTGGTATGTCAGCCTAGTAAAAAGGATGTTTATATTAATTGTAAAGCCTAAACAAACCTGTCGTGTCTCACTTACATGATCGTTTACACGAAACTGAAGGAAGGAATCTTTAAAACCGCTTGACATTAATCAGGCCGCGCGACACAATAGTAATGGCACTGACTGACGCCGCCCTTTATTAGTGACTCGACATTTAAACGGTCTGCAGGTGCAATGAAGTTCACTAACAGCGTCTACAAAAGGAATGCGATACTGCCGGGTGTATTACATTATTTCCGCTTACAAAACTTGATGCATCATGAGAGACATTGCGCAAGGAGTACTGAGGAGTAACGAGGGCATACTTTCACGGGGAACAAATTTTGAGGTGGGCGGTGTCTGACCCAGTGCAATCGATGAACTTCGCAATCACTCAACATTGATATTCTTCGCTCTTGTTGCTGTTCGTGTGTCGAATCAGCCGTAACTGCCAAGAATATACATCTCTGCGATCACGAGAATTTTTTTCCAACCTTTTGATACAAAATAGATGTTGGACGTTTCAGTTTTGTATGAGAGTGTGATGGCAGGGGGGAGGGGGGTCGGAGGTAAAAGCAACTAATTATTGCGCATGCGCAAAGCTTATGCATTTCTGACGGGTTTGCAGAATATTCACATTACAACTTCCGTGAAATTTTTTTATGCCTTGTGTATTCTCCTGTATTTGTGCTTGTCTCACGGATGGTTGAGGTTCTAGATGCCTTCAAGACATTCGGATACGGTTAGACTGGACCCTTAGCTGTTTGTCTGTGTCGATCGCGCAGCGACTCGAGGCGAAAATGGTGTATTTCAACGGGTCTATGAAGCTGAAGCTCTGCGAGGCAGTGGAGCTGCGGCCTACCGACTTCTCGACTCGATTCGTGTCGATGGGTCCCAGCAAAACGCCACCCATTCTAGACCCGTACATCAACATCGACATCGATGAGGTGTTTATGGCGAGGTCGACGACGAAGGCGAAGACGACGAAACCCGTTTGGAATGAGGATTTCACGTCCGAGGTGCACAACGGACAAAATGTTAATTTGACTGTGTTTCATGACTCCACCATTCCACCAGACGAATTCGTTGCCATCTGCACCCTTTCTTTCGAGGATTTGAAGGATAAGGCAGATCTCTGGGTATGTATGCTTTGTCTAGGGGTGTATTTGGTTAGTTTCGGTGAACGAACTGACCGGACTTTGTCCAGATTCCGATTCACCGAGACCTATTTGTGGATGCCAGTCTGATTATCTCGCCATTTCTCGGGGCATATTTCACGGAACATTTTCCGAATTGACATTTGTTATTCCAGAAAATCATGTTGTTTTGTGTCTTGTGGTGATCTTGTGCGACTAAATGCTTTGTTCTGTTTGTCCGTGTGAGATTGAAGAGTTTATGTGCTTCGTCTGCGAGTGCTGACCGCTTTAGGTGACCGCTGCTATCGTTTGCAGGTCGACTTGGAACCGAACGGCAAGGTGCACGTTCAGATTGAACTCAATGGATCGACCTCAGAGGGTGAGTGAGAAAACCCCGCGCCTTATCATTATCATACACATTCCATCCCTGCTGCCATGTTGTAGACCCCCATAAGTTTTGATCTAATGGTCTGTTTAGAGTTTGGACTAGAGAGAGTGTTTGTGTGGAGGCTGTGGCGAGGGTTTGTGCTGTAGCGAGCTTGATGCGGAATGAGCAAGAGTTCGTGACGCGCGCTCTGTATTCCTCTCGCCAGGCTGTCGCTGCCACTGCCACTGGCCGACTCCCGCACACTGTACTGTTTATGCTAATGAGCAGCTGGCTGGTATGGGCGATATCGGTGCCGTCGCTTCGGAAGTAGACAGAAGCAGCCATACACTCAAGAAGGGCCAGCAAGGAATGACAGTGGCACATCATGGTTCTTGATGGGGCTGTCCGCTCTTACGACACCTTGTCACAGTGCACATGTATTAACGTCTTTGTGCCCCAAATGGTGCTGTGTAGGATCTTGAACAGTCCTGCATCCTTTTTTTCCAAACGCCATACTTCACACATACGCATACTTCCCCTTGCTGACTAGCACCAACCATCGTCCATAGGGCACAATGAAAGCTCTTTTGACTAGGACTGTGAGAGGCTAGGTTCTGTCCTGATGGGTTAGGGTCACACAGTGTCAGTCATCCATGTCATTTCCACTTTCTGATAAGGCTGCTTACACAATGTTATGCTGAGATAAGTGAGAAGGCTGAGTAGTGAGAAGAGAAAAGGCATACTGACATTAAGACAATGGAGTCAAAGAAGAGAAAAGGCATACTGACATTAAGACAATGGAGTCAAAGAAGAGAAAAGGCATACTGACATTAAGACAATGGAGTCAAAGAAGAGAAAAGGCATACTGACATTAAGACAATGAAGTCAAAGAAGAGAAAAGGCATACTCATACTGACATTAAGACAATGGAGTCAAAGAAGAGAAAAGGCATACTGACATTAAGACAATGGAGTCAAAGAAGAGAAAAGGCATACTGACATTAAGACAATGGAGTCAAAGAAAAAGATAGTGAAACTGAAACTCTTGTTGTGAAATACTCTGGAAAGGAAATCTGCTGGTTCTGGGAAATAGCTGTGACCACAAACGGGCACAAAGAATCTGCTCATTTACTTGGGAAAGTAGGGGCGGGGATGTAGCTCAGTCGGTAGCACGCTAGATTTGTATCCAGTTGGCCGCTGTCAGCGTGAGTTCGTCCCCACGTTCGGCGAGAGATTTATTTCTCAGAGTCAACTTTGTGTGCAGACTCTCCTCGGTGTCCGAACACCCCCGTGTGTACACGCAAGCACAAGACCAAGTGTCAGAGTTCGGTGGGTTATAGAAACACGAAAATACCTAGCATGCTTCCTCCGAAAGCGGCGTATGGCTGCCTAAATGGCGGGGTAAAAACGGTCATACATGTAAAAGCCGTGGGAGTTTCAGCCCATGAACGAACAAACAAACAAACTTGGGAAATGGCCTATACTGTGTGCACACACTCACCAAAGTGTGCTACAGCGTTTTCAAATAAAAATGTTAACACTGAATACTTTTCTGCGCAGACTTCCTGTCACAAACATGTGGTTTTCCTTCGCATAAATGTTTCACACAAGAACACTTTCCTACTGAGAGTGAATACATTCTTTTTTAACTATAAACATAACGCACAAGTGTAGTTTGTAAACGTAGACAGGAGTATGGTTCATATTTAAAATTAAAACGTAGTTTAGAATAATTTTACAGTAGTTTGATAAAGAACCATGAGATTTATAGTTAAAAACTATTTGATTTATAATTTAAGCATTGTATAGCATTAGTAAGGTAGGGTACTAAACAAAAAATATTTTATTTAAAAGCCATACATAAAGCAGAGACATATTTGCAGACTTACACTAGTAACAGTTACACAGAATAACTCAATAACATTTATGAAGCACAAAACAAATGTTAAAAACGTTAAAACTTTCTCTTTGCCCTTTTGTCTTATTAAAGTGGTTTCACGCTCTACATTTTATTTAGTTATTTATATGGGAGATTTATATAGCGCTTGACGTTCTCTAAGCGCTTTACATATTAATTTCTGCCGTGTGAGATGGAATTTTGTACACAATATATCACGCATTCACATCGGCCAGTAAATCTCAAGCCATTACAGCGAATATTTACTTTTCACGGCCTATTATTCCAAGTCACACGGGTATTTGGTGGACATTTTTTTTATCTATGCCTATACAATTTTGCCAGGAAAGAGCCTTTTGTCAATCGTGGGATCTCGTGTATAATAATGTGTGTTGGTTATTCTCTCTCCCTCCCTCCCTCCCTCTCTCTCTCTCTGTCTCTGTCTCTCTCTCTGTTTCTGCACACATATTCTTCAGGTGTTCAGCAGTATTTTTATGAGACCATTTTTCTTTCATTGTTTTCTTTGATTATTGATAGATAAAATGTAAAGTGAAGCAGTGTCTTTGTTATTAAATTTAAATTCAGTTCGTGCACATGCTGTCTTTTCAAGCTGGTAATGTCATAAATAGTTCAAAAGACATTTTGTCGGAACAAGATTAATATAACCTTGATTAACTGAATGTTCAGATAATTTTGACAATTTTATTCAAGGAAAAAAAAGACCCAGAAGATGTTAAATGATATGATGTGTCCAAAAGTTGACAAACAGAATTTGAGGTCATAGTCAGAGTATTTTTATATAATTTTACTTCAGTTTATCCATTTAAAGTTCTCTTACTCCAAATATTTAACTATGCTAGTCACACATTTTGCTGGGAGGTCACAATTTTGAAAACATAGATCAACTTCAAAGCACACCAAATGACCATAAGTAACTAGTAGTGAGCGGACACATCAAGGATTCAGTGAAGTCTCCTTATGGTCCAGTGTAGTGTTTGGCAGTAAGAGAGTCCTCCCTAAGTAATCAAATCAAATCAACTTTATTATCTCATGGAGAAATTGCAGAGGTGATGCATGTAACATAAAGACATCATATTTAAAAATATGTACTTAGTAATAACATTGTTCTCAACTGAACACCTTTTTGCATACAAAACTCTAGCTGTTAAGATGTAAGACAACTATTTAAAAGAGTCATACACAAAAATTCTATTCGCTTTCATTTAGTAAGCAAGGGAGATACATTTCAAATGGGTTGTCACAGTAATTTTCAAGACATTTTGTAAGTAAATTCTCTTGTATTGTAATATTGCTATACATTTAAATAACAACATTTTGAATGGTTAAATAAAGGTGTATTTTTCTTCACAAATTTTGCATACTTTTTCTCTGGTAAATTTTTTTTATTTTAATGGATTAAAATTAAAAAATGGTGAAGTTTGAAACAGAATAGCTGAAGTTTCAATGAGGGCTCTCAGCTGAGGACATTTATTGATTCGCTGAATTCGCGGTACTCTAAAACAGTGCGGAATTATTTTCCAAAGATATCACAGATATGCCATCACCATCGTGGCTCTTCAAGATCATTTCCTTATGATATGTTTCCTTTCATTGCCATCCTGTTTGGCTGCTTTTTTTGTGTATGGGTGAGGACGTTCTTCCATGTTTTCACATTTAAAGCACTGTTGAGAATTTGTAAACTTTTCCTGGAGGGAAAAGACTATATTAATGGAAAAAGTACAAACTTAGAGGAAATCAGAAAGCTTCACACCACTACATCAATGTTGTTTTATACATTCTGCTTCAGGAATAAAAGGCTAAGTGGTGAATACCAATAGGTTTAACAGTTAGTTGATCAATCAAGACATACTGGAAAAAATGATAGCCGAAAGTGAAAAGACAGCTACAACTTAAATTTCTAATATTCAGCGGCGGCAATCAGGCCTTGGACTGGATTTTTATTACACAATTTCTTGTTGCTATAGTTAAGTGTTGTAGAATTCCTAGGTATTCAAGAAGAGAAGCAATCAGACACTATAGGGGAAAACCATACCAATAACTTTTGACAGTTTTGCTGAAAAAGATCTAACGAGCTAACAAACTACAGTTAACTTGACAACAAACATGCAAACAGCAGTAAATGATTATATCTTACCATTGGGGATGGTAGAGTAGAAGTTGTTTTAACTATCAAAGTATCATCTGTTGTGCATTGGACCCCCCCTCCCTCAATTAAGACTCCCCTTCTTATGACTTCCTCCTTGTAAGACTATCCTTTCTCAGATTTTCTGTTCCCAGCATATGTAAATGTACCTTTAATTAAACCACCGGGTTAGGGGGAAGAATTTACCCGATGCTCCCCAGTAAGAGGCGACTAACGGATTCTGTTTCTTCTGTTACCCTTGTTAAGTGTTTCTTGCATAGAATATAGTCAATTTTTGTAAAGATTTTAGTCAAGCAGTATGTAAGAAATGTTAAGTCCTTTGTACTGGAAACTTGCATTCTCCCAGTAAGGTCATATATTGTACTACGTTGCAAGCCCCTGGAGCAAATTTTTGATTAGTGCTTTTGTGAACAAGAAACAATTGACAAGTGGCTCTAGCTATCCCATCTCCCCCCTCTCCCCGTCGCGATATAACTTTCGTGGTTGAAAACGACGTTAAACACCAAATAAAGAAAAGAAACCACCCCTCTTTAAAGATCATGTTATGGTCATCATTTGTAGGTTCCACTGTATCACAAATTTCATAAGCAGCCCCTTTGAAAAAGAGGCTGTAGTGCAGGAAAAAATGACCAACCAGACTAGTCAGGTCACCTCTTTGCTGGCATTGGGAGGTGATCGAGTCAAATGCACTGACCAGTCGATCTGCCTTGGGTCATTTTGCTTCAAAAGCAGCAGGGTGATTACTCACTTAACCTGCAGCCAGGAATATTAGGATTGATCAGGGGGCATCCTAATCAGTTTGCTGCCCACTGGCAACTCAAATCTGATTATTTCCTGGTCATCCCTGTGGAATGAGGAAGAGATCTTCACACAGTAGATGTCTGTACTGAGACTGAGAGGATCGGATGTTATAGGCACAGCCCTTCCTGTGTCATTTTAAACCAGCTTCACCATTTTAGATCTTGCCAGGATTTTAGATTTTACATGGAATCTCTTCTTCTTCTTTGTTCATGGGCTAAAACTCCAACGTTCACTCGTGTTTTTGCATGAGTGGATTTTTAGGTGTATGACCGTTTTTACCCCGCCATTCAGGCAGCATATGCCAATTTCAGGGGATTTACATGGAATAAGACCATTCCTCTGTTTGGACATGTACCAATGCTTTCAAGGCAGAGTGCAATTTTTGGGGGGATTTAATATCTTAACTGGCACTAGTGTTCATTTGCGAAATTCATTCATCCAAAAATTACCACTAGAAGCCATCAAGATGTTGTTTGTTGGTATGTGTCCAAGTGGAGGGATAGCCTTGCCCTGTGTAAAAGCCTTCGCACATCTGAGATAGTAAGCCGAAATATTTTCACGGGAAGGACTGTGCCTTTAACCTTCGCAGGGCTTTTTGGGTCATGGACAACCCAAAGCCTTAGAAAAGTGTCTGTATCTCTGTAACTCCTGGGAGTTTTGGTTTGAGATTTCATGTAATCCGCGAACACCACAGGACCTTTCCAACCACAAACCATCACTTTTTACAGGATTACATCTTTGTATTGGAAACAAAACAAAAAAGATGACGTAATTTGAACTTAACTAACACAGTCCGGATGATGTGGGTTGTAGACGACCCCGATATTATATGAGGAATTTAAGAAGGAACTTTACAGTCTTTATTATATAAAAGTTTATACCGATTCGGATGGCGCTGGTCATGTTCAACCCATACTTGTTTTACATTGAATCCTTCTTAAGAAAGTATTGAACCCACACCATCCGGTTTGGACTTGGTCTGTGTAGTCCACAGCGTGATCCGGTGAAGGTTAAGAAAGATAGGTTTTACATACATGTAGTTAAAAAGGGGCAATCTTCATATTGATAATTCACACAGAGAGGCATTTGAACTTTTGAAGGGCAGTTTCAAAAGAGGAACAAGTCTTAGGGGATCAGCTCGTTACTCCCCCGGCTCGTTACTCCCCCTATTAGGGTTAGGGTTAGTAACAAGCCGGGGGAGTAACGATACGGGAGAGTAACAAGATGCTCCCACCCAGTCTTACCACTGAGAAAATTATAATGTTCAGACTGAAGAGAAACCTGTGTAACAAAAAGTTTTTGAAAGGGAATTTAGCAGTGAATCCAGGGGACCAAAAGCATTGAAGCATGTTAATTGTTATCAACACATGTCCTTAATTGGCTGTGTATCAGCAAGGATTTTGTTGTGAGTCTAAACCTTTGGTCCTAAACTAGAGGTTTAAAAATTAAATTGATTATTTTTCAGGGTATGTTTTGCTTCTCTTTAAAGCTAAATAAAACCCTTATGTCAAAACCTCTGTGTGTTATCAAGGTTTTAGAGCTTCACTGAAGAATTGAGCTCTACATGTAGTAAAGTGTGACTGCAGATATTCAGCAAATCTACAAATCACAGGTTACAAATCGGGGCAGTTTTGCATGAGAACAAATACAAACTACACAGCTTGTTCTGTCGTTAGTGCAGGTTTCAACTGAGATTGTCTTCTTTATGCTCTGCCATCATTTGTCCCCTACACAAAAATCAAACAGTGAAAGAATTGTAGAAATCTCTGTTCAACTTTAATTAAATACTGAGAGTGAGACAAAGCCCACCTGATTTGACTTGCATCAGTTTCTGTGCAGTTTGAGAATATTTAGCTGAATACATTTCACAGGTTGACCTGTCATTCTGTCACTGTCGGTTACAACATAAATAATTTATTAAATTCAAGAAAAAAAGTCCAATTCTGCACAAAAAGTAGCCAGGCAATTGAATTTTGGTATGTGTTCAATTTAAAGGATGGTCCTATCTCTTATAAAAGCCTGGACGGATCCTTAGGGGCTGACATGAAGGGTTACATGAGATTGAAGGCATCTTTTAGTTTTGAAGGATTTCAGGTGTTTCTTTACAAGTATTTAGTACACATTTGTATTGTAGGTGAAGTTGGTCTTTGAACTAACATTCAATGTCAATAAGAAGCGACCATTTCGTTTCTTCGTTGTCTGGGGGTCCTGCAGCCAATACAAAAAGATGAAAAACCAAAAATAAACTTTTCTCACCTCTGTTATGGTCGGCGAAAGGGTAACTTCGGCACAATACATGCCAATGACTTGTATCTCCTGGCTCTGAGAGTAATAAATACTACAAAAAAAACGTCATCCGCGTTACTGTCCCGGTGTACTTTTGAAGACCATACATTTATTTTTAAAAATATAGACTAGCTCTTTCTGATCACATGCACTATCATTCTAAATGAGACGAACATCAGTGCTTTTGCTGCAGTCATTTTTGTCCAGGAGAAAGTCCTTGTGAGTCGACACCATGGCAAAACGTAAATGTCCGGGGAAATTGGAATTCCTACTTTTGCTCCAGTTTTGACTTTATACACTAAAACGGGCTTCAACAGTTGTTAGTTTATGTACATGGCTTTGTTTACTACAGTGGTACCTGTGATGTGAGGCCCCTCTGATGAGTGGACACCTCCCGTGAAAGGACACTTTCTTGAGGCCCTTTGTCTATTATCTTCACCAAAATCTACCTGTCATGAGAGGCCACCTGCAATGTAGGAACACTTTTAACTGGTCCCAAGGATGTCCTTTCATGGCAGGTACCACTGTGCGTGTGAGTGTAGCGAAGCCCCTAAGAGAAAAAACAGACTTGGGGGTTCCATAACTGTCATCTACCTTACTGGCTTTTTCTGGCAAATGAGAAACAGTTAATGTTCGCCCACAGGAGTATACTACGTGAACAAAATTGGCAGGGCTGTCAGGTGACTCCTGGCTCTGTCGTGAGATGAAATGCAAGCGCCCGTCATCTACGTTACCGCCATGTAGCTTGAATACAAACATACATGTGTATAGTACAACTATACAGCATTTTCTAAATTACGCCGGGCACCCATTATCCTGACCGACACGGTTGGCCTAGTGGTAAGGCGTCCGCCCCGTGATCGGGAGGTCGTGGGTTCGAACCCCGGCCGGGTCATACCTAAGACTTTAAAATTGGCAATCTAGTGGCTGCTCCGCCTGGCGTCTGGCATTATGGGGTTAGTGCTAGGACTGGTTGGTCCGGTGTCAGAATAATGTGACTGGGTGAGACATGAAGCCTGTGCTGCGACTTCTGTCTTGTGTGTGGCGCACGTTATATGTCAAAGCAGCACCGCCCTGATATGGCCCTTCGTGGTCGGCTGGGCGTTAAGCAAACAAACAAACAAACAAACAAACCCATTATCCTGTGTTGGTGAATGATAAAGCAACACAAAAACACAAATATTGAACAAAAAAGCCCAAAACATATGTTGAGATCTTTTCATAATGTACTGGTCGCTGTTTGTTGACATTGGGTGCTAAGTCCCCGTTCATGGTCCCTTCATAAGTTAGTGCTCATGTTATTTAAATGACACTCTGCGATTGTGAACTCGGCCTCAGCATTACAATCATTAGGAGATCTGTATGTACATTTTATTTGTTGTTTTTGTTGTTTCAGAAACCGTTGACACCAGTGGTGGTCAGGCAGTCCCTACCAAACCTCATGGTAAGTATCGTTGTTTCTTCTTTTGTCTGCTGGTTGTTTGTACTTTGTGTGTTTGTTTGTTTGGTTTGGTTTGTTGTTGCACTGGGAATATTATCTGGAGGAATTCACATATATAGTGTTATGATCATCTGTCCGGTAGTTGTATGGGTATTGCTACGCACACACACACACACACACACACACACACACACACACACACACACACACACACACACACACACACACACACACACACACACACACACACACACACACACACACACACACACACACACACACACACACACACACACACACATCCTTCGCACACTCTCGATCCCAGTCGACTGGAATACATTCAGACAAATATTGACTGAATGTAAAAAGATACTTTCGATTTTCTGCTGTTAAACTTTTAACAAGGGAGCAACAGAATTGTATGCGCCAGACAGGAGAAATGGGTTGATGGTGTCATGACATTTGGTTCCAACCTGCTTTCAAAAGCCAAGCCATAAGGGGTGGGGCAAAGGCATGACTAGATCAGATTTCTGTATTAAAAAGAAAATAATAAATTGGAACAGTCATCAGGGCTGTCAATATCTTCTACGTCATAGCGCTCGTGGAGCAGCTATTTGCAGCCTGGAACAAAATGTCACGACACCAACGAAGCTCTAAGATGCAGTCACCGAAGCATACACGAAAACATGGTTGTGCATACAATCTTGCACATGGACGCAGACGGATATGCACATGATGACAGTCAAATGTGCACACACACACACACACACACACACACACACACACACACACACACACACACACACACACACACACACACACACACACACACACACACACACACACACACTTTGATAAAACTTATAAGTCATAACCTCAGCTTAGCTGTGGATTCTAAAGGCACAATGGATGCACAGATTCAGTTGAAACAGGTGTATGAACGCTCAGTCTTAGACTTAGTCAGATGACCATAGATTTTCAGAGGTTGTCATGTCAGGTCTCAGATGGTGCACCAAAAGAACTTTTAAATGGATTTGAGATTCAGAAAAAGGTCTGCTCAAGTATTCATGATTTCAAATGTGGCATACTATAGATTTGGCCTGTAAGAAGGAAAATTATGCACTCCAAACACTGAAAGGGAAAGAATTAGGATAGATTTTCCTTTTTTTCAGGACAATTCTACTATTTCTAGTGCAAAAAACATTTTCAGGCACACCTTCCAGGAAAACCTTGATGATCAAAGTTTGGTGCTTGATATCTATTTAGAAAGTGTAAAGGTTTGTAAATGGAATCAGGAAAGTTTGGTCAATGGGGGACTCGCTAAGTCTAGGACAAGTGAGGGCATGAACACAACCTTGTATACTAAACGACTTGATTAATGATTTAAGCCCAGCTTAAGTTGACTAGCCTACAAAACAAACATTAAATTCCAGTGATTCAAAGGTGAAACTGAAAGTACCCAGTGAATTCATCAGGAAAGTTTAAAGGCACAGTAAGCCTCCCATAAACGGGGTCGGCCCGCTATTGCGCGGGCCGCTATTGCGCGGGGCCGCTATTGCGCGAATCTTTAGGGTTAGGGTTAGATTCGCGCAATAGCGGCCCAGCCCCCCATAAACCATCACAGAGCTCCCCGAGCGTCTACATACAGTACAAGCACACTTCCATTTGAACGCTCACCGAACGGGAACATCCTGGCTGCTTTCTGTCGAGCGTGAGAAATTTTCAAAGAATTTATTTTCGTGGACTTGGTCCTCAACAACAATGGCGCCTCGTTTTGGTGCTGGACGGCTGTTACGATACCGGAAATCACGCCCGGACAGTAAGCCTCCCGTAAACCATCACAGATACTGTCAGGCTTTTACACACAGTACAAACACCCTTCCATTTGAACGCTCACCAAACGGGAACATCCTAGGTGCCCTACGTAAAGAGCGAGCAATTTTTAAAGAATTAATTTTGCAGATTGTCTCGAACACTTTTTGGACCCATCCTGAACTCAGGTCAAACATGAGTTACTGCCCTTCGGGTCTCATTCTATCGATGTAAACTGGCGATAGCCGTGAATCGATGATTATCAAAATGTTTTTGGACCGTGGTGCGTTTTTGCGCTAAACCTAACTTTTAAAATCTAAATAATAAATTGACAGCTTGTTACACAAACATTCTTTAATCATAAAAGAATTCTTTTTTCATCAAGACAAGATCAGTACAATTCGAAGTTGTGAAAGTTTGAAAAAAGAAAAGCCCGGAAGCAGGGTCACGCAAGGGTCGTAGCAGACGACGGTTTATGCATATCGCCGTTCCTCTCAACAGTCAAAAGCCATCGCTAGAGTTCTTGTGAACCACAGCTGTTTGTTTCGTGCATAAAAACGTGCTATTGTAAATAAGCTCACATCGAGTCGCATTCAAATGACTAACTGACGACTACATTGTGAAAAAGGGAAACTGGATCACACGGGTTCACGATGGCTCAGGGGTAAGATAAACCACGCAAAAATAAATTCTTTGAAAATTGTTCGCTCTTTACGGAGGGCACCTAGGATGTTCTCAATTGGTGAGTGTTTAAATAAAAGGGTGTTTGTACTGTGTGTAAAAGCCTGACCGTATCTGTGATGGTTTACAGGAGGCTTACTGTGCCTTTAATAGATGGGTTGACTCTTTACAGCGTGAGAGTGAAGACAATGACATATAACACAGACTCTTCAGTAAACACCTAGCTTCGTGATTTAGACCCAACTTAAAGTGACTAGCCTACAAGATAAATATTATTATTAAGCCCGAGTGATACAAAAGTGAAAGAACACAGTGAATGAGACTTTTGTTTGAAGGCCTCTCCCAGTCCCATTTACTCACGCTCACAGAAACGGACAAACACATGTGTACACCCACCTTCACATTGCTCACATTCACAGAAACCGACACACACAAATATACACCCACCTGTATGTCCGGATATGCCAAACGAGTATGCAGGTACACTGTTTGTGGAACATGCATGATGCACACCATCACACACACTGTGTTTGTGTACATTATAGGTGTGTGAGTGTGTGTTTTGCTGGGTAGTAAATATGTACACACTTGACACACCAAATGGTGTGTGTGTGTGTGGCTAATAATTATGTCCTTCCCTGATCATCAAAAAAAGGAATGTTTCATACACATGTAAAGTTTTCACATTTCATGTCAGCATGCCATATGATATTAACTGAAAAGAAAACATCAGAAACACACACACACACACACCAACTGAGCTTTTGTTGCAAATGTCACAATTTTTAGGACCTGTATGGCAAGTCGACTTTGTGAGAGAAAAAGCAATCAGCAACAAGCAATTACACCCTTGCAGAAGCCTCCATCACAACAATGTGTTTGTAACAAGCACCTCAGTCAGACTTACCTCAATCTGGTGACAAGCACCTCAGATTTCCCTCCATTTTGTGAGACTTTCTTTAGACTTAATAGCTTATGGAGAATACTACATGGCTTGCTGTGTCGTACCAGATTTACACGAGTTGCTTTTTAAAATATTGAACTGCGAGGGAAAGCGAGGTTTTCAATTTTTGAAAAAACAACTCCTGTAAATCTGGTACGACACAGCAAGCCATGTAGTATTCTGTTTATCCTACATACTGCACTTATATGTATTTTACTCAAAACGTCCCGCAGTCAAGGCGTAGAAATTGAAGATGCTTCTTTTGGAACTTCAATCTCTTCCAAAGCCTCGTGCAATCTTTAACGTCAAAGCAAAGAGAAGTCACTCTAGAAAGTGTAGCGTGACGTGTTAGTTCTAAAGACTCTTACAGGGGGAACATATTGCGCAAAAGTGTTTCCATAATGACGTTTGTCTCGGTGACTTTGGCAAAATAAGCAGTGGAAAAGCAGGTCCCTGCCAGACTAGTTTGACATGACCTCATTTACATGATATACACACGTGTGCTTTGAACGATATTGTTATCTCATGAGTGGTCTCTCTTACCAATGTTGGATAAAAATTGATGACGTCCACTTCCCATGCAGGAGGTTTAGTGTTCGAATTCCGTCCGCGCCTAGTGGGTTAAGGGAGGAGAATTTGTGCTACTGCCCTTTCCCCCCTGTGCACATGCAATTACAAGACAAAGAACTAAAATATCCTGCAATCCATGTCAGAGTTTGGTGGGTTATAGAAACACAAAAATACCAAGCATGCATCTGCTGAAATTGGAGTATGGCTGCATAAATGGCGGAAGAAACGTCATACATGTAAAATGCCACTCATGCAAAAAACACAAGTGTATGTGGGAGTTAACCCATAAACGAAGAAGAAGAGGAAGAAGAAGAAGAGTTCCTTCAAGTGTGACTTTCTCTCCCCACCCCTGTTGTTACTTTTAGCATTGATCCTTTCAAAGTTTAATGCAGAATGCATAAAGAAGATGTTCAAAGAGAAAAAAAAGTAATTTTCTTCAATGTTTCTAAGGTTGCATGCATATTCAAATGTGATGAGGTGCCAAAAGAAAAATGTCCATGTTTGTTTAAACTGAAAATGGACATTCAATGTTTCTTATCCAGTGTTGTTGCCAGGCCTCGGTCTTCGGTCTCTGACGCATTCCTTTCTGATTTGACTCATTGATTGGACCTAGCCTTGTCCGGTCGATGGACCGATAGTTGTTACGTTTTGGTGGTCAATAAAATAAGATAGGATGCATATTCGTTCAAGACGGACAAGGTCTGCAATGAATGGAATGGGAGTTGCAAAGTCGAAAAACAAACCCCGATCGAAATGCTCATGTTCGCTACGAGTGAAAATGCATTCAGTGCCGAGTCCGTGTTTGTCGTCATTGACACTCGAGGCTGCGTTTACGACGCAAACAGCGGAAAGTTCATCAATATAATACTACGGCATGGTAAAAACCGTAATGCGAAGATCAGGCAGGATCCCTACATTCGCACACCGGGGACTATATTGGAAAGGGTAGGCCTGGAATGTCAGGCTCTTTCTCCTCGCAAAGTTTATGAACAATTAAAACTAGGAAGCGACATCATAGCAATGCCAAAGGACTTGAAACAGGTTCACAATAAGAAGGATAGGGAAAAACGCGAATAGCCTGAAAATGTTGCAAAAAAAAATGTGGCAAAAAAAAAAGTTGCTAAAAGTTGCAACAAAGTATGGCGGTACAATTTGGACCTATTGTTTTTTTAAAGCCAGGACATTTGGACCTATTGTTTTTTTTTAGGGAGGTCCAAATGACCTATTGTCTTCTTAGGCTGGCAACAACACTGCTTATCTTATCCTATCTTATTTTATCTTATCTTATTTGTGTCCACAGAACGCAAAGACAGGGTGTTCAAGGAGAAAGAGGGGATGCTCAACCGCCGACGCGGTGCGATGCGACGCAGGGTACACCAGGTCAACGGACACAAGTTCATGGCCATGTTTTTCCCACAGCCCACGTTTTGCTCACTGTGTAAAGACTTCATGTGGTGAGTTCAACCCACTATCCAGGGATGTTGCTGCACATTTGTGTGAATCGGACAATTGTCCTTACCTCATCAACATGAATAGGACATTTGACCGGCTTCATGAATTTCAATAGGACATTTTACGTGACCGACATTGTGATCATACACATCAGTACAAAATTGGTATACCCAAAATGAGCTGAAAATGTACTGAATATGTTCCAATTGCTTAAAAATGTACCTCAAACGTATCAAAAATGTACTTCCAATAAAATTCAGTACATGTACATTTGAGGTGCTCTATACTGAAAACGTACTCTTGTTTTGGTCAAGTTTGGTTAGTTATCAGGGGCGGATCAGTTCATTTTATGGGGGGGGGTTTCCAAAAGTATATTTTGAAGATATGGGTGTGAAGGCGCAAAGCGCCGAGCCGACGGCGCAAAGCGCCTAGCTTGCTAGGGGGGTCCGGGGGCATGCCCCCCCCCCCCCCCCCGGAATATTTTGAAAAAAAGGATGCAAAATGGTGCAATCTGGTGCATTCTGAGGATGATCATTACCAGTTTCAGGCAGCAGATTTGTTCACTGATTAATACCCCCAAAAAACACCAATTTTTTTAATTTTATTTGGCTGGGGGGGGGGGGTTCCGGAAACCCCAGAAACCCCCCCCCCTCGTCCGCCCCTGGTTATACATGTACTGCAAAGGTACCTCATTTGGGCTTTGCCACTTTTTTTGCATTCTTTTAGTTTTTCGTTTTCTCTTTTTGATTTGTTTATTTGTCTGTGTGTTGTTTTTGTCTGTTTGTCTAAAAATTCTTATTTGATTGAAATGTAATGTATTCTTTAAAATCATTTTACATTTTTTATTCATTGTTTTTGTGTACTATAAATAGTTCAGTAGTTCAAGAAAGATTTAATGGAGAACCAAAATAACATAACAAAGAAACAGAAAGGAAACCACAATAAAGAGAACCGGTGTAAGCAGATACATGTATAAGAGAAATACTCCTGGGCATGGATGTTCGTAGAAAAACCAAACAGAATGCGAAGAAGTCAATGAGTTGCTGTTATTTGCAAACAGTATGGGTAATATTAAAATAACCTGTTGTATTGAAGGAGACAGAAGGGCGGGGATGTAGCACAGTCGGTAGCGCGCTGGATTTGTATCCAGTTGGCCGCTGTCAGCGTGAGTTCGTCCCCACGTTCGGCGAGAGATTTATTTCTCAGAGTCAACTTTGTGTGCAGACTCTCCTCGGTGTGTGTACACACAAGCACAAGACCAAGTGCGCACGAAAAAGACCCTGTAATCCATGTCAGAGTTCGGTGGGTTATAGAAACACGAAAATACCCAGCATGCTTCCTCCGAAAACGGCGTATGGCTGCCTAAATGGCGGGGTAAAAAACGGTCATACACGTACAATTCCACTCGTGCAAAAAACACGAGTGTACATGGGAGTTTCAGCCCACAAACGCAGAAGAAGAAGGAGACAGAAGAATACTGTGCAAAAAGAAAATGAGAAATAGAGAGTACACAGAGTATCACAGAAAAACAATTCAATTTGAATTCAAACAGAAAAACAATTCAATTTGAATTCAAACAGAAAAACAATTCAATTTGAATTCAAACAGAAAAACAATTCAATTTGAATTCAAACAGAAAAACAAACAATGAACTTCATACATGCATGTTTTCTTTTTTCAGGGGATTGTGTAAGCAAGGTTACCAGTGTCAAGGTAAGTTTTTTCCTCTTTGTTGGCAGTGACATAGGTAAATGCTCTTGCGTGCAAATTTAGTTGTCTGCATTGTTGATGCTTTCTTCTAAGGAGTGAGTAAGGTTTTCTTAAGTGTTTGTGTTGCACAGTTAAAAAGCCAGTCATGGAATACATGTTTTTGTTTGACCTACAGAACAGGTAGTGTTTTTATTCAAAAGTTATATGTTGTAAGAGCAAGACTCTAGTGAGAGGTTTCCACCCTCAGATGTGAGATTGAGAAAGAAAAATCATTACCTTAGTGGAGTATATTGTTCTGCAAAGGGTATGTCAAAGGGTATGTCAGCCCAAAAGAGAAAACTAATTTTGAATAACTGAATTATGCATGTAATACATTAAATCCAAATTTTACATTCTAAAAAAAATATTAAAAACAGAAATGGGAAATAAAGGTTTTAAAAAAAACAAAGAAGGATTTAAGATATATACTCATATATATAGAGTGCCTCACTTCATGAAGAGTGTTTTTTGGACATTCAACCAGATTAAAGATGGTGGCACAACCTGCCAGTCATGGCTTTCATACATCAGTGAAGTTAGGCTGAATGTCTAGTTTGAAAATGTAAATGTAGAATCTGTGGCATTCACAGGTACAGAACTGCTTTCACAAAACTTTTTGTTCTTCTCACTGGCAAGTAAGAATCAGAACAGGATAACACAGGAAAGTATACCACATAAAAAGTGTTCTTGCAAAACAGTGCATAATTATTTCTCAATGGTTTGTGCTTTTTCTTTTCAGTATGTACATGTGTGGTACACAAGCGATGCCATCAACACATAGTAACAAAGTGTCCTGGTTCAAAAGACGACTCCTCGAACGCTGAGGCAAGGAGTTACTCTGTATGAAAATAATGGTTGATTCAAAGGTTAAAGGGGCAGCAACAATAGAGAAGAAACGTAGTGAGGGATGGGAGTAACTGTAAGTTTGACCAAAAGTTGTTTCCAACGGTTTTTGAAGATATAATGTATTTTTACTGGAAACAGATGAATTACTGGTTCTTCACTGCTGCCTTACATGCCAGTGGACAGAGTAGGTAGCATAAGTAAATTAATTACTGTACAAATTACACAATTTATTGAAGACCTGCCTGTGAAATAACCCAAGTTATCAATATTAGTTTTCTTTGAAGCATAATGGGTTTGTTGTATTATTGGTGGGTGTGAGCAGACAAGTGGAGCTCTGTTAAACATCAATAACTCATTAAGTTACACATGTTATTGAAGACCTGCCTGTGAATTAACCCAAGTTGTCAGTATTAGTTTTCTTTGAAGCATAATGGGTTTGTTGTATTATTTCTGTGCTTGTGTGCGTGAGCAGACAAGTGGAACTCTGTTGAACATCAATAACTCATTAAGTTACACATGTTATTGAAGACCTGCATATGAACTAGCTGTAAATGTAAAAAGTTTTATGTGAAGTATAACCACTTCATGTGCTTAATTTTCTCTGTGTGCGTGTGTGTGCAGACAAGTGGAACTCGGTTCAACATCAATGTCCCCCACCGCTTTAATGTTCACAACTACAGACGCCCCACCTTCTGTGACCACTGCGGATCACTGCTTTATGGCCTAATGAAGCAAGGCCTGCAGTGTGAGGGTAAGTGCTGTCACTTGGCAAGAAACACTGGACTTTCAGTTGGCTAAATTGAATATTACTCACGCATATGTTGATATTTTCAGTTGCCTGGATGGTGTTTTACTGCATGTGGAGTGAAAAATACTGACGTCTAAAATGTCTGGAATAAAAGTAAACCTTGAACCTTGAAAATAAAAACCGTCAGTTTCACCTCATTACTGACTTCAGACACGACCCTTTTGCACTTCCGTCTGATAACTTTGACTAAAGACACTTCCTTTCGTGAGTTCCATGTCATTACTTTGACTGCAGACACTCCCTTTCTTCAGTTTTATCGCATAACTTTTCACATCTGAAACTCCCCATTTTCAGTTCGAGCTGATAACTTTGACTTCTGACATTTCCCTCTTTAGATTTCCCTTTCATAATTTTGACTTCGTAAACTCCCCCTGCCCTCCCCCTTCCGTTGCATCTGGTAACTTTTTTCTTTCTTTTTTTTACATCCGACGTTGTAATTTGTGTGCAGTGTGTAAGATGAACATCCACAAACGTTGCCAAAGAAATGTTGCCAACAACTGCGGCACCAACACACGTGACATGGCCCAGATACTACAGGAGATGGGTATCTCTTGGGAAAAACTCGGACCTAGGCCCAGACAGAAGAAGGTAACGGTGGAATAGAGTATTTAACATTCAGCGTAATCTGCACACGCACGCACGAGAACACACACACACACACACACACACACACACACACTTACAAACTCACACACACTTACACACACACACACACACACTTACACATTCACACACACACATACACACGCATATGCACACACTTACCATGATGCACACAAACAAAAGAAGCCTCATATTTCATCAAAGATGTTGTTTGAAGAAGGCATAATTTGATGTTCTATTCTGTATACACAGAGACACAGACACTAGCTCTCTTTCCAAAAGAAGCTTCACACCTCATGAAAGATCCATGGCAAGGAAGCCACATTTCTGTGTTGCATGCTATAATGATGACCACTACTGCAAACAGATGTACCTTTTCCTACCCCCATACCCCTTCCAATAAAGTGTAAGGGTCTGGAGGGAGGGGGGGGGGGGGTGTTTCTTAAAATACCTGATTAAGTATTGACTGTTGTGAGAAGAAAAGTCTTCTGTGTCTTTTATCAATTAAAATTTGACTTCAGTTGTTGGATTCTTAGATTTTGTTCTTGATAACAATAGCTTCATTTATTTTGTTTTCAGCCATCAATCAGTGAATCTCCAAACAAGTCAGGAGCACTTCATAGCCGTTCCTTATCCTCACCTATACCCGACACAGGAGGTATGAATGTCACTTTTTTCTTCAGCTGTTATCTAAAAAGAGTCTCTCTCTCTCTCTCTCTCTCTCTCTCTCTCTCTCTCTCTCTCTCTCTCTCTCTCTCTCTCTCTCTCTTTTTCAATTTAATTTTCACATTTCAATGATCAAATCATGATTTTATAGTTACCCTCAATGGGCAAGGCCAAATGAAAACAAGTCGCATAAGGCGAAATTACTACATTTAGTCAAGCTGTCGAACTGACGGAATGAAGCTGAACGCACTGTATTTTTTCACCAAGACAATACAGCTTCGTCAATCCCCGCGTGAAGGAAATCGCTCACCTTCCACGTGCAAAACGTAGTGATATTGACACGCCAGATTAGCGCGGTAGCGTATTGTGCTTTGCAGGAAAGCGCGCTTTTCTGTATTCTTGTTAACTTTCTGAGCTTGTTTTGAATACAACCTATCATATCTATATGTTTTTGGAATCAGGAAACGATAAAGAATAAGATGAAATCATTTTTGGATCGATTTCTTAAATTTTAATCGTAAGACTAATTAATCTATTTTTGTTAATTGTGATCACATTTTAAGAGTAAACATGACATATGTATATATTTTTAGATTCAGAATGTGATGAAGAATACGATGCAATCAATTTTAAATCTGTTTGCGAAAAATCGATTTTAATGACAACTTTAATGAGCAAACTCATTATTTAATTTTAAGCCTCCAAGCTGAAATGCAAGACCAAAGTCCGGGCTTCATCGAAGATTACTTGACCAAAATTTCAACCAATTTGGTTGAAAAATGAGAGCGTGACAGTGCCGCCTCAACTTTCACGAAAAGCCGGATATGACGTCATCAAAGACATTTATCAAAAAAATGAAAAAAAACGTCTGGAGATAACATACACAGGATCTCTCATGTCAAGTTTCATGAAGATCAGTCCAGTAGTTTTCTCTGAATCGATTAGACACACACACAGACACACACACATACACCATGACCCTCGTCTCGATTCCCCCCTCTACGTTAAAACATTTAGTCAAAACTTGACTAAATGTAAAAAGCATGTTTGCATTGCTTATTCTGTCACCATCGAAAAATAAAGTTCAAATCAGTTCAATTCAATTTTCTCTCTCTCTCTCTCTCTCTCTCTCTCTCTCTTTCTCTCTCTCTCTCTCTCTCTCTCTCTCTCTCTCTCTCTCTCTCTCTCTCTCTCTCTCTCTCTCTTGTTTTCTTAAACAGATGTCTTATTGTGTGTGTTGGCACACCTTTTTTCATCCTGTTTGTGAATGGGTTGTTGGTCTACACAATACAAATCAGTGCCAGTCTCTCTCTCTCTCTCTCTCTCTCTCTCTCTCTCTCTCTCTCTCTCTCTCTCTCTCTCTCTCTCTTTTGTTTTTTTAAAACGAATTTTGTCTGATTGTGTGTTTGTCTGTTTGTTCGAACACCTTTTTTTCATCCTGTTTGTGAATGGGTCGTTGGCCTACACAATAAAAATCAGTGCCCCTCTCTCTCTCTCTCTCTCTCTCTCTCTCTCTCTCTCTCTCTCTCTCTCTCTCTCTCTCTCTCTCTCTCTCTCTCTCTCTCTCTCTCTCTCTCTCTCTCTCTCTCTCTCTCTCTCTCTCTCTCTCTCTCTCTCTCTCTCTCTCTCTCTCTCTCTCTCTCTCTCTCTCTCTCTCTCTCTCTCTCTCTCTCTCTCTCTCTCTCTCTCTCTCTCTCTCTCTCTCTCTCTCTCTCTCTCTCTCTCTCTCTCTCTCTCTCTCTCTCTCTCTCTCTCTCTCTCTCTCTCTCTCTCTCTCTCTCTCTCTCTCTCTCTCTCTCTCTCTCTCTCTCTCTCTCTCTCTCTCTCTCTCTCTCTCTCTCTCTCTCTCTCTCTCTCTCTCTCTCTCTCTCTCTCTCTCTCTCTCTCTCTCTCTCTCTCTCTCTCTCTCTCTCTCTCTCTCTCTCTCTCTCTCTCTCTCTCTCTCTCTCTCTCTCTCTCTCTCTCTCTCTCTCTCTCTCTCTCTCTCTCTCTCTCTCTCTCTCTCTCTCTCTCTCTCTCTCTCTCTCTCTCTCTCTCTCTCTCTCTCTCTCTCTCTCTCTCTCTCTCTCTCTCTCTCTCTCTCTCTCTCTCTCTCTCTCTCTCTCTCTCTCTCTCTCTCTCTCCTCTCCACACCTGGGTTATGTTGTTAAGAGGACTTGTCTTGTAAAACGTTGAAACTTGGTGTGAAGCACGGATGTAAAAAATCCCCCCGCGGGTTAGGGGGAAGAATTTACCCGATGCTCCCCAGCATGTTGTAAGAGGCGACTAACGGATTCTGTTTCTCCTTTTACCCTTGTTAAGTGTTTCTTGTATAGAATAAAGTCAATGTTTGTAAAGATTTTAGTCAAGCAGCATGTGAGAAATGTTAAGTCCTTTGTACTGGAAACTTGCATTCTCCCAGTAAGGTCATATATTGTACTACGTTGCAAGCCCCTGGAGCAATTTTTTGATTAGTGCTTTTGTGAACAAGAAACAATTAACAAGTGGCTCTATCCCATCTCCCCCCCCCCCCCCCCTCCCCTTTCCCCCTGTCGCGATATAACCTTGAACGGTTGAAAACGACGTTAAACACCAAATAAAGAAAGAAAGAAACGGATGTAAAAACAATGATTATCTTCATTTGATTGCGTGTTAATGTTCTGCTTTTTAAAAACAAGGTGTGTGTTACTCGTGCAAAGAAGGGTGTGTAGACACAATAATCCTTCTCATTTGCTCATATGATTATACATCAGGCCCCCCCAAAAAAAGTTGTATGTTTCTGGTCACCCGACCCTACCTAGTTTTTTCCCGCCGACCCTAGACTTTTTTTTATTGCATTTGTAAAAAAAAAAAAAGCAAAAAAAAAAGAGTCAAAACGAAAGTAACAGACGGCAGACGACACAAGGGGGATAACCCCGCATCCCTTTTGTCTCATTTGTTTTGTAATGTGTTGTCTTTCTCTTTGTATAGTAAGTCCAGTCTCTTTGCGTCACTGTATAGTTATTTTCTACCCTGACCAAAAAACAAAAAAATCCCAACCTACTTACCCTATTTTTTGTAGCCATGTTACCAGAAACATACAACTTTTTTGTTGTTGGCCTTATATAAGAACAATCAATCGGTTGCTTCTTACCAAGCACTATAGCTATGCTAGTATGAATCAAACAGTGTTCTTGATACATAGAGTAGCGGCTAATTGTTTCAGATGAAGAAAAGACCACTGTTGCGTATGATTAATATTAATTTGTGAGTTCCTCCAAAGCAACAGGCCATTCATGCTTCAACATAGTTTTATTTATAGTTAACCATCTTCATGTGGTCTTCCCATTTGACATGAAAGGATACTTTAAAAAAAAAACCACACGCTTGATTTAAAGTATTCCCGACTCCTAAAAAGTTAGCACTTAGCCTATTAGGCATCAATGAAAAAGGAAATTGTCAGATGATAAATGTTGTTTAACGCCCTCACGATAAAACCATTAGACTCAAGACTCAAGACTCAAAATGTTTACTGTCCTCATAAAAACAAGGAAAATTGCCTTACAGTGTCAGGCGATCACAGACATAAAACATCACATGTATTAAGAATTAAACGATTGCACTTAAAACTAATAACTCTAGCCCGCTTCATATTTGCTGTAAACTTAGAATTAGAATTGCATTAAAACACATGTAAACATCCTGAGCGTCTCTCGCAGCACTCACACTTACAGACACACACACACACACACACACACACACACACACACACACACACACACACACACACACACACACACACACACACACACACTCTCTCTCTCTCTCTCTCTCTCTCACTCGCCATCTCTCTCTATCTCAGTTTAACTAAAAACAATAAAATATATTCAGATTGAGTGGGTAATAATGGCACACAGGCATGATTTAAAAGGTCATGGATAGATAACACATGCGCGTGTATCAAGACCAAGAGCATTCTACAAACTCGTACGCACCCGCACACACACACGTACACAAACACATACATACACACAGTCACACGATCACAACACACAAGCACACATTAGAGACATGTTTCCGGGTGTGACCCCGAAAGAGTGTCAGGGGAATGTTCAGGTGCTTTTAAAGATACTTTCCTTCCCATGTAAAACATCTTTTAAAGTGCCGTAGATCCGTCCAGGCTTTTATACTGTTACAGGATAAAAGCATCGTTCCATATGGACATGTGTATGTTTGTGTATATATATATATATATAAGTGGAAGCATGCTCTTATCCCATGCATAAGCCTGGAAAGATCTCTGATGGTTTACATGCTTGTTTACACAGGAAGAAAGGAATTGGCACTCATGCACACAGATAAAACCACACACACGCATGCATGCATGCTTGCATGCACGCACGCACGTACACACACACCCAGCCACCCATGCACGCACAAACACACACACACACACACACGCACCCACACACACAACTCTACTGCCCCTAAAGCTTTGAATGCTTATAAAATATGGTGGTCATTTATTTCAGCGCATTGTGGACTCGTTGCAGATGAGGAAGGTGAGAGGTCAGACTTCAGCCTGCCAAGCGACAAAGACATGCTGATAAGCGGAGGACTTAGAGCAACAAATGATCACGGAGGGTCACGGGCAAGATCACCGTCTGCAGACAGGGCACGATCAGATCGGTTCAATCTTCACGACTTCAACTTTATCAAGGTTCTAGGAAAGGGAAGCTTCGGCAAGGTGAGAATGTGTAGTAGATTGGTACACCACCCCCCCACCCCCCCATCCCAACGCTGATGGAAATGGTTGCACTTCTATTCCCGAGTCAAATGATTACTGCAGGGTTTTGTTCAAGCTGTTTGACATTGAAACAATGCCAACAAAAACAAATAGATATGGCCAAACATAATTATGTTGAAAAGAATACTGCAACTTTCCCACTGAACTCTTGCTTGAAAAAAATGGATCAATGCTACCAAACTAACATGGCCAGAGGTAAAGGTTTTCATTGCAACGATGATCACGATGTGAGCGATGGTGCAAATAACAATTTATTACCTGTGAATTACAATAGACACTCCTTTAATGGCTAAAAAAAAATGTCTGTGTGTTTCCTGCTTTATATGAATTAGTTTCAAGCATGAAAAAGCAGACACGTAATTTTAATGTTTATTGTTCTTGGCATGCTGCTGTTTGTTTATTTTTTTATTTTGCATTCATTCATGCAACACAATTTTCAAATCAACAAACACAATACATACTGTGACTAATTGGAACCTGGCAGTGAGGAGGGTATCACCGCAACAGTTAGTCTACATCCTTATGTACCTGTGTTAGTATGTTTCGTTTGGATTATCTGTTAGAGAAAGTAGATATTTTGGAAAATATGAAATGCAAATGGCGGCCATAATTAATATTTTGCTGATATTTACTTCCTTTAGCAGATAATCAAAACCAAACATGCGAACACGGGCACATAAGGATGTAGACCAACTGTTGCGGTGATACCCTCCTCACTGCCAGGTTCCAATTAGTCACAGCATGTACCTAAATCGGAACAAACTAAATACTTCATTCATTCGCGACTATTACAGATATACACAGTGAGCCTTGTATCAAAGGAGCAGAGTCATAGGACACAACGGTACTAAAATCAAGAGTACTGGTTTAGAAACGAAGATGCACGATGCAATTGAAAACTGTGACTTCCGTACATATTAGTTGACGTAACCTCCACCTTAACTAACTTTTCTTTTTTGACTCGGAAGTACTGGTTACAGTAGCAACTTAGTGCTGATTTTGCTTGGTTATTTTGCAGGTGATGTTAGCGGAGAGGAAAGGTACAGATGAGGTGTTTGCGGTCAAGGTGCTAAAAAAGGATGTCATTATCCAAGATGACGATGTGGAATGTACCATGACGGAAAAAAGAATTTTGGCTCTTTCAGCCAAGCACCCCTTCCTCACAGCTCTCTACTGCTCCTTCCAGACAAAAGTCAGTGTTTTAAAGATGTGCACTGTACTGTTTGTGTGAGAGAGTGTGTGAGAGAGTGTGCCTTGTCTTAATTCTCATTACCCATCTCTCTCTCTCCCTCTCTCTCTCTCTTTCTCTCTCAGTTTTTCTCTGTTTTTCTATTGATTGTGTGTGTGTGTGTGCAGACCTGGGAACCCATACGATTTTGCCGTATTTTGTACGCATGATTGTCGAGAATACGCTCAGTACGGTCAGTGGGAAAAAAATACGACGAGAAAAATTCCTAGACTACTTTTCTTCACAAGCCCATCCTGAAGCCGATCCAGTATTTTGGCACATGATTACATCACTATATTAGCCGCCGTCGAAAAAGATATAATCGGATCGTGTCAATCAATCAAAACAACCAGGCAAACGAAAGTACGGTATTTGTCGAAATCGGCTCCGAGAATAAACAAGTGAAACAAAGAAGAAAAGTGAAAAAGTTTGAAGAAAAATATCACACACACACACACAATTTCTAACCAACACACACATGTAGTCCCGCCCGGAATAAGCTTTTTGGGATGATTTACGACTTTTGCGCACATTTCGAGCAGACGAAAACACAACATGGCGGCTCTCGCTCCTCCAACTATCGCGAGACACAAAAAAACTAAATTCGCGCGCGCGAGATCCTGATACATCCGGTGTTTCTCTGTACGCTTGTCACGACGACTTGTTGACAAACGAAGATTCGCGAAAGAAAGAGAATAGCGCCGAGTCTTGAGTAGAGAGCTAATAAAGTACCGGTAATCGCTAATCGAACGAAATGAAAATCCGCGGCGACTTCCATTAGGTGAATGCTATTCAAGTTTAGGTAACGTTTTAGCCGCATCTTTTTATAAGCCGCAATGCGATTTTTTTTTAAAAAGTCGCGGCTTGTAGTCAGTCAAATACGGTACAGTTTGTGTCAGTAAACATTGAAAAAAGCATTTGTTTTAAATGTATAGGTAAACTTAATTAACGGTGTGACGGACGCGCATGAGGCATGTTTTAATCATGGATGTGCAAACGCTGTGTGGAGTACGCTCATTTTTTTGAAAATACACCAAGTTTGTTTCAGAATACTCAAAGTGCAAAACAGGGGTTCCCAGGTCTGTGTGTGTGTTTTTTTTGTTTTTTTTATTTTTTATTTTTTTATGTCAGTATTGTTCATGTAGAGCATCATAATATTTTTGGGATGAAAGGGTAGCGCAAATAAACAAGCATTATGTTATGCTAGAATATTGAACCTTTTATGACAGACTGATTGCTATAGATGTACATGTACACACCTTCGTAAGGTCTTGGAGAATGAATTAGACCAGACTGAGGCTACTGCTGTCCAAGAAACACACCTCTTTGATAGATATATATCGAAACCAGTTAACCACATGAAAGCTCTTTTTTTCTGTGATAAGTCAAAGTGTGTTGTGTAAACAAGAAAAATAACCCTCTCCAGATCAGAATCAGTTTACATAACTTGTATCACGACAGGTAATAACAAGTCGCGTAAGGTGAAAATACAACATTTAGTCAAGCTGTCGAACTCACAGAATGAAACTTAACGCAATGCCATTTTTCAGCAAGACCGTATACTCGTAGCATCGTAAGTCCACCGCTCGTGGCAAAGGCAGTGAAATTGACAAGAAGAGCGGGGTAGTAGTTGCGCTGAGAAGGATAGCACGCTTTTCTGTACCTCTCTTCGTTTGAACTTTCTGAGCGTGTTTTCAATCCAAACATATCATGTCTATATGTTTTTGGAATCAGGAACCGACAAGGAATAAGATGAAAGTGTTTTTAAATTGATTTCGAAAATTTAATTTTGATCATAATTTTTATATTTTTAATTTTCAGAGCTTGTTTTTAATCCAAATATAACATATTTATATGTTTTTGGAATCAGAAAATGATGAAGAATACGATGAACGTAAATTTGGATCGTTTTATAAAAAAAAATTTTTTTTTTTTACAATTTTAAGATTTTTAATGACCAAAGTCATTAATTAATTTTGTAGCCACCAAGCTGAAATGCAATACCGAAGTCTGGCCTTCGTCGAAGATTGCTTGACCAAAATTTCAATCAATTTGATTGAAAAATGAGGGTGTGACTGTGACAGTGCCGCCTCAACTTTTACAAAAAGCCGGATATGACGTCATCAAAGGTATTTATCGAAAAAAAGAAAAAAACGTCCGGGGATATCATTCCCAGGAACTCTCATGTAAAATTTCATAAAGATCTGTCCAGTAGTTTGGTCTGAATCGCTCTACACACGCACAGACAGACAGACACACACATACACCACGACCCTCGTCTCGATTCCCCCTCTATATTAAAACATTTAGTCAAAACTTGACTAAATGTAAAAAGATGTTCTAGTGTCTGCGATGGTCACAGGTGGTCTTAGTTTCAAACATTTCATTCTTCCCTGTAAAAATCCACTCCTGCAAAAACATGAGTGAACGTAGGGCGGGGATGTAGCTCAGTCGGTAGCGCGCTGGATTTGTATCCAGTTGGACGCTGTCAGCGTGAGTTCGTCCCCACGTTCGGCGAGAGATTTATTTCTCAGAGTCAACTTTGTGTGCAGACTCTCCTCGGTGTCCGAACACCCCCCGTGTGTACACGCAAGCACAAGACCAAGTGCGCACAAAAAAGATCCTGTAATCCATGTCAGAGTTCGGTGGGTTATAGAAACACGAAAATACCCAGCATGCTTCCTCCGAAAGCGGCGTATGGCTGCCTAAATGGCGGGGTAAAAACGGTCATACACGTAAAAGCCGTGGGAGTTTCACCCCATGAACGAACAAACAAAATCAGTGAACGTGGGAGTCCCAGCCTATGAACGAAGAAAAAGAAGAAATATTTCATTGATCTCATGCATGTTAAATTTATTATCTTTGTGTTATTTTCCCCAGGAAAGGTTGTTCTTTGTGATGGAGTATGTCAACGGAGGAGATCTGATGTTCCAAATTCAGCGTGCTCGAAAGTTCGACGAGCCTCGAGCGCGATTCTACGCAGCAGAAGTCACGTTAGCACTGATGTTTCTACACAGGCATGGTATCATTTACAGGTAGGATCTTTTTCTTTGGTCATATTCAAAGCTACTGAAGCTTATTCTAATTTAAACTTGCTTTTGGATTGTGCAGATGATAAGCTGTTGCCAAAATGGTGATCAAATACTATAGAAAATCCAGAATGTATAGGTTATGTCATCGAAACAACTTTTGCTATTTTCTCCTAACCTTTGAAATTAAACCACACTGGGTGTATTTTTATACAGCTGACTGTTCAAGAAGAACATTCTTCTGGGTAATGGGGTACAAGTTAATGCGCTGGAAGAAACTTGTGTCTTCTTTTTCGTCGCTGTTTTAACTGTAACTGGACTGTTTTGGCACATTTTTGCTAAGGAGACCATCTGATCGCCTCCTATACTTTTCTCTCTTTCTCTCTCCACAAAGATGTACTATGAAACTGCGTGTTCCCTGCAAAAATATGTTACCACAAGGAGACTACCTGATTGCAGTCTCTCGTATTGTTCTCTTTCTCAACAAAGGTATGCAATTAAACCTAGATAAAAGCAGCATACTCCAGATCAGATATAGCCCTGTGGACACTATGCATGTACTGTGAGAAGAATGACAATTTTGAGTCTTTCCACTTGATGACAAAACCCACACGAGCAAAATCTGGGTACAGTGGAACCCCTGTTTTAAGACCCCCCAAATTTAAGACTCCCTCCCTTTTAAGACTGTGTTTTCTTTGCATAACCTCTGTAAATTTACCCCCATTTTAAGACTCCCTCCTTTTGAAGACTGATTTTCTCGGATTTCTAGAGGCCTTGAAAGGTGGGTTTTACTGTATTGTCACAAAGACCTATGTGAAAAATGTTTGTATCTTACAGTCTCTTTTTTTCATTTGTCTCAACAGAGATCTGAAGCTAGACAATATTCTACTTGACGCAGAAGGGCATTGCAAAATAGCAGACTTTGGCATGTGTAAGGAGGGCATGACGGAAGGAAAACTTACCCAGACATTTTGTGGTACACCAGACTACATCGCACCTGAGGTAAGTCGGTTGAAAAGTGTTTTGTGTATTGTCTTGCAGGGTAATTCTTGTGTGCAGCCAAGCCAAGGGTTGTTATTTCTTTTTTTTCTCTTTGTTGTGGGCGGCATAGGAAAAGTAAACTGAGCATTGCCAAGTGTGTCACTTAAGGTTTGCGGGTGCTGTTTGCTCTGCTGAGGCCTTGCTGTCAGCGTTTGTCTATCTTCAAGAATCCAAGTTTACAGCAAAAATTGTAACATTGCATGGAAATCATTCAGGCATGAGAAGAGATGTACGTAATTAATACGTTTAAAGAATTCAGATAGCTCTATAAAAGGGCTTAAATAACAGGTCTGTTCATTCTTCAAATCCACAAAGACTGCTAACATTCCAAAATCATAATGAGATAAGTTTTCAATTTATTTATTTGTCTATCTGTCCACTATAAAGCCCATTGGATCGATGAACTTGGAAATGTCTTGTTTTGTTAAAATTAAAACGTTCTAGGACCTTACCATTCTTGTTTTTTTTATTCTGTTAATTCTTGAATTGTCTCTTTCAGATCTTGCAAGAGTTGGAGTACGATGCGTCAGTGGACTGGTGGGCGTTGGGCGTGTTGATGTACGAAATGATGGCGGGTCAGCCACCCTTCGAGGCAGACAATGAAGATGATCTGTTCGAGTCAATACTCCACGACGACGTTCTATACCCTGTCTGGCTCAGTAAAGAAGCTGTCTCCATACTCAAGGGGGTAAGAATTGACTTTCTGTTGGCTAACCATATTGTGTGTGTGTGTGTGTGTGTGTGTGTGTGTGTGTGTGTGTGTGTGTGTGTGTGTGTGTGTGTGTGTGTGTGTGTCATTTACTCTTAGAGGAGTATGAAAGTCTGAATTTAAAACCTGTGAGTTTTCTTTGCTATGTGCAGCTTTTTCTGTGTGTATGTATGTCATTTTGTCAGATAAATAGAAGAAAAACACCCACACAGTTTACATGTATGTACTTTTTTTGGTACAACTATGCTTGCCCTCATTTCTATACCATTCAGAGTGCATTGAAAATGTCCACATAAGAGAAGGATATACTGAGTTCACACCATGTTGAACTAGGTATGGTCAAATCATTGCTGCGTCTTGCAGTTCTGATTTAGGTTCTTCTTCTTCGTTTTTCATGCTGCTTCTTTTGCTTGTTTGTTACTTGGTTGATTGGTTGCTTTCTTACTAGCTTTTTTGCTTCTTTGTTCACTGAGAGAATTTTGCTTGTCTGTCACAGTTCATGACTAAGAACCCTGCCAAGCGTCTCGGCTGTGTTAAGTCCCAGGGGGCAGAGAAAGCCATCTTTGTCCACTCCTTCTTTCATCAGAAAATCGACTGGGAGGGGCTGGAGCAACGGAAAGTCAAGCCACCATTCAAGCCAAAAATAGTAAGTGTGAAGTGATACCTATTGGAGTACGAGGATATTTTTTATAATATAAAAAAAATCCAAGCAATTTTTCCGTAGTGCGTAAGAAGAAAAGTTGTTCACGACGGTTAGTACTACCTTGTTTTAAAATGACTTATTTCAAGGTTTTGCATTTTGAGCCCTGTACATGTACATTTTCACAAATCAAGAGAACCTGACAGGTGTGAAAAACCTGCACCCAGCACAGTAGAGAGGTCAGTGTGGTGGGTCAATAAGGCTTCTTCAGGGTTAAAATGTTCCCAGTTTTGGTCAGATCACTCAGGGTAGAACAAAAACTTCAAACTTTGAAAAAGCTCTCAGTATTTCGTGTGTCGCATCATTTTAAGTGCTGAGAGTGAAAAAGCGAGTAATTAGTCGGTCAGTAACTTTCTCAACAGGTTTCCATAAGACGAAAATCTGCTAGAAGTGAAAAAAAATTGTTACTAATCTTCAAAAGAGGCGCACTTGTTAAGTAAATGCGTAGTCCATGAGTAAGTTGGCCATTCAAACGCCTTACCTGGAATGAACGTGGTTTTCAGAAATCCAAGGTGGACGCCAACAACTTTGACCGCGACTTCACGTCCGAGGAGCCCACGCTGACCCCAGTGGACGCGGCAGTGGTCAAGGCCATCAACCAGGAGGAGTTCCGTGGCTTTTCTTTCATCAACCCCGAGTACGGCAAACTCACGCTTGAGGGTGCAGGCGTCCTCTGAACCAACAAGAATATCCACTTGACATTTTTTTCTCTCCTCTCCTCTTTCTCGTCACTTGTCTCCCTTGATGTGCGTAGCCCAGGGCCCACAGTTCCTACACTTCCAGCGTGCACCTTCCCTTGATGCACCAGCAAAAAAAAAATGGAGGACTTGTCTCTTGAGAGGTGAACTGCCTACACGCGAAGAGTCGGCAGTGTGATTTCTGTGACCTTGCAAGTCTTGTCCGTTTGCAGTACTGTGGGGGGAGTGGGGAAGGGGACGGGAGGTGATCTAAGAACCTGTTTGAGCAGTTCGTCATCATTGTTTTAATTTAAATCACTTTTTGCATCATAAGGCGAGCAATGTCCCTTCCATTTGGTCCTGCGAGCGGATGAGGGCTGTGATTTTCCTCCACCCGGCGTTTTAGCTTCTTCCAGAACATTCTCTGTGTCCATGACAACCATCCATAGCAGGAACGCTGGTTGTGTAGGGTCAGCGGTGATTCTTTCTCATCTGTGTCACTGAAACAGAGGATCATGGACTGAAGAGGGCGGAGTTTGTCACAAGTGTAATAACGTATGGCAAAAATTACAAAGGTGCACCACATGCCGGTTTCATTCCTTCGTGGGTGACTTTTGTTTTCTTTTGGAACAAGCGTACTGATGGGAGTCACAGCTTGTTTTCATTGTACATTGACGATGCTAGATCACATGAACTGACTTTTGTTGTTAAAATGAGCAGTCCAACAGAGAACCCATCATAAGGTATAATCAAGATGATGTGTACAATGTAAAAACAAACTGGAGATGCTCACTTTTTGACACCTGTGAGGGACATTTATTTTAAGTTTTACAAAAAATTAAGAAAAGGTCAGTAGAATTATCTCTCTTCATTTTCAATGCTCTTTCCAAACAACATGGTAAACATCATGTCATTTTATCCTCATGCAGTCAGAAAAAAATACTAACATTGGCGCATCTCTTCTCAACATTTCCCACAAGCTGATTTCTGCCACTTGTCCCCAACAGCAATACCCAGCCCACCTGTCCCAATCATCCTCAGCCAAATGTTGCACACACTTCAGTCGTTTCCATGCAAAGCAATTGTTTACTAGCTTGTCTCATTTTTCTCTTGACGAGAGCAGATGCAATATATGAACATATTAGTTTTGTCACCGAGTTCTTGTTTAGGAGAGAATGAAAAAAATAAAAATCTTGAGCCAGGAATTCCTTTGGCCTAAATACTTTGTTATTTCTATGTGTGTGTTCAATCATATCTCTCATCACAGGAATGGGAAGTGAACTGAGGACGATATTTGTGTGTGGCCAGGCGTCAGTGTGTAAATGATACTGCCATTTTGTGGACATCACATCATCATGTTTCGTCACTTCTTTTCTTCGTGGGACAGCCAGCAAAACAAACTTATTTGAGGAGGTGCCAGTAAGAGACTTGAAAACTGCCATGCTTCATTTATTTCTCTTCTGGACAAGCTTGCAAACTTTAAGCGACGTATTTTGTTTTTGTTGGCTGAATTCTTTGTCTGCTGTTTGAGTCTGTGAGATTCTGGGCCGTGCGGGGACCAAAGGTCAAAATGTTCATGTAACAACACGTGGAGGTTAAAAGAATTCACAGGTGTGTTTGAGTTGTTCGTGGTCAAGATGGCCACGATCAGCAGTCTGAATCTTGTAGGGTGCAGTGTCACTCTGTCCCCCTTCCCCCACTTTCCCCTCTCCTTCCCCCTTTCCCCCACCTCTTCTACTCCATGCAAATTACATACCTACCATTGTCATTAATTTGAATGTGATACTCCTTCCTTGAGAACGACAAAAAGAGTTAAAACGTGTATCTGAAAGAAATTGAAATATTCTGCAGACTAAAAGTCACTTGTCTCCATTGAAACATTATGATTACTATACACTGTTTGGTAGATATTGTGCGTTGGAAGGCATGCCAATCTTGGCAAGCAAGCACAATTTGTAAACAAATAATTGTTTATGATGTGTATTGTGTTATTTATAGTTACATTTCAATAATGTAGTCTTCATGTCATGAAAGATTTATCTATTGTAATTTTGCACAGCATTTTACTTTTTCCTTCTCTTTGTTATCAGTACTTCTCTCTTTTTATTTTGGTTCTGTTATTTATTTAATTTTTATTTACTTATTCTTTTTCTTTTGTCAACAGAGGAAGCAGATTGTGATAGCTTGAGACTAGCAGATTTTTCTGGCTAGAATGCTATTTTAGCGTGTGAATCTATATCATGATTGATTTATTTGTTGATTGGTTGGTTGGTTTGTATGCATTGCTATTGAGCTAATAATGCATATGCTACATTACTTATTATTTTCTTGAAAGCGTTGTTATTAGGACTAAATGGTATAATTCATCTTAGAGAGCGATCACAGTTGTGTATGAGTAATGTGTGTATCTGTGAGTGTATGTGTGTGTCTGAGGGGGAGAGGCAGAGAAAGAGAGAGAGAAAAACAGTGTGTGTGAACGAGTTTGTGTGTGTGTGCTCGAACTTTCAGGCATCCAGTCCATGGGCCTGTTACATACCTTGAACCGTTATGTTTGCCCACTTGTACATTTTCCAGTCTTACTTGTTTGAACATGGAACTTTGTAGTGCTTTTTTTTTTTCCAATCAGAAATGGTTCTTCTTTCCTCCCTCTCAAACTTGAAGTACGGGTAAAGTACAGGGGTGTTGAATGTCAGACTTCATTTGATTCTTGTCTAGGTGTTGTGTTTGATTCCCCCATTTCGTTCCTGCACTGGTGATTGACACGCAGTTTGTGCATTGTTGAATTATCCCGCTGAGTATGATCAAGCTTTTGGTAATCAGACAAAAATGCACTGATATTGCTCGTAAATGTTTGGATGGACGAGAGAAGTGTGTTCTGTGGGTGGAGATGCTCTCACTAGTTGTCCTGCAATTGATTGCTGTACACATAAAAAGCCTGGTTTCAGTGCTAGACTGATAGGTGTTGAAAGTAAAGTGAAATTAATGTGAACGTTTAACTGCATCCAAAGCTTTAATTCTTTTTATTTATTTTTTTGTTTTGTTTTGGTGTAGTTTTCTCTGGGCGGTATGTAAATGTTTACGTCTACTTTAACATTTCTTTATCTGTTTCTCAACATTTTTCCAAAACTTGTGATTATTCTTCGGTTTTATTCTTCATCAGCATGTCAAGGTAATTGACGAAAAACTTGGGTCAGCTACGCCTCTGTTACCTAGCCACAAATCGTCTAAATAGACAAGAAATGTTGACATATATGACAAAAAACAAGAAGATGGTTGTTTAGTTGAACTTGACAACAGCAATGTCAGAAAAATCGGTTACATGTATCGAACTTGAAGGGACCTTTTATGCACTACGGCACACCTGTTTATACAAGTTAAGTGAAAGGTAAATATGCGCCGACATGGCTGCAATCTACTGGCCGTATAAAATTTCATCTCACACGGCATCACTGCAGAGCGCCTAGAACTGTACCCACGGAATATGCGCGATATAAGCTTCATTGATTGATTGATTGAAGATGAGTTTGTGAGGAAAATATCAGTTTGACTGAGATTCAGAGTCAAAACAGGTGCAAGAAAATTTTGTTTGGAGTAAGGTGACAAGGCTTTTTAAATGATCAAGCAGTCTAGAAGTGACATCCATGTCAAGCAAGCTGGGTGCATAGAGAGAAAAACAATTGGAACATTTCACTGAATAGAGGAAGTAATGCCTCAAAGAAGGCCTGATTCAGTCAACTGATAAAAGTGTTCCAAAAATGTTTAAATGACGAGACATGCCATGTGTAGAGGTATAGACTAATTTTTGGTTTTGGCTTTGTTGTTTATTGGGAGGTTGGGGCTAAGAAGGGGGTTCGCCCCGGGGGGAGGAGGGGATACAAAGCGGTATCTGCTCTGTAATTTATTCTAGTTTCAAGATGTGTTCGTGTGCATGCTCTCTTCTTTTATTTTATTGACAGCAAAGTTATCCCATTATCTAGGATGTGAAATTGAAGGAAGCGAAAAAACGCAAGTTTGACTATTTACGCATTAATATAAGACAGTTTAGCATTCAGTCATGTTTGCTTGCTGGTTTTATATTCACAATCACATTCGGACAACTGTTCAGCATCTCATTTTCAATGTGAGACAGTTTGACGTTTGGTTCTTGTTTGTTTGTTGTTTGTTGCTTTTAGATCTAAGTCAGTTAAAGATTTTAAATGGCCTCAAGTCACTTGTCAAAGATAAATGTTAATACATAGTGCAATTAGCTTGTTCTAAACAACCTGTTTAATGCTCCATGTGCTTGTCTGTGTAATCTGTTTTGCACTTTCATTCTGCTTCTGTTAGGAGAAAGGAGGTTTTTGCTCTGTACACAAGTAAAACACCCGAACGAAAAACGAATCACTCATTTTCTGTGTATCTTGCACAGAGACAGGGTGTCTTAGTTGATGCATTAAATGCACATTTTGCCATAAACATTGTGGCAGAACAGTTGTAAGGTTATGATGGAAGATTATTAAAAAAAATTTTTTTATAACAAAATAAAAATATAAACAACAACAACAATCCATTATTAGATTGTTCTCAAAAATGTAGGTCTTCCTGTTTCTGTTTTCAGTAGACACTGGTTAGAATTTCAATGGAAGTGGGCAGGGATATTTGGTGTGAGCTCGGGCCACATCAGCTTGAAGGGACTTTACATTTTTCACACTAGTGTTGTAAGGCTGAACTTCTAGAAGACTTCAATTGCCAAGGGGCCGTCAGTTTTGAATGTATGTGCCAAATGTGTATGTGTGTAATGTCAGTGTAACCTTTGTGGCTGCATCTCATTATTTATAAGACAGGTGCCATAGACATGTTGACTTGTCTTCGTTTACAACCCTTCTTAAAACTTCTGATTTTGTAAAGAAGTTCAAGCAGTAAAAAGTTAAAAACCAAGCTATGCTCAAAATGGCAGATGTTTTTGTTTGGAAATTAAGAGATTTTAACCCACCGCATGAAGAAGAAGAAAGAAGGAAAAAATGTCGTCTGTGTTTGGAGTCATTTGTGAATAAGGGAAGGATCAAGTTATTGGCAGCTTGAGCTTTTTGATAAAATGAAATTCTGAGAATCTTTTTTATTACTTTGTCTCTGGTTCAATCTTCCCATGAAAACAGTGATTGCACAGTAACTGTTGGTTTTTAAATGCCAATACAGCAAAAGTTCAGTTTAGCTTTTTTCTCTTGTGAAATTTATGTCTGTGAAGTTTTTGAGAATGATTGTTCAAATACACTAATGAAAAAGTGAGAAGACAGGAACTGCTGGTTTTTAAATGCCAATACTGTAGTTCAAAATAGTTTGGCTTTCTTCTCGTGAAATTAGCCGTCTGTGGAATTTTAGGCAATGGTGGTTCAAACTTCCTTGTAAAAAGGTGATACGACAGTAACTGTTGGTTTTTAAATGCCAATACTGTTTAGCTTTCTTCTGGTGTAAAATTAGCATCTGGAAATTTAGAGAATTATGTGGTCATTGAATCATATTTTTGATCTGTGCCGTTTACCACATGAATGTGATAATGGTTGGTCGTTTGGCTATGAGAGTCGGCATCATGCATATGGAGCAAAGTGTTGATATCATACATATTTGTGAGCCAGCTTTTTTTCTTTAAGACTTTGCACCAGCTCATTTTTGCATCTGGATTGTTTTACAGTTCGTGTTTAGTTGTAGAACAAATGTCAAGTCTGTCTGCTAAACATCACTGTGGAATTTTTAAAAGAACTGTGCAAAGTATTGTTGAATGTTAACTTATATAATTCACTTTCAGAAATGTGTGTTTGTTTACTTTGAATACATGTGCTGTACTATATGAAATGCAATATCTGTTACAGATTTTAACATTTATCATTGTGTTCATTATCAAAGATTTTTGTCATTCTTTTTTTCTCATTTGATGTATTACAAAGATCTGAGAGACCTGGTAGACTTTCCAAACGTGTTAAGATTGTGTCTGTCTGCATCGTGTGTTTACAAGATATTTGTTGTCTTTTTTTATGCCTCAGCTCTTTACTGCCCCAATGTCCCACCCCCCATTCCCACAGGTTTACTAATGCTCCATCAAGTGTGAAAATCATTAGCTGTAAGCACACAGTCGTGACAAGGGTAAAAGGCTTCATTTCTCAATTTCTTCTTCTTGAAAATCATGGTCATTTGAATGCAGAACCCTGTCCCTAAAAAAAGGACTTTAAACTGTCATGAACTCAGCATTTCTTTGCTAATTCTAGTTCTGGTGTTTTTTTTCCTCCTTTTATTTTGTATGACTGGCTGTATACATGTGAAGAAAAATGGGGTACGTCACATTGGTGTGCCAGGTCAGTTTATAATCGCTCTTTGCTATATGCGAGACAATTCCTATCTGCACACAACAAAATCTTTGATGGAAGTTTATCATGTATGGTTTAACCGAGTCGTGACAGTTTTGAAGTTATAGTGTTTCTGTTCATTTAGATACAGTGTTGAGATAAACTTTCTGTGACCTTGACAGATTCACATGAAGTCATATGGCATCATTTTATTTGCACTGGCTGCACATGCTAGATGTTTTGTACTTTTTGTGGAGCCTGTTTTGTCCCTTACGTTCTTTTAAAAAAATCTTCCCCTTCCCCTTTCTCCTGTTTATGTGAGCGTGTGTGCGAGATGTAGTGTAAGTTCAGGTGGTAGAGTGCATGGGAACTATAATGAGAAGACATTTGGCCAGACATATTTTCCTTTGTGATAAAACTGCAAATGATAATTTCAGATGTACTAATTCTACTTTAATGTGTCTGTCTTGAATTGAAGCCTGAGAATAGATATGATGGACCTGTATTAGGTAACAAAAACATTACTTTTTATTTCAAATTAATTGATTTTATTATATAAATTTGTTTATTCTGCTACTGTTTTTTGCAGTAAATTAATCTAAGAATATCTCCTGATAATGGAATTTAACTAATGAGAAATCAAAAAAAGCAGTCAAGTCAAGTCTTTCCTTACAGATACAGTAGTATCATACCGCAACTTATACCCTGTGTTGTTGATATGCAAAGCCATATATATCGGAATGATTTTTCATTTGATACGTTGGTTTATGGAGGCTACCTGGAATAGGTTCTGATTATAATACCTAAAACTTTGAAGGGGAAGGTTGTCTTTGGTTTTATCATATGTATCTTTTACTTTTTTTCAGTAAAGAAAATACAAATTGCGTACAGGTCTGGTTGAATATTAATCTAAGAAGAACGGCAGTTGACTTGAAATGTTTGTGTCTGCTCTATTTCTATTTGACTTTTAACACTGATTTGGTGTATTTCTTATGGAAACTTTTAGTAGTAATTTGCTGCCCATTCAATGTTGAATTGAGTTAGTTACCCAGCTACAAATGAACAGGTTGCATGTGGAAGCCAGTTCAGATAGGTTTTAGTATGTCCCCCTTGTCACCGTCTCTTTTTTGTTGTTACTTGTTTTGGTTTGGCTCATTTTTCAACAAAATAAAGAGTTAATGTTATTCTAGTCATCGGGTGTCATCAGCTTGTTTTGTGAGTGTGTATGTGTGTGTGTGAGAGAGAGAGAGAGAGAGAGAGAGAGAGAGAGAGAGAGCAAGAGACTGCATGTGGCTTTGTGTGTGAAAAGAGAAAGAGTGAGTGAGTGGCTGGTAATGAGAGAATTTACAGCATGTGACTAGTCTTAACTTGCAAACTAGCACTGATCCAAGAAAATGGTGAATGGTTGGTACACACACACCAGCAGATATGATGCAGAGTTGCTATCAGGTTGTTGGGTCTCTGGCAAATACTTTTTTGTTCTGATGCTTTGGTCCGACCCCATGTAGGTCTTCTGAGCAAATTATTTTGTTGTAGCCAGGACACTTGGACCTGTAGATACATATTTTCCAATCCAAGGTTGCAACTGACATATATTGTCCTCAAAGTCTTGGAACAACAATACAGATGCTATCGTGGGAACAATTAAAGAAAAAAAATGGCATGATACACATTGAGACTGAGAAAGACCTGAGGATCATAGAATACAGACCTGCATGTATCACCAGAATCACTGTTAAAGGTCCTTGTCTACATTTTTATACCGAAATCGCCATTTGACCATTAAAATGCAGAGTCTATTATCTACAAATATCAACAATACACCCCCTTTCGATCAGGAAAAAAGAAGCCAGTGTAGCCGTTTGAAAATTCATTGTAGTATTCCAGCGTAGTACTCATAGTAGGATATCCTTATTTGGAAAATGCCAAGCGCAAAACTCCTCTCAAATCCCGTGCATTTCGTGCGTTTAAAAAAAAGCGTGGACAGCGCTCCAGTGTCAATCTGTTGCTGCACTTGTTTGGGCGTGGTTATAAGCATAGTGACATGAATTTGATTGGTCAGTATTTTTAGGCAAAGCACATGTTCTCAGCAAACAGAAAACAAAATATTGGAAGCGTGAGTCACGCTACCCAAAAATAAAATCTTTTTTTACATATATTTTTTTTTCTATAACTTTTTTCCCCATGGTTCATTCATCATCTGACATAACTTTTTAGCGAAATCTAACCATAAGATTATTGAAAAAAAGCAAAAATGTAGACGACCACCTTTAAAATTTGACAAATTTAAAAAATGCCAAAGGGAGACATATATATATATTACTAGAGGAATACCCGGCTTCGCCGGGGTGAATCGCGAGACAGAGACAGACAGCGTGGCGGTTCATCACAATCACCTCTGCAGGCGAAGTCCTGTCAAACGGGATTGAGAATTTTAGAGCTTATTTCTTAGCCCTATATTATCTGTTGTGGCTTCTCAAATGCCAGAACATACAGACAGACAAAAGCCGCTAGACCCCATCACAAACAGAACTCTACAATCCACAGGTTTTTGCCCACACACACACACAGAGAAGCCGTATATATAAATATGTATATCTATATCTATAAATATATAGAGATAGGTGAGAGTGTATTTTTCGCGTGGCTATAAATTGATTTTCACTTTGACAGTAAGAACAACTTACGGGTGCAAGGGAAGCGTTGTGGACAGCGCAGTGACATTCTAACAATAGAACCTCAGAAACGGGAATTTGAGGTGAACGGCGCGAGACAGAGACAGACAGCGTGGCGGTTCACCACAATCACCTTTGAAGGCGAAGTCCTGTCAAACGGGATTGAGAATTTTAGAGCTTATTTCTTAGCCCTATATTATCTGCTGTGGCTTCTCACATGCCAGAACATACAGACAGACAAAAGCCGCTAGACCACATCACAAACAGAACTCTACAAAACACAGGTTTTTTCCCACACACACACACAAACACACACACACAGAGAAGCCGTATATATATATGCATATCTGTATCTATAAATATATAGAGATAGGTGAGAGTGTATTTTTCGCGTGGCTATAAATTGATTCGACCTTTTCACTTTGACAGTAAGAACAACTTACGGGTGCAAGGGAAGCGTTGTGGACAGCGCAGTGACATTCTAAAAATAGTAATAGTAACTTACAACTGAACGGGAAAGCCACACGAAGGAAGGGAGATAAACGCCAAACACTGGAGAAGATAAGGAAGAGTTACTTATAATGGTGAAATGAACACAAAAACAAAAATCTGTTCAGCGCTGCGCGCTGAGAGCACGTGTTGAAATATCTCATCGATGATATTGTGTCCGGGGTGTAGCTGAATACGGTGTCCAAATTTGAAAAAGATCCACCGAGAACTTTGGCGTTGTGATGTGGTGTAGCGGCTATGGTGTGTCGGTATGGGGGCCCGGGTAGCTGAGGTGGAACCAAAATAGCTGAGGTGGAACCAAAATCGGTTCAGCGCTGCGCGCTGAGAGCACGTGTTGAAATATCTCATCGATGAGGTTGTGTCCGGGGTCTCTCTGAATAAGCCCACCAAATTTGAAGCAGATCCATCGAGAACTTTGGGCGTGCATGGCGAATACACAAATACACAAACACACAGATACACAAACACACAGACAGACACAAGTCGTATATATATATAGATGCACAAGAAAAGGATAAGCTTACTGCTGATGCAGCAGCTAAACTCATGTAGCAGCAAACGTTGTTGGGTTTTTAATTTGTTTTATATCGAAGCATGCATATTATGGCGTTTATCATTCAAGCTTTGAAAGGAAAGTTAAACATCAACGTAGTGAAGCAGACCATAGATATATCCCTTGACGTCAATACACATCTATGAGCAGACGACACCGCAGAATTTAGAGCTTGAAGCGTGCTCTCCCTTGATGAATCAATCTTTCTTGTTTGAAAGTAGTAAAGGTCGGCAGCCATTGGAGAACAGAAACTGAGAAACAAGAGGCGCGTGGAATTTGTCTTCATAACAACCAAACATGCCCACAGACGTTGAAATTCTGGGTGAGATGGGGTTTCCCCAAGTCAGAGCGTGAGTATTGCTTGCTGAACCATTTCAATAGTATGTCTTCAAAATACAAAGCTGATTCGAGTTGAAATAAGTCGCATTGTTGCCCGACTTGCTGTTGGAGTGTTCACCTGCTGACTCATGAGTGATGAGACCTGTGTTTTTCCCTTTCACTTTTAAATATGCTGTAATTGATTGTCAAGACACTGATCCGCATTACTGTCTTCATCTATAATGAACTTATAAGCATATGACTTTGCTTGCTTACGCAGAAAATGACATAATACATCATTGTGTTTATACTTTTGTGCTTGTATAGTGAGAAGGCTCTGGCAAAAACAGGGTACAAGGGAGTGCAGATTGCAATGGACTGGTGAGTACAAGATAGAGATATGTGGTATATCCAAAAATGATTCCACTAAGGAAAGTACACAAATGTTTCAACACGTATGGACTCCATAATTTATGGATAGATTTGGACTAATGTTGCAAAATAGTATAAAGCTACTTTAGGGCAGGTTGGGGGTATACTGTACTCTGTAGGTTTACAAGTATGTCCATGTTCACTGTGAATGGGTAGCACTATTTAATACACACAGTCTGATTGATTGGTAAACCTAATTTGGCGTTACGCCTGAGGAACTGTATCATATTACAACATCTTTTATTGCGTTTTTACGGGTCACATGATGAAACTGTAACTAACCATTGGTCAAACATGCACCCTATATCAATTGATACATTGCAGGAAGTCGTCATAGCCAAGTGATATCTCGCAGGAAGTGACTAATCACTTATGGGCGCCATCTTTAGACGGTCACTTCAAAAACAGTGGAGCGAGATATTTCCCATAAACATTCTTTGATGAAGAATTGAGTACACAAGTGAAAAGGCAAATCGTCAAAAAAGATAAAAGCATGCCCAATCTTTTGTACGCAGTCATGTGTCCTAGAAATGGGATCTGAAGTCTTACCGACGGGGGTTGCATTGAATGGTAATTTAGCAGAAAAACATCAAGAGACACAAGCAGCAGACACTTGTGAGAACTGGATAACTTTGACTACAATTTGAAAGAAATTTCACCCCCTAGCGAGATAGAAGCAAAAGTGTCTGCAGGCACAATGGTTTACACCGCACCAGCCCTGAGATTAAAACGTAACTGACCTGACGACTCGATGAAGAAAACAGGGAATGAAAGGGAGAGAGACTGGAAGAGGTCACATTCACTGTGCATAATTCCTACCTGGATCATCGCGACTCGCGCATTGTTACATAATCGCAAGTCTTTCAGCAGGGACAGTTCTGTGCAAGTGAAATTCTGATCACTTCAGTTCAATGTGTTCAGTGAAAACGACCATCCGAGTTGTCGAGAAGAAATTCTGAAACACGTCACGTTCCAAATCAAAAGACGACATTCTATTCTCTTACGTCACTATTCTTGGTTTACGGTACCATTTGGCGGCTTTGCTACGAGTATGCCATAGTCTTGGTTGGCCGAGACCTTGAGGTGATCCCAAAGAAGACTCCTTAGCAGCTACCGACAGGAGGTTTACGGAAGAGCCTGTCTTGTTTATTTTGAAAAAGGATGCATAAAACTGTCCAAAACAAAACGCAATAAATTCGTTATCATTAGATGTGGCTGTGATATCCACATCTATCAGTCACGATGTCTCAAAAGGCGGAAACATCAGATCTCGGCTTACGCCTCGATCTGATATGATTCCTCTTTTCTCGACATTGTGACTGATAAATGTGGATATCACAGCCACATCTAACCATAACTACTATTGTACATTATGTCACGATATCTTCAGAATCAAATTTGTATGGATTTTTAACAAAAGCCCTGTGAGTTAAGTCAGAACTGCCTGGATATGACACTTGAATCATTAATTTATACTTCAATAATTCATATTTCTCTTGCAGTTTGAAGATCCAGGATTCTTTTCTGACTAATTTTTTTCTAAGAAGGCAGTAACGTGCCGAAATATTGATTATAGATATAAACGTACCTAACCTGGTTACTGGTGAGTTTTCTTTTTATTTAAATTTTTTCCTCTGATTAATCTAAACAGGATCATGGCCCATGAAGATGACCCTGACATTGATGTACCAATGGATATAAAAAATCCAGAAGGAAACGTGCTTGGTAAGCCTGAAAAACTGCTATAAATTGACACATTTTGGGAAATTGTGGGACTCACACCTATAAATCTTAATATCTTCCTTGTCAGTTTCAAGATCTAGGTGTGTTTCAGAAACTAAAGGACGTTGCGGCTGCAGTTTTTAGCATTATGATAATTCTTCTTCTTCTTGGCGTTCGCAGAGGTTACACGATCAGTCCAGCACTGGTGATAAATGTTGTCGTTTTCTCCAACTCCTGTCGACTGCCATATAGTTTGGTCTGCAAGGGAGTTGGTGACGGCCACACTTCTTTTCGTTCCTCATCTAGTAAGGGACATCGCTGTAAGATGTGTTCCGCTGTTTGGTCTTCTTGACCGCAGGCACAGGTTGGTGATGGCGCCAGCTTGAACTTTCGGTTCATGTGAGCATTGAGCCTGTTGTGGCCAGTATGCAGCCTGATGAGGTTGACTTGCTGCTCTCTGGACAATGTGTGGTAGTCATCTCTGTTTGTCCTTGGCCTCATCAATGCCTTGATGATTGTCTTCTGCTCACTAAAGCTGACACTGTTTTCAGGTTGGTCTTCCACGGCTCCTTCTTTCGCCAGCTCATCTGCCCTTTCATTTCCTGGTATCCCACAGTGTGCTGGTATCCACTGGAGGACAACTCTTCTGGTGTGTCTGACCATCTGTAATGCTTTGGCCAGCTGTGGGAGTTTGTCGTTCTCTAGGGCCTGAAGGACTGAAAGGGCGTCCGAGAGGAAGACAACTTGGTAGCAAGGGTCTGCGGAGTCCTGAACCAAGGAGGCGGCCTGCATGAGAGCTTCTGCTTCTGCTTTATAGTTTGTAGCATTATGATAATTGACTGGTGTATTACTCTTCAAGGGCGATCACTGATTGTAGGGTATTTTGTTTTGTACTCAATTTTCATACCAGCAAATAATACAACAAGAAAATTGTGGTCCACAGTAGTGTTTTCTAAACTTTGATGTTCTAAATGAAATGTTGCAGACATTGAAATGGTTGGGATTGTATTTGATCACAGGCCAGGCGGTACAAGAAACAGGTGGAGAAACAGCTGCTGCAAGCGGGGATCCACCTGCGGAACAGGCCAAGTCAATCAAGTGTGATGAGTGAGTGCTAGTTTGTGCTTTGGTCTCCAATGGTGGAAAGGTGTTTAGGGAGGGGTGGGGGGGGGGGGGGTGTTGTGTATGCATGTGTGTGTGTGAGAGTCTGTGTCATAGGTGGAGGGTAGGCAACTCTGCATGTTTCTGAACTGTTTGTGTGTAAGTGTTTCTCTTTGTGTGCTGGTGTTTGTAGGTAATTCGGAAGTTTTTATCATGAAAATGTGAGAAACCTTTTTATTTGGTTATTAGAGCAGTCAGACTTCATACCAGTTAAAAAATAAAAAAATAATAACATTGTTCCCCTTTTTGTGCAGGTGTGGTAAACTGCTGAAAAGCGAGCTGGATGCTCAGGCTCATGCAGCACGAACACAACATGCCAGTTTTTCTGAGAGTGTTGAGGAGATCAAACCATTGACAGCAGAAGAGAAGGAAGAACAGAAGCAGAAGTAGGTAGCCATAAAATGGAAACAGTGAAACACACACAAATACTGATTTTGAATCAAAACACACGTTCTATGTGTTTTAGTTCTTTTTTTTTCCTTCTTTTTTTTTGTGTGTGGGGGGTTCTGTACAAAGTCTTGGAATCTTGTACACAAAAAAAGGGCACAAAAACTAGTCTTCGATTTCAGCTCCTCAACATTTTTTCTGGCTGACTTAACAGCTAAACTAATGGTGTGTTTGCATGTTGATGTAGGTTGTGCGTTTTGTTGACAGGTTGCAGGAAAAGCTGAAGCAGAAACGACAAGAAAAGGAACAGCAGGAGAAAGAAGAGCAAATACAGCGAGAAAAGATTCGCCGCGCCGCTGGCAAAGACCTTACTGATATCAAGCAAAAGTAGGGTGTTTAATTTTTGTTGGATCTTTAAGAGACAAAGCTGCTGGTGAAAAAATATGAAATTGTGCAACACATAGTTGCAGACAAACGCACGCATAAACGCTGTCTATTTCACTGTGTACTCAAGGAGTATTGTTTACTTGTTCATTGTTTTTCTTGTACATTTTGTATTGCATGTTTTTTGTTTTCTTGTTTCTTTCTTTTAGATGTCTGTTTTACTTTTTATCTGGGACGTGTAATACGTTTTGGTAACAAATCTGGTTATGATGGTTTAGGTGCATGAGAAAATGAGACCTGCTGTAATCAACAGTTTTACAGGAATTCAAAAGCATATTGGCATAGTGTTATATCTTTTCTCCTTGTTAATGTGGGTGTGTCTGGAGTGTAACATTGGCTAAAAGTCATATTGAATAAACAGACAAATGATTGCCTGGAATCTTATACAGTGCTGTGTTGTTTACAGACACGAAGAAGCAGAAATGAGAAAAATTGCTGAAGAACGCAGGAGAGAGAAACTGGAAGAAAAGATGGCAAGGTAATGATTTGAGAGTGGTGTGTTCTGTTAGATAATTCAATCATATCAGGATACTCTTCATTTAAGCATGTGATATATGTATGAGAGAAGAGAGGGAGAAATATTGAAAAAGTGTATGTATTATGTTTTGTGTAACATTAAAGTGCAGTTCTCATGTAATTTTCAATAATTCTGGTTTTTGACTCACATGCGAAGCAAAAGTGAGTCTATGTACTCACCCGAGTCGTCCGTCCGGAAAACTTTAACGTTGGATATTTCTTGGACACTATTCAGTCTATCAGTACCAAATTTGGCAAGATGGTGTATGATGACAAGGCCCCAAAAAACATACATAGCATCTTGACCTTGCTTCAAGGTCAAGGTCACAGGAGCTCTTCAAAGTTGGATTGTATACATATTTTGAAGTGACCTTGACCCTGAACTATGGAAGATAACTGTTTCAAACTTAAAAATTATGTGGGGCACATGTTATGCTTTCATCATAAGACACATTTGGTCACATATGATCAAGGTCAAGGTCACTTTGACCCTTATGAAATGTGACCAAAATAAGGTAGTGAACCACTAAAAGTGACCATATCTCATGGTAGAAAGAGCCAATAAGCACCATTGTACTTCCTATGTCTTGAATTAACAGCTTTGTGTTTGGGTCAAGGTCACATGTATTTTGGTAGGAAAAATGTGTAAAGCAGTTCTTAGTGTATGATGTCATTGCTAGGTTTAGTTATTTGACCTTGACCCTGAAGGTCAAGGTCATGTAAAGGTCAAGGTCAAGCATGTGAGTCGTATGGGCTTTGCCCTTCTTGTTAAATGTTATTGTTGTGTCTTTCCTGAACTTAGCTGGTTCCATGGTACAATTACTAAATAATAAACAAGTCGCGTAAGGCGAAAATACAACATTTAGTCAAGCTGTCGAACTCACAGAATGAAACTGAACGCAATGCAATTTTTCAGCAACAGACCGTATACACGTACTCGTAGCATCGTCAGTCCACCGCTCGTGGCAAAGGCAGTGAAATTGACAAGAAGAGCGGGGTAGTAGTTGCGCTGAGAAGGATAGCACGCTTTTCTGTACCTCTCTTCGTTTGAACTTTCTGAGCGTGTTTTTAATCCAAACATATCATATCTATATGTTTTTGGAATCAGGAACCAAGAAGGAATAAGATGAAAGTGTTTTTAAATTGATTTCGAAAATTTAATTTTGATCATAATTTTTGTATTTTTAATTTTCCGAGCTTGTTTTTCATCCAAATATAACATATTTATATGTTTTTGGAATCAGAAAATGATGAAGAATAAGATGAACGTAAATTTGGATCGTTTTAAAAAAAAAATTTTTTTTTTACCATTTTTAGATTTTCAATGACAAAAGTCATTATTTAATTTTTAACACTTTCGCGACGGGAGGTGACTATATTAGTAATAGCGCTGCAACGCCCACGGACGGGAAGTGACTATTTTAGTATTAGACATACAAGGTACACGACTCGTGATTGCTTCCCGGTTTTTGAAGCTTGCAGTAAATTGAGTTGTTTCCCTTGACACACTTGGTGTGCCCTTCCGCCATATGCAATATTAGCCTGATTTGTGCGGTTTTTTCGAGAAAAAAAATGAATCGAAGGCGAGCCTTGTCACGGGAGGAGATTCTCCGGATGTTGGATCTTGAGGACCCTGTAGATCATGATTCAGACGTGTTGTTTTCGCCTCAAGAAAGCGATAATAGCAGTGATATTGAGGATGAAACAGTCCTGTTGTTGCTGCTAGTATGAGTCGGCAAACTACATGTGTTAGGGTGGTACTGCATGAATCTTCGAATGTGTAGTTGCAAGGGGGGCGTGGCAGCACTGATAACAATGGATGGCTGGAGCCTAATCCTTTTGGAAATGTTCATAGGTGTACAGTTGGGACTTTGTTGTGAAAATGTGACTTATATTCAATATGGATTACCTAGACATCATTTGGTGAGTGTCACAGTTTTGTTTCATTTGAGTCAGGATGCTGTGAGTGAATGCGGGATTTGCTTGTTTTTTTCTTTGTACTGTCTCCTTATTCCTGTGTAGAATTTTAACAATATTTCAGCTAATTCATAGGTTTTACACCTTGTTTGGTTATAAAATTATTTATAATACTTTCTGTTAAAAAATAACTTTTAAAAAAGCAGTGGAAAAGAAAACACACACAAAAAAACGTTAAAAAACACAAATTATCCCCCTTTCACCCCCCCCTTTGCTAAAACAAATCGCGTGGCAAACTTATAAATAGCACGACTGAACTGGGCATTCATTTTTTAATTAGTACACAAAATTTGGTGGTGATTGGACTTAATTCAAGCTTGCTAGACAGATTTCTTTACAGTTACTGTTTTTTGGGAAGTTTCATGGTGGCAAGCTTGGGCAGGCAGGACGTTAACGCCGTGGCAATGCTAGTCACAATAGTGTTAAGCCACCAAGCTGAAATGCAATACCGAAGTCCGGCCTTCGTCGAAGATTGCTTGGCCAAAATTTCAATCAATTTGATTGAAAAATGAGGGTGTGACAGTGCCGCCTCAACTTTTACAAAAAGCCGGATATGACGTCATCAAAGACATTTATCGAAATAAAGAAAAAAACGTCCGGGGATATCATTCCCAGGAACTCTCATGTCAAATTTCATAAAGATCGGTCCAGTAGTTTGGTCTGAATCGCACAGACAGACAGACAGACACACACACATACACCACGACCCTCGTCTCGATTCCCCCTCTATGTCAAAACATTTAGTCAAAACTTGACTAAATGTAAAAAAAGAGATCATGACCATGTTTAAAACTGTTTATTACTCGTCTGTATCATTTTATTTTTAATCTCAGTGTATTTGAAGGTGTGTGTGTGTGTGAATGTACATTGATGTAATTTATTTTTATTGTTGACTTTATGCTTTGTTATGGTTTCAGACAGAGGGTTAAAGATGAGATTGAAAAAGACAAGATAGAGAGAGCTGCGCGGGTAAGAGCTTATCAATTTGATGTTGAGAGGAAATCAGGATGAATGTTCAATTGCATTTTTAGGGGGGGGGGGGGGGGGGGGGGTTGGAGGATCCAGAACCTGATTTTTTTTTATTCAACTGCATTGGTGTGAATCCTTACATATTGTAAATCTTTTCTGATTAGATGTTTTTTGTGTGTGTGTTTTTTTTTGCACCCCACTGGGACATATGAATGACCCTAGGACCCTTACCCAAATTCTGAGTTCAGCATTTGAGCTCCCACCCATGCTACTGTGTCAACAAATTGTACTTATCTATATTGTTTGGTTCAGGTTAGAGTGAGGAGCTTCAGTATGTGTGTGTGACTATTTAAGTATTTTTGTCTCTTGTGCCTTCACATTTTGTTTGCTTCTAACTCCTTATTCTTTATCTGTTCTGAGTTGTGTTTGAAATCAGTGTCACAAATGGTGTTACAGTTTGCCAAACAGACGCCAAGTAGCCCTCCTGCACAAGCCAGCCCTGCTGCATCAACCCCCGCTGCTCCTGCAGAGAAGAAAGAATATGATGAAGCAAGATTGCAGGTGAGTGTGTTTGTGTGTGTGAACATGTGTGTGTATGTGTTACACAAGTTTGTGTGTGCATTCTGAGAGATAACCACAGGCTTTTGCATCAGTTCAAAGAAAGGTTGCACAGCTTGTCAGTCTTCCTTCCCCAAAAAAGAAGCCAAACTTTTTTATGAGGAGATAGCGTACAACAGAACATCTGTTTTTAAAGTTTTGATTTTTTAATATATGTAGTATTACACTGCATTGTTGGCTCAGGTTAGCAATTTGTCATGAATCATACAGTGTTAAAGCTTCTGCCAATTTTCTCTTAAATCTCTAACATAGATGTTTTTGAAGGCAGACGCCTCTCCTCACTTGGAAACAAGCTTTGGAAAAAGGTGCTTGTGTTGACTGTTGTACAATACCACATCATTTTTGCAACTTTCCTGGCAGATTCGACTGACGAATGGTCAAGCGTTGACCCAGACCTTCAAGGCTAAGGAAACCCTGGCGGCAGTGCGAGTCTACGTTCAGATGAATCGCTCAGACGGCAGCGGTCCTTTTACATTGATGACCTCTTTTCCTCGCAAAGTCTTCACTGAAGACGACATGGGCAAACCTCTGACTGAGCTTGGTAAGTGTGGGAGGGGCAGACAGGGAAGTAAAAGTACAAGAGAGAGGCGGGTGGGGAAAGTATTGAAGAGAGCTGCAGATGTGGAAGAAAGTATGGGACTGGAATAGAGATGAGGGAAGTAAATGTGAAAGAGAGGTTAATGGGGAGTGTGGAAGAGAGGCAGGTGTGGAAGTTAGTGTGGAAGAGGCAGGTTAGGAAGTAGGTGTGAAATAGAGACAGATGAGGAAGCAAGTTTGGAAGAGACAGATGGGAAAGTAAGGGAGGAAGAGAGAGAGAGACAGATGGAGAAGTAAATGTGGTAAGCGGGGAAGTGAGTGTGGAAGAGAGAGGCGCTAGGCAGGTTAGGAAGTAAGTGTTATATAGAGACAGATGGAGAAGTAAGGGAGGAAGAGAGACAGATGGAGAAGTAAGGGAGGAAGAGAGAGAGATGGAAAAGGAAGAGAGAGGCACTAGGCAGGTTAGGAAGTAGGTGTTATATAGAGACAGATGGGTAAGTAAGGGAGGAAGAGAGAGAGATGGAAAAGGAAGAGAGAGAGATGGAGAAGTAAATGTGGTAAACGGGGAAGTGAGTGTGGAAGAGAGAGGCGCTAGGCAGGTTAGGAAGTAAGTGTTATAGAGACAGATGGGGAAGTAAGGGAGGAAGAGAGAGAGATGGAAAAGGAAGAGAGATGGAGAAATAAATGTGGTAAGCGGGGAAGTAAGTATGGAAGAGAGAGGCGCTAGGCAGGTTAGGAAGTAAGTGTTATATAGAGACAGATGGGGAAGTAAGGGAGGAAGAGAGAGAGATGGAAAAGGAAGAGAGAGAGATGGAGAAGTAAATGTGGTAAGCGGGGAAGTAAGTGTTATGTAGAGACAGATGGGGAAGTAAGGGAGAGAGAGAGAGAGAGAGAGAGAGAGATAAATGTGGTAAGTGAAGTAAGTGTGCAAGAGTTAGAGAGATGCAAGTAGGGTTGGTTGTTGTTTTTAATGTCCCTTCAACCGATATCTGGGACCGATGCAAGTTTGTTTCAATTCTCAGTTCACATGACAGTCTGCATGTTTGAAACTCTTTCCTTTTATTTATATCCCTGAACTAAGAAGGTTCTTTATGCAGGAGGGGAAGTAAGTGTGGAAGAGAGGAAAATTAAGTTGCTTCCATCGGTGTTCACTAGCATTATTTATCATTACAGATTCCAGTCTATTGTCATTATTCTTCTTTTTGTGTGGATAACCACTCGCACAGTGTGGTCAGTATGATGTGATTACTGGCTCTTTGGAGAATAGTATCTTGTCTTTTTGATGTCCTCTTCTTAGGGTTTGTGATATGACTGTGAGATGTTTTTCTGTGAGACATGTACTGTACCACAGTGTAGGGATCTACCATGTTTTCTCTGAAACCCTCAGTTTCAGTGGCCACCAGGACCATTCTTGAGGTGGTTAGCTTGAGTTAAAACTACTGTGTTCCCCAAAATATTCTCCTTTTGTCTTATATCTGCCTTATTCACTGTAAAAAAAAAAAAAAATCGCTGTTCTGTACCACTAGCAGTTTTCACTGAGAATCCTCTGGCTAAGAAATGTATTCTATGTTGCAGGTCTCGTGCCTTCTGCCGTTCTCATGGTTACCAAAACCCAGTGATGAACGACTGTGATGTGTGTCTGTGTGTGTGAATGAATTCTTTCTTGTCTTCTGCTTTTGTCCTTGCTGGCTGTTGGTGAAAAAAAGACTTTGAAATGATAACCATGCACCTCTCTTCATCAAAAACCTGTGCACACGACATGTAGTTAAATCCAAGAAATCTGAGTGTCCACTGTGTTTTTTTAATCATCTGTATTTTTGTGTATGTTGATCTAAGAGATCATTGCAATTAGTTATGGTTGGCTGAGCGCAGAGTTTTAATCTGTGCTTTGCTCAAATAAGGACTTTCCCGAGTGAACGCATTATTTCAAAAATATTGGTCACAAGTTTGTGAAAATCAAAGCCTGAAAGTGCAGCAATGTTGTTGCTACACTGACAGAATAACCCAGGCATTTGTCAGAGTTATAGACATGGCGTTATTCAGGCATCACCAAGGATTGAATGTCCTGGATGAACTGAGAGTTCAGACTCAGAGTGTTTGATTGATAGTGTTGTTATTGCTGAACATCAATATAGTGTTCTTCATACTGTTGTAGCAGTTTTCCTATTGCATTGAATGTTTGTTTATTTACCCGGCGGAAAACCGTGGAAGTTGTAGATAATAACCAAGACCTGAGTCTTTTATGCGGCTCTACAGATTTGTTATTTAGTGTGTGCACCTGTTATTTTCTCCTTTACGGATCTAGATTTGGCCTCGCGTTGTGTTCATTTTTCCCTAGTGCGTGCAACTAAAATCTGCTAGTGCGCTTTATTTATCCTCTTCCATCTAAAATTGCCGAGTTAGCTTATCTTTCCAAAAAGGTTAAATCAGTGAGAAGAAGTGACGACTCAGGTATCAACGAAAATCATTCAGTCGAGTGATGGAGTCAATTCCATGGGATTACTTTTCTATAAAATAGTTTATTAAACTCATTTCTAGAAAAGTGTACAAGCCTTCCAATACAACAAGTGCAAATTATTCAATATCATAAATTCACATACAAAATTGATACAAAAACCCGGGTAGCCTTTACATGGCAAACATCAAAAATGCGCAAATTATTATCATGGAAAAACAATGAAGCCGCCTAATCTCCCTTCCCCAAATAATCCTATCCTAAATCGAGACTCCGCATATCGAGCTAGCTACATTTTTACCCCATACAGGATCTTTTATTCTCTGACTGACTATCTAAGAATTTCTCTCAAACCTGTTCTTTAATGGAATTCTAAATGGGAGAAACAGTTCTTCCCGCTTTGGGCTAAGTTTTAAGGTTAGTCTAAGACTTCATAAGTTACTATTTTGACTTTAGTGAGAACGGGACAGAGTCAATGTCAACCCTCCCTATTCGTCACCAAAGTTGTTTGTCCCTAACCTAATTCCAGTTTCCCCTTTTACAAAGTACCATGCGCAAAACAGGCGGGACACCAAAAACACAGGAGCTTACCTAGAATTGCGCAGGTCACCTAATGTTTAATCTACCACACCTAGCTATCTAATTTAGGACCGTTCAATCAAACGCACGCCGACGCTCTAACAGTCCGGTTGTTTATTTCTGACTATCTACGGAATTTCTCGCCTACATATCTTTTAGACCTTTACTTTTGCTTGAAGTAAGCAATCAGTAACATGCGCGGTCGTCCTTTGTAACTGGCTATACCTGAGCTGTCCTAATTTACAAAAAGGTAGAAAGAATCTCTAAGTTCTTTTATCGTTACACTGTGTTTTCCCTACACTATCCCTTCAAAAGAATGCGAAGTCTCTTCTTCTTGTCCCTATTCTAAATCTTGATCTAGTCTACCTTGTCTTTACTCTCTCCCTATTCTAATCCCTAACCTAGCGCCCTCAGTCTATGTCCTTACTCTAACCCATCCTATTCTGTTCTAAAGCCTGTCCTAATGCGTGTAGTAACCTCATTTTACACTGTCTTTTATACCAATCTGCATGGCAACGCAAACAAACACACAGAACCAGAGGCAGATTGGCTGACCGAAAAAGAACATTAACCGCACTACTTTCAAAACATTACGCGGACAATGTAATCCGTCCTTTTTCCTTTATCTTTACACTTGCTGATCACAACAAGCGCTCTTTTAATAACTGTTCGTAATATTTAAGCAACCTACAACACTATCTTCATCAAAGAAACCTTGTCTCTCCTCTCTTTTACCATTCCTATCCTTTTTGGCTCACGTAAGTGTAGCCTATGCGATCGTAACTTTGTCTGTCTGTGCGTGCGTGCGTGCGTGCGTCTGTGCGTGTGTATGTCTGTGGTAGAAACTCTAACATTTGAAGACGTCACATTACATTGACGTCACATTATGACGTAAGAGGGTTAGACGTCACGCGAAGGAAGTACTGACAGTCTCGGTCATTATTATTTTGAGCGCGCCGAGACTAGTTGGCAGTCGTGTCCTTGTAAGTAGGCTACATGCAGACAGACAGATCTAGATCTAGTGTCTCGCTTTCTTGCACAGTTTCACCTATGCTCTTTCTGTGTGTGTGTGCCGTGTGTGTGTGTGTGTGTGTGTGTGTGTGTGTGTGTGTGTGTGTGTGTGTGTGTGTGTGTGTGTGATTGAGTTTGTGTTACTGTTTGTCGATTTCTTACGTGAGCCTTGATGGCTTCGCCTCTTGTTGATCTAACGATGATTTCTTCCGGCGATCGTTGTTTCCAACCCTACGAACAATCATCATATTCCTGTTACGTTATTAACCAAAATAACATCTTGTGGTCACTAAATTACATCCATTACACAACTTTCATCCAATCTCTCGTTACTCAACTTGACATTGGTCAAGTTCTACCACCATTTATCGACCCGTATGCTGGTAAAATCGTGTCCGCGCCACATAAATGGCCACCAACACGGAACTGAAAAGGGAATTACCTCCCTTGCATCGTCTGCTGTTGTGTATACCCTATTGTTCCCTCTCTTCTTTGACAAGCTGAAAACAGCGATAGCGTGACAGAAAGGACTCTGTACGCCATGACCATTCTAAGCCTTCCATCCCTAACTTTTACATTAAACTTTCTTCAAATCTGGCTCTCCCGCCACATTCCCCCCAACTCAAATTCTATGTCGTTTGGAACAAACTACCTAGAATAACTATAAGAGATTTGAATAAAGTTTACCTGCTTATGCTCAACATACACCTGTTGTGTTTTCAACAAATTCATCAATACTAACTATCTAATTTCATCAAAATAACAACTAACTATAAAACATTCTTTATTGAACCATCAACAACATCATCATCATCATAGTTGATTTTTAACTTAAATTATGGTCATCTCGTTGTGGAATTTTGCTGCCTTCTCACCGGTCATCTTTTTCATCAATGGATCACGCTGGTGTCCATTACGTCCAAGTTGACGGCTAAAGTTGTAAGGGGTATCGAAGTACGCCCTTCCGTAACTTATCCTTACTTCCTAAGCCAACGGTTAAAGTTGTGAGGGGTATTGCTGTACGCCCTCCCGGAAACTCAGGTGCAGTCCACCTAATAGTCAGCTAGAGTTGAAAGGGGTATCGTGGTACTGCCTTCTGATCTACTGGTCTGGATTATCATTTCCTATTAGATTTCACAGTTACGTTCAGAGGGGTATCGGTGTACCTCCTCCTGCGAAATCTAATTTGTAGCCCTACAGATTGACGGGACGGAAAGCAAGGGGTATCGAAGTACGCCCTTCCGAACAATCTGCAACAACGGTGATCCTCTTCTTTCCCCATCTCCTTTACTTGTACTAATAATGAACTATTATGTATCTGGTTAAAATATGAGTATACGATCATGTTAAGGCACGAGAAAAACACTTTACCTGAGACAGATACGGACCTATGGTGACCTTTATCAAAGTCGCTCAAACCGTCCTAATATCCCAGACAAAACAATCGGACAGAATACATCACTCTGATTCTGACAAAAAGACACTGTTTGTTATGAACGGCAGTAAACTTTAGCTGAATCATATCAGAGCGATAAACAACCTTGTTGCTTTTCTTTCCACATTTGACCAAAAGCCAGGATCTGGCCATGGTGGAGGTCTGACTGGTGGTCTGAATTTACACGGCAAAACCCACCCTGTCTCCCAAACAAGCACCAACAAGGCTTTGGTTGCTCTATTGACACTGTCAATTGTCTCAACCTTGATCCCATGACCCTTTTTGAGGTCAATCACGTCCCATGAGCTCTCATCTGTCTTTGTAGTCTGCTCTGTCTGTACAACAACTGAAGTGCACCTAGATGAATCATCTTGGTCAGAACTACCTTGTTCTGTCCCACTAGCTGGAGTCTCTTGCAACTCCTTACTTTGGATAGCTAGAGTACCTTCCCTGTCCGCAGCTTTTTGTTCTGCTCCACAGGTTTCCTCCACTAAAACCCTCTTCTCAAAGTTAGTTCTGTCTTCAGTACTGAGTAGGCAATCATCGACTGGATCAGTTACATCCCTACTCTCGAGTACGTCAGATTGTCTCTGAGCAACTGATACATCTTTGACTTGTGTCTGTGATTCCCGTTTACCATCTCCCACCTCTGGGACTACTCCGATATCTGAAGCATCAAGTTTTGAAATACGTTCAATCAGAAGACCTTTCTTCTCACAACTATCAAGGGGTGAACCCACCAAGTCTGAACTAGTCAAATCCCGCATCTCCCAAGACGCCTTACTTTGATTCACTAGAACACATTCTTTCTTCACAACCCCTCTTACTGATACCTGGGTACAATCTTCCACAACTCTTCCCCTAGAGTTACTATTGTCACCCGTATCTATCACACTATCTTGAGCCGAATCAGCCATATCCTCACCTTCTGGCGAGGCAAAATTCCTCTGAACAACTGATTCAACCGAAAAATCCCTTTCTAAACTTGCTTCTCTTTCTTGGTTTGCTTTAGGAGAACTCATTTCATCCTTTCCTATTTTAAACCTGGAATCACCTTTCCCCTTGAAGGGAAGTCTTTTGGAACAAACAAACTCCCTTGTTCTATTCCCTCGAGATCTTCTATCAAAATCTCTACCCTTGTTTGAGTTACCGGCCTCAAATCCAGCCCTCTGTAATAAGTCACCTCTGCTATCAGGGGTACTCTCCTCACCCTGTGTTTTCTGGTTGTGACCCTCCACAGCCCTCGTATTCATATGAGTATGAGAAGGACAAAACATGTCACGGCTCCCTCTACAATTCCCGTTTTTGTCATCCCTTCCATTTTTATTTCTAGGACACTGACGAGCATAATGTAGAAAGTCCCCACAAACATGACATGCCCCCTTTTGTCTTTGTTCTTTTTCTTTCTGCTTTCCCATCATCTTCTCCTCAAAGATTTCCATTGTTTTCTTCATCTGTCTCAGGACAGCTTCCATACTGGCAGTTACTTTTTCGTCCTCTTCCCGTGTGTTTCTTTCTTCCCCCTTTCGCTCATTAAGCAGGCCCTCCTCGTATCTCTGTACTAACTCGGTCTCTTGGCCAAGTTCAATTGCCTCGTCGAGTGTGTTTGGTTTACCATACAACACGTGTTCTCTCATTGCTGCGTTGTCTAAACCCCCAATAAATTTATCTATAAGGATCTCTTCTAGGCCGGTGTTATAGTCTTCGGGGTATGCTTTCTCAGCCAGTTCTTGGATAGATCGTCCAAATTCTTGGATGTCTTCGTTTCGTCTTTTTCTTCTATTCTTGAACTCATTCCTGTACATGTTAATGGCGCCTACCGGTGTGAGACATTTAGTTAGCACCCTTTTCAATGACTCGTAGTCTTCTCCGTCCATCCCCTTCAACACCCTTTCCACTATCGAATCCGCTTTTCCCTTTAGACACATCCTCAATTGTATTCCCTTCTCCTCATACGACCACCCATTCCATTTAGCTACTCTCTCGAATTTCCCCAAGTACAATTTTACATTCGTACTTCCATCAAACTTGTCTGCCTCCATCTGTTGCCGTTTGTGCGTAAAGATTTCTGAGTGCAATTCCCGTTTGACAGGACCATAATACTTTTCCGCTGGGATTCGTCTGACATCCCCATAAGAATTTGGACCGCAGTCTCCACGAACCCCAAACTTTACGTCATGTCTACCGACGTCACCAATTGTTGTACATTCTTTGTGACACTTTTGACTTGTGCGACCTTTGGAACGCGCGTAGTAATCTCTGTACTCGCGTTCTTCCTCCCTGCACGCATGTTCAGCAGACTCCCGCTGACAAACAAGCTTACTTCTTGTTCTAGGATAGCAATATTCTTGTGAGGAATAAAACCTCCCTTGTCTAGAATGAACCGACACTTTCTGTGCATTCTGCGGTGCAGAATATGTGAAAAGATTTCCTGATTTTCTCTCTGGATTTACGTGATACTGTTTCTTTGTGTGCTTCTGCATTTCTCCACAAGGTGGGATATCTTCCCGACATCTTTGTTCTATCTCATCTACTTTTCTGCCAAAAATAGCCCTAAGAACCCAACCTAGCAGAACACATCCACCAAAATAACCTGCCGCGTGTAACCAACTCGACAAAATACCCGTTTCGTCGTCCTCCATCTCAACACGACCCTAGGCCTATTACAGCCTCTTCATTCAGAAAACTTCTAAACCTACAGATAGGCTAAGAACACGCCACCGTCATCACAATCACCCACTTCTAAACGTACTTTAGAAAAAGAAACTTTTCCTCTTAGACCCCTGTAACGAAGATGTCAATCCCATCTAACGAACAATAGTAATCTAAAACATATTGACTAAGCTTACAGCCGCTTAGATCTCTCACGAAAAATATGTTGCGATCACCTGGCTGTCAAACACAGGCGCTTGACACGAAATGACAATAACAGAACTACCAAGAATACTCCGCATCCATTCTTCATCCGAATGATTCTCAGGTCACGTGAAGTCGTCTTTCACAACTAACTATTTCTACAATTCTCCTTGATTTTGTGCTGAAATGATCAGCCTTCTACTACCCTGAAAGATAAAATAAAAAGCTAATAATTAGGCCTATTAGATCTTTGATCACAGCCACCAAAATGCAGCCTTCTACTACCCTGAAAGATAAAATAAAAAGCTAATATTAGATCTTTGATCACGGCCACCAAAATGTAGCCTTCTACTACCCTGAAAGATAAGCTAATATTAAATCCTTGGTCACGGCCACCAAAATGTAGCAGTTTTCCTATTGCATTGAATGTTTGTTTATTTACCCGGCGGAAAACCGTGGAAGTTGTAGATAATAACCAAGACCTGAGTCTTTTATGCGGCTCTACAGATTTGTTATTTAGTGTGTGCACCTGTTATTTTCTCCTTTACGGATCTAGATTTGGCCTCGCGTTGTGTTCATTTTTCCCTAGTGCGTGCAACTAAAATCTGCTAGTGCGCTTTATTTATCCTCTTCCATCTAAAATTGCCGAGTTAGCTTATCTTTCCAAAAAGGTTAAATCAGTGAGAAGAAGTGACGACTCAGGTATCAACGAAAATCATTCAGTCGAGTGATGGAGTCAATTCCATAGGGTTACTTTTCTATAAAATAGTTTATTAAACTCATTTCTAGAAAAGTGTACAAGCCTTCCAATACAACAAGTGCAAATTATTCAATATCGTAAATTCACATACAAAATTGATACAAAAACCCGGGTATCCTTTACATGGCAAACATCAAAAATGCGCAAATTATTATCATGGAAAAACAATGAAGCCGCCTAATCTCCCTTCCCCAAATAATCCTATCCTAAATCGAGACTCCGCATATCGAGCTAGCTATATTTTTATCCCATACAGGATCTTTTGTTCTCTGACTGACTATCTAAGAATTTCTCTCAAACCTGATCTTTAATGGAATTCTGAATGGGAGAAACAGTTCTTCCCGCTTTGGGCTAAGTTTTAAGGTTAGTCTAAGACTTCAGAAGTTACTATTTTGACTTTAGTGAGAACGGGACAGAGTCAATGTCAACCCTCCCTATTCGTCACCAAAGTTGTTTGTCCCTAACCTAATTCCAGTTTCCCCTTTTACAAAGTACCATGCGCAAAACAGGCGGGACACCAAAAACACAGGAGCTTACCTAGAATTGCGCAGGTCACCTAATGTTTAATCTACCACACCTAGCTATCTAATTTAGGACCGTTCAATCAAACGCACGCCGACGCTCTAACAGTCCGGTTGTTTATTTCTGACTATCTACGGAATTTCTCGCCTACATATCTTTTAGACCTTTACTTTTGCTTGAAGTAAGCAATCAGTAACATGCGCGGTCGTCCTTTGTAACTGGCTATACCTGATCTGTCCTAATTTACGAAAAGGTAGAAAGAATCTCTAAGTTCTTTTATCGTTACGCTGTGTTTTCCCTACACTAACCCTTCAACAGAATGCGAAGTCTCTTCTTCTTGTCCCTATTCTAAATCTTGATCTAGTCTACCTTGTCTTTACTCTCTCCCTATTCTAATCCCTAACCTAGCGCCCTCAGTCTATGTCCTTACTCTAACCCATCCTATTCTGTTCTAAAGCCTGTCCTAATGCGTGTAGTAACCTCATTTTACACTGTCTTTTATACCAATCTGCATGGCAACGCAAACAAACACACAGAACCAGAGGCAGATTGGCTGACCGAAAAAGAACATTAACCGCACTACTTTCAAAACATTACGCGGACAATGTAATCCGTCCTTTTTCCTTTATCTTTACACTTGCTGATCACAACAAGCGCTCTTTTAATAACTGTTCGTAATATTTAAGCAACCTACAACACTATCTTCATCAAAGAAACCTTGTCTCTCCTCTCTTTTACCATTCCTATTCTTTTTGGCTCACGTAAGTGTAGCCTATGCGATCGTAACTTTGTCTGTCTGTGCGTGCGTGCGTGCGTGCGTCTGTGCGTGTGTATGTCTGTGGTAGAAACTCTAACATTTGAAGACGTCACATTACATTGACGTCACATTATGACGTAAGAGGGTTAGACGTCACGCGAAGGAAGTACTGACAGTCTCGGTCATTATTATTTTGAGCGCGCCGAGACTAGTTGGCAGTCGTGTCCTTGTAAGTAGGCTACATGCAGACAGACAGATCTAGATCTAGTGTCTCGCTTTCTTGCACAGTTTCACCTATGCTCTTTCTGTGTGTGTGTGCCGTGTGTGTGTGTGTGTGTGTGTGTGTGTGTGTGTGTGTGTGTGTGTGTGTGTGTGTGTGTGTGATTGAGTTTGTGTTACTGTTTGTCGATTTCTTACGTGAGCCTTGATGGCTTCGCCTCTTGTTGATCTAACAATGATTTCTTCCGGCGATCGTTGTTTCCAACCCTACGAACAATCATCATATTCCTGTTACGTTATTAACCAAAATAACATCTTGTGGTCACTAAATTACATCCATTACACAACTTTCATCCAATCTCTCGTTACTCAACTTGACATTGGTCAAGTTCTACCACCATTTATCGACCCGTATGCTGGTAAAATCGTGTCCGCGCCACATAAATGGCCGCCAACACGGAACTGAAAAGGGAATTACCTCCCTTGCATCGTCTGCTGTTGTTTATACCCTATTGTTCTCTCTCTTCTTTGACAAGCTGAAAACAGCGATAGCGTGACAGAAAGGACTCTGTACACCATGACCATTCTAAGCCTTTCATCTCTAACTTCTACATCAAACTTTCTTCAAATCTGGCTCTCCCGCCACACTGTAATCTCTCTTTCACAAGTTCCTATATTTTTATTTAGTTTTTATTGCGGCTGAATTGTTAAGAACTACTGAAAACGCTTGGCTTTATCTTCATGAAATGAATCAGCTACATGTATCTATGAAATGTTACTTACACCAAAATAGTTTTGTTTTCAAGAAAAACAGGCTTATCTGTTTATTTATCCTTTCACAGCATCATGAATGTGTATATTCCTTAGTACTGTAATTAGTTCAAAAGAGGAAGTCATTTGTAACAATCTGTTTGTCTTTCGCACGGTCTTTTTATGCAAATGCCATTGTATACATGTACTAAATTTTCTGCTGTTACAAAATCGGCATGTATTTTCTGTTGCCACACATAATAGGGGAAAACCTTGTACTGGGATGTCATTTACATTTTTTTTTCTTCAAAGATTTTAAATAAAAATGATATAAATATAAACAGTGTGTATTAGAGCAATTTGTCATTAAAGAAAAAAATGTGTCTGCGTGTGTTCTTTTTTATGCTTGTGTTTTTGAGTCACTTGAGAAAAAGTGACTCTATGTAATCGGTCAGTGTTAGTCTGTCCGGCCGGCCGTCTGGCCGGCCGTCCGTAGACACCACCTTAACGTTGGACTTTTCTCGGAAACTATCAAAGCGATCGGGCTCATATTTTGTTTAGTCGTGACCTCCAATGACCTCTACACTTTAACGATGGTTTCGTTGACCTTTGACCTTTTTCAAGGTCACAGGTCAGCGTCAAAGGAAAAATTAGACATTTTATATCTTTGACAAAGTTCATCGGATGTGATTGAAACTTTGTAGGATTATTCTTTACATCAAAGTATTTACATCTGTAGCCTTTTACGAACGTTATCAGAAAAACAAGGGAGATAACTAGCCTTTTCTGTTCGGCAACACACAACTTAACGTTGGGCTTTTCTCGGAAACTATAAAAGTGACCGGGCTCAAATTTTATGTGAACGTGACTCCCAGTGACCTACACTTTGACGTCTGCTTTGGTGACCTTTGACCTTTTTCAAGGTCACAGGTATGTCTTGAAGGAAAAAAATTGAAATATCATATCTCTGAAACTATTCATCGGATTTGATTCAAACTTTATAGGATTATTCTTTACATCAAATTATTTACATCTGTATTGTGTTGTGAATAGCAATTTCTTCCTGTCCATCTGATGCCTCATATAATATTCAGAACTGCGAAAGTGACTCGATCGAGCGTTTGCTCTTCTTGTTCAGATGTACATTTGATTTTGTAAATAAACTAAAGAGTTTGTACCTCTGGCTTTGGACTGACACAACTGCGTAATTCACATACATGTATTCTTTAATATATATGTGTTAAGAAAGCACATAGAAGTCCTGAAAAATTGAGCAACATGGTCTTACATGTATACAATTTCCTTTCACGCACTCATACGAGTCAGTTTGTAAAACACACCAAATAAACAATTAAATAGCAATTGCACACTGCACATGCAGTTTCATCAGAAAAATTGATACAATGTATTCTTTCTTTTCTTTCTTTATTTGGTGTTTAACGTCGTTTTCAACCACGAAGGTTATATCGCGACGGGGAAAGGGGGGGGGAGATGGGATAGAGCCACTTGTTAATGTTTCTTGTTCACAAAAGCACTAATAAAAAAATTGCTCCAGGGGCTTGCAACATAGTACAATATATTACCTTACCGGGAGAATGCAAGTTTCCAGTACAAAGGACTTAACATTTCTTACATACTGCTTGACTAAAATCTGTACAAACATTGACTATATTCTATACAAGAAACACTTAACAAGGGTAAAAGGAGAAACAGAATCCGTTAATCGCCTCTTCCGACATGCTGGGGAGCATCGGGTAAATTATTCCCCCTAACCCTCGGGGGGTGATACAATGTATGAAATATATGAAAAGTACAAAATATGATCAGAATAAAAAAAATGGAAAAACTAGTTTACAGTGGAATCTTCCTTTTTTGACCTTCCAAAATCTGACAAAAACAGGTCTTAAAATGGAGGTAATTTACAGAGGCTATAAAGAGAACATCTGAGAAAGGAGGAAGTCTTAAATTTGGGGTCTCAACAGGGGTGTTCCACTGTACTAAACACATGTTTCTCGAGATCATTGGACATTACCTTGGTATAGTGGGACCCCTGTTTTAATAACCACAAATCTGAGAAAATAAGGTCTTACAATGTAGACCTGTAAAATACAACAGAGCTTGTCAATCAATCAATCAATATGAGGCTTATATCGCGCGTATTCCGTGGGTACAGTTCTAAGCGCAGGGATTTTTTAAAATATTTTTATTTTTTATTTTTTTATGCAGGGATTTATTTATGCCGTGTGAGATGGAATTTTTTTTACACAATACATCACGCATTCACATCGGCCAGCAGATCGCAGCCGTTTCGGCGCATATCCTACTTTTCACGGCCTATTATTCCAAGTCACACGGGTATTTTGGTGGACATTTTTATCTATGCCTATACAATTTTGCCAGGAAAGACCCTTTTGTCCATCGTGGGATCTTTAACGTGCACACCCCAATGTAGTGTACACGAAGGGACCTCGGTTTTTCGTCTCATCCGAAAGACTAGCACTTGAACCCACCACCTAGGTTAGGAAAGAGGGGAGACAATTGCTAACGCCCTGACCCAGGGTCGAACTTGCAACCTCTGGCTTCCGAGCGCAAGTGCGTTACCACTCGGCCACCCAGTGAACAGAAAATGTGAAAATCAAGGTCTTACAATGTAGACCTGTAAAATACAACAGAGCTTGTGAACAGAAAATGTGAAAATCAAGGTCTTAAAAAGGGAGGTTATAATTTGGGGGGTCTTTAAAGTGGGGTCCCACTGTAATCAATGTGTATGTTGACAACTTTATAAATGTGATTTTGATATCCCCACGACTTCAGTTCTTTAACTGAAGGAAGAGGCAGTGTATTGCATAATTTATTGGAACTTCTCTCTCATAAACACACACACACAAACACACAATTTTATGCATGGATTCTCCAAAACACAGGCTGATTGTGGCACTCTGATTAAAACGACAGGGAAAAAACAATCATGCGCATAAAATCCCATGTGAGTTGCAGCCAATGAGCTCAGAAGAAGCAAGAAAAGATTGCGTCGGGCAACAATTCTTGGGGGTAGAAGTGAAAAAATTGGCAAATTTTGATTATTAAAAAGCTTTACAGCTGTGGATGTGGGAGAACTGACAAAAGAGATTTTAGGCATTGTGATTAATATTATTTCCACACCATGCATGACACAAAACATCTTTTATTTTAAAGTACAGCAAGGCAGCAAGAGAAAAATTGTAACATTTGTGAACAATGTGTCTCTTTAGGCAAGGATGAAAACTCATGTAATAATTATGATTGCCTTTTTCCATAATTTTTAGGTTCAAACCTTATTCTATCTCTCTTTATGTTTGTTCCAATATCAGAAGCATTTCAAAAGCAAACATATCAAGACTTCTTGAACACAACTTGATGCTGCATTTTGAAGCTATTCAATGTACCGGTACTACACTATGAGCAACATGTCTTGTTCAAATTTACTTCAGCCATCTCAGTTTGCCTTCTCAGGTTTGCCTTGTATGTTCCACTTTACACCGTCCAGTTCAAGGGGAAGCATCAGAGGTGCAAAAAGCAAGATCCAGGACGTCATCGGCGATCCAAAGACTGATGTAATGTTGGTGTAAACACCTGCATTGTACGCCCTGATCATCTTCCACGCCTCATGAGATGTCTGACCTCTGACTATAAGGAGAAGCTGCCATGCGGCAAGGAAGCCAGCAACACACATGATGCAAATGTTGACGTAGACGTGTAACATCACCACAAACGATCCAAAGGACAGGTTTCCGATCAGCAGCTGGAAAAGCGGGACAGGAGGCACGTACATCATGAAGTTCTCATCAGACAGGGGATAGGAAATGTTGAGATAAGACAGCTGGAGGTATACCCCCATGAGGCAGCCCCACACACCATAGAGACAGAAGACAACAAAATGGCGCTGGTTGTACAGTCCCACACAGGAGCTGGTGAAGAAGCAGTGCTGATCCCGCTTCAGGATGCAGTGTCCGCAGAAGTTGCAGTGGTGAGAGCGAGGGGGTGCGTCCAGCTGGCAGGTGGGGCAGTGCTTCCATCCTGCACACCGTATAAGGTCAGTTCAGCATTGATAGATATAGAGAATACTACATGGCTTGCTGTGTCGTACCAAGTTTACACGAGTTGGTTTTTGACTCACATGCGAAGCAAAAGTGAGTCTATGTACTCACCCGAGTCGTCCGTCCGTCCGTCCGTCCGTCCGTCCGTCCGTCCGTCCGTCCGTCCGTCCGGAAAACTTTAACGTTGGATATTTCTTGGACACTATTCAGTCTATCAGTACCAAATTTGGCAAGATGGTGTATGATGATAAGGCCCCAAAAAACATACATAGCATCTTGACCTTGCTTCAAGGTCAAGGTCGCAGGGGCCATAAATGTTGCCTAAAAAACAGCTATTTTTCACATTTTTCCCATTTTCTCTGAAGTTTTTGAGATTCAATACCTCACCTATATATGATATATAGGGCAAAGTGAGCCCCATCTTTTGATACCAGTTTGGTTTACCTTGCTTCAAGGTCAAGGTCACAGGAGCTCTTCAAAGTTGGATTGTATACATATTTTGAAGTGACCTTGACCCTGAACTATGGAAGATAACTGTTTCAAACTTAAAAATTATGTGGGGCACATGTTATGCTTTCATCATGAGACACATTTGGTCACATATGATCAAGGTCAAGGTCACTTTGACCCTTATGAAATGTGACCAAAATAAGGTAGTGAACCACTAAAAGTGACCATATCTCATGGTAGAAAGAGCCAATAAGCACCATTGTACTTCCTATGTCTTGAATTAACAGCTTTGTGTTGCATGACCTTGACCTTGGGTCAAGGTCACATGTATTTTGGTAGGAAAAATGTGTAAAGCATGTGAGTCGTATGGGCTTTGCCCTTCTTGTTTAAATATTGAACTGCGAGCAAAAGCGAGGTGTTCACTATTTGAAAAAGCAACGAGTGTAAATCTGGTACGACACAGCAAGCCATGTAGTATTCTGTTTATCCTACATACTGTATTTACGTGTATTTTACTGAAAATGTCCTGCATTCGAGGCAGCTAAATTGAAGACGCTTGTTTTGGAACCTCGATCTCTTCTAAAGCCTCGTGCAATCTATTACGTCAAAGCAAATAAACGTCACTCTGAAAGTGTGGCGTGACGTGTTAGTTCTAAAGATTCATCAAGGGTAATTAGCGAGCGCAATTTGTGTTTCTATAATGACGTTTGTCTTGGTGACTTTGGCATCATAAGCAGAGGAAAAACAGGTCCCTGCCAGACTTGCTTGACATGACCTCATTTACATGATATACACACGTGTGATTTGAATGATTATTATCTCACGGGTGTCTCTCTCACATATGTAGGATAAATAAGTTTACTTTAAGCCCCCGCCCATCCCCCCTTGTTTAAGACCTCCTCCCCTTTAAGACCCTGTTATTTCAGACATTTTGTTCACAAGGTCTGTCAATTTACCTTCATTTTAAGCAGCGAGTATTGCTTTCTGTATAAAACCAGTGCTTTTTTTTTCAATGATTACCTTACATGAAACAGGAAAAAAATCAGACCATTTTGTTTTGATGAAATTCTGCTGTAAATGTTATGGCTTTTACATATTTTTATGTTTTTATTTAAAAATTATCTCACAAACCATTATGGAATTGTACATGGTTACAGTGAAACTAATGTTTTAGACCCTCCAATTCAAGACTCCCTCCCTTTTAAGACCATGTTTTTTTTCAAACTTTTTGTTCTTAATCTAAGTAAATTTACCCCCATTTTAGAATTCCTCTCTTTTAAGACCTGTTTTTTTCAGAATGTTGGAGGTCTGAAATGAGGGGGGAGAGGGGTTTGCACTGTATAAAATACATGTACATTCTTATATCTTATGATTGATGTCCTATGTCTTACAAGACTCACTTATGTACATTCTTATATCTTATGATTGATGTCCTATGTCTTACAACACTCACCTATGTACATTCTTATATCTTATGATTGATGTCCTATGTCTTACAACACTCACCTGCAGGGGTCTCAATGGTCTGACCAAAATGCTCCTCCTTCAGCTCCTTGGTGACCCAGTTGGGCTTGTCGTAGTAGACCCTCCACCAGTTCCAGGTCACCTCCACACATGTCACCAGCAACACGAAAAATGCCAGCCAGTACCCCTCCCCGAAGTGCCCTGTTCTGCTTACCACCTTTCCATTCTCTGACACTTCTGAGTAGATGCCAGGCAGCAGAGTGTACAGTGATTCAAAGAAGAGAATGAAAATGAGGGATGCGGTGAAAAGCATGCCCAGCTTCGAGACTGTTGCAGGTTTAGGCGTAAAGTCGCGTTTGTGGTAGTGGTCTTTCAGCTTTTCCTCCAGCGTGTTGTTGGTATTCCTCCGATGCATTGTGACACTTTGAGTGAAGAAGCTGGCCTCTAGCTAAATTTCTGCTTTATTTCTTACAGTTCTTAATTGTGTTTGTTTGTGTGGTGTTGTTTTTTAAGCAACACCTTATTTTTCTTTGATAATTTTGCACTTCCGTTTCTCTTGGTATTCTGTTGTCAAAGATTAGTGCTTTCAGTGTTGATTCATTAGCATGTTAACTGGAAACAAGCACCTACCCGGACAATCTACCTCGATCACGATCGAACACAGGGTTCAAATGAATTGTGCAGCTTTTAAAAGACCACGCACCTTTATCTGCAATTTTCTAAATCTTCATCGAAGGCTCTACATTCATGCAAGAGACTGAAGAAATCCCGTTTCTTACAATGCTGAGTTTTACAGCGCAGAAGTGCACTCACACATGTGCGGACGCAACGTGCACCTTGCTGGCACCAAAGGGAAATCCCGAGTAGCGTCACCTGTTGTCATGGTGCGAAGGGTCAAAACAGGGAGTAATCATTGTTTTCAAAACAGCGGAGTGTAGAGACTTGTTTTGGGACAAGAAGCGCGCACAGACTATGTGCGCAGAATCACCAATAAAGGTATCCAATAACGAAATTACAAGATCGACCAAGCTTGTTTTTAATGCTGCACCCACTTCTTCAGCGTGCAGTAGGTAGGCTGCGGCAAGATTGGAACGAATAGCTAGCTCCCTGTGTCACAGGTCAAGACTTGCAAGAGTTCGCTGCTCTTGGGTCGCTGTCTGCACATGCTTGGTTGGGGATTTGGTTTCTGCTATTATTCTAGAGTTTTCCATGCTCTGTATTGTTGTGGCAGTTTCGATTTGTTTTGGAGCACTGCCTACCACTAAGAGAGAGAGAGAGAGAGAGAGAGAGAGAGAGAGAGAGAGAGAGAGAGAGAGAGAGAGAGAGAGAGAGAGAGTCGGAGAGAGAGTGTGTGTGTGTGTTAGTGTCATTCTCAGTAAATTGCCATTGTGACTTTGATGTTTTACCTCGTTACAACACACATTAGGCAATAAAAAAAATCATACAAATCACACAAACACACAGACCGTGCTCACACACACACACACACACACACACACACACACACACACACACACACACACACACACACATTGGAATAGGCATATATTTTCAGTACTGTATTTTTATATTTAGTCAAGTTTTGACTAAATATTTTAACATCGAGGGGGAATCGAAACGAGGGTCGTGGTGTATGTGCGTGTGTGTGTGTGTGTGTGTGTGTGTGTCTGTGTGTGTCTGTGTGTGTGTGTGTGTGTAGAGCGATTCAGACTAAACTACTGGACCGATCTTTATGAAATTTGACATGAGAGTTCCTGGGTATGAAATCCCCGAACGTTTTTTTCATTTTTTGATAAATGAATTTGATGACGTCATATCCGGCTTTTCGTGAAAGTTGAGGCGGCACTGTCACGCCCTCATTTTTCAACCAAATTGGTTCAAATTTTGGTCAAGTAATCTTCGACGAAGCCCGGGGTTCGGTATTGCATTTCAGCTTGGTGGCTTAAAAATTGATTAATGACTTTGGTCATTAAAAATCGGAAAATTGTAAAAAAAAATAAAAATTTATAAAACGATCCAAATTTACGTTTATCTTATTCTCCATCATTTGCTGATTCCAAAAACATATACATATGTTATATTCGGATTAAAAACAAGCTCTGAAAATTAAATATATAAAAATTATTATCAAAATTAAATTGTCCAAATCAATTTAAAAACACTTTCATCTTATTCCTTGTCGGTTCCTGATTCCAAAAACATATAGATATGATATGTTTGGATTAAAAACACGCTCTGAAAGTTAAAACAAAGAGAGGTACAGAAAAGCGTGCTATCCTTCTTAGCGCAACTACTACCCCGCTCTTCTTGTCAATTTCACTGCCTTTGCCATGAGCGGTGGCCTGACGATGCTACGAGTAAAATGGCATTGCGTTCAGTTTCATTCTGTGAGTTCGACAGCTACTTGACTAAATATTGTATTTTCGCCTTACGCGACTTGTTAATTTTACTGACGACAGCAACGGTTTCAGAAAACTTCAAATAGCCCACGTATAGGCCGAGTTCGACGCTGACACACACGCTCAACTTTGAAACCGTGAACAATCATTATATTTAGTCAAGTTTTGACTAAATATTTTAACATCGAGGGGGAATCGAAACGAGGGTCGTGGTGTATGTGTGTGTGTGTGTGTGCGTGTGTGCGTGTGTGTGTGTGTGTGTAGAGCGATTCAGACTAAACTACTGGACCGATCTTTATGAAATTTGACATGAGAGTTCCTGGGTATGAAATCCCCGAACGTTTTTTTCATTTTTTTGATAAATGTCTTTGATGACGTCATATCCGGCTTTTCGTGAAAGTTGAGGCGGCACTGTCACGCCCTCATTTTTCAACCAAATTGGTTCAAATTTTGGTCAAGTAATCTTCGACGAAGCCCGGGGTTCGGTATTGCATTTCAGCTTGGTGGCTTAAAAATTAATTAATGACTTTGGTCATTAAAAATCGGAAAATTGTAAAAAAAAATAAAAATTTATAAAACGATCCAAATTTACGTTTATCTTATTCTCCATCATTTGCTGATTCCAAAAACATATAAATATGTTATATTCGGATTAAAAACAAGCTCTGAAAATTAAATATATAAAAATTATTATCAAAATTAAATTGTCCAAATCAATTTAAAAACACTTTCATCTTATTCCTTGTCGGTTCCTGATTCCAAAAACATATAGATATGATATGTTTGGATTAAAAACACGCTCAGAAAGTTAAAACAAAGAGAGGTACAGAAAAGCGTGCTATCCTTCTTAGCGCAACTACTACCCTGCTCTTCTTGTCAATTTCACTGCCTTTGCCATGAGCGGTGGACTGACGATGCTACGAGTATACGGTCTTGCTGAAAAATGGCAGCTACTTGACTAAATATTGTATTTTCGCCTTACGCGACTTGTTTTTCGTTTGTATCAGTGTTTAAAGGTCCTTGTCTACATTTTTATACCGAAATCGCCATTTGACCATTAAAATGCAGAGTCTATTATCTACAAATATCAACAATACACCCCCTTTCGATCAGGAAAGACGAAGCCAGTGCAGCCGTTTGAAAATTCATTGTAGTATTTCAGCGTAGTACTCATAGTAGGATATCCTTATTTGGAAAATGCCAAGCGCAAAACTCCTCTCAAATCCCGTGCATTTCGTGCGTTTAAAAAAAAGCGTGGACAGCGCTCCAGTGTCAAACTGTTGCTGCACTTGTTTGGGCGTGGCTACAAAGCATAGTGACATGAATTTGATTGGTCAGTATTTTTAGGCAAAGCACATGTTCTCAGCAAACAGAAAACAAAATATTGGAAGCGTGAGTCACGCTACCCAAAAATAAAATCTTTTTTTACATATATTTTTTTTCTATAACTTTTTTCCCCATGGTTCATTCATCATCTGAAATAACTTTTTAGCAAAATCTAACCATACGATTATTGAAAAAAAGCAAAAATGTAGACGACCACCTTTAACAGGACCTATGTCACGACACAGGCAAAACATATATCAGATACTCTACTCAGGGGCGGACGAGGGGGGGGGGGGGTGTTCTGGGGTTTCCGGACCCCCCCCCCCCCCCCCCCAGCCAAATAATAAAAATACTTTTTTGTGTTTTTTGGGGTTGTTAATCAGTGACAAAATCTGCTGCCTGAAACTGGTAATGATCATTCTCAGAATGCATCAGATTGCACCATTTTGCATCCTTTTTTTCAAAATTTTCCGTGGGGGCATCCGCCCAGACCCCCCTAGCAAGCTAGGCGCTTCGCGCCTTCACACCCATATCTTCACAATATACTTTTGGAACCCCCCCCCCCCCCCCCATAAAATGAACTGATCCGCCCCTGCTATTCTAGTGACATTCATACACCATATATAATTGACATACGCCCGTTCCATTCATGCGCTCCAACAACAATTCTTACAAATACAACCACTTTTTCTTGAACACTACACGAAAGTGAGTTTTGACATTGGACAAAAACATGAGGCACTGGAGTGGCATGGATGGTTTTGATTATCTTGCTTAACAGTTAAATGGCCTTACCAACTGTGACATGATTTTACTTACTGTAACTGGACAAATAGAAGAGGCAAGCGGCATTGGTGGTTCTGATCATCAACCTTTTTAACAGGGTTCAACTTACTACAAATTCGTTTATAGCTGATATTACACGCAAGAGACTTACACTGATGTGACTGCTCGAAGCCTGCTCTCGGCATAGGTACAACTTAGTTAAATTGCCACTATTAGTTCAATCACTGCTGCTCAGTGTTGGAAATCCGACATAGCAGCTACCAAGAAAAAAGTTAAGAAAGAAAGTAAATCCTAAACGTCACACAATTAATGCCGATAAATAAAGTAAGTGTTACTGAAACTATGACAAGATGCAAATGGACATCACAGCCCGTTTTACTTTAGCCACGGTAAATACGTATCATACTTATCTGGGCTTCAGTTTTCTTTGACAGTTTGAGTAATTTCAATTACTCAGTGTATTTAAACAGACTAGCCACGGATTCAGTCGGTCACAGTGTATGTTCGATTTCAAATTCCTGTAGTTGTGGCTGTGCCAAGTGACATGGGGACGTTTGTTCGTTAGTTGGCTGCCCCGCATTAGGTTGTGGTCGCCGGAATGCCTCTGAAATCAAAGATATGTCCACAACTAAAACAACTTGTTACCATCTCAAACAATGTATACAATGTGATGACGGCGATGAAGCCTGCATGATAATGTTAATGGAGTTTCAAGGAGAGTAAACAGTCAGTCGGTCAGTCCGTTTGCAGATAACCCTCTTCAGTAATTATAAACAGAACACAAAGTAACAGATGGAACAAAATAAAAGATTTAGTGACAAATTTAAAATTTAAACAAGTCGCGTAAGGCGAAAATACAACATTTAGTCAAGAAGCTGTCGAACTCACAGAATGAAACTGAGCGCAATGCAACGCAGCAAGACCGTATACTCGTAGCATCGTCAGTCCACCGCTCACGGCAAAGGCAGTGAAATTGACAAGAAGAGCGGGGTAGTAGTTGCGCTGAGAGGATAGCGCGCTTTTCTGTACCTCTCTTCGTTTTAACTTTCTGAGCGTGTTTTTAATCCAAACATATCATGTCTATATGTTTTTGGAATCAGGAACCGACAAGGAATGAGATGAACGTGTTTTTAAATTGATTTTGAACATTTAATTTTCATATTAATTTTTATTTATTTAATTTTCAGAGCTTGTTTTTATACCAAATATAACATATTGATATGTTTTTGGAATCAGCAAATGATGCAGAATAAGATGAATGTAATTTTGGATCGTTTTATAAAAAAAATATTTTTTTTACAATTTTCAGATTTTTAATGACCAAAGTCATTAACTAATTTTTAAGCCACCAAGCTGAAATGCAATACCGAAGTCCGGGCTTTGTCGAACATTACTGGACCAAAATTTGAACCAATTTGGTTGAAAAATGAGGGCGTGACAGTGCCGCCTCAACTTTCACGAAAAGCCGGATATGACGTCATCAAAGACATTTATCAAAAAAATTAAAAAAACGTTTGGGGATATCATACCCAGGAACTCTCATGTCAAATTTCATAAAGATCGGACCAGTAGTTTAGTCTGAATCGCTCTACACACACACACAGACAGACACTGAGACACACACACACACACACACACACACATATACACCACGACCCTCGTCTCGATTCCCCCCTCTACGTTAAAACATTTAGTCAAAACTTGACTAAATGTAAAAAGGAAGCCTGTCAGACTTACTCCATGGCCCACGAATTGAAAAATGCATGCTTCTCGCGCAACACTCACCTTCCATTTTCTCAATCAGTGTCATGACGGATGCTGGTAATGAAACGTGGATCTGTCTACTTCTTGTTTTTGCTGTCCTTCATTTTCATACCGATCAAGACACCAACGGCCAACGAAACGAAGGCAACGGCCACAAGTGTAGTTGCTTCTCCAGATGGTTTCATGATTCTGAGTTTAGATGGGTTTTGTACGACTGACGCTCTCTTCGGTGTTTGACTGTAGTGAGAAGACAGTAATGTCACAACCGGCTTCTCAGGTCGGTGCACGAGTGTGGTAAAGGCAGATGAAACTCAGTGAAAGGAGACACTGAAATGAGACGATTGACGTGGAAAGACTGCTATCGCACAGGGCAAGATAAAAGAGCTGATACAATGGGTTCAGGCTCTGCCGACCAGCAGTTATCTGTCACCTTTGTCTCCACCTCATCGGTTGAAGCTAAAAAGGATCGAATTAGTACCCGGACGAAACTGACTTTGTCTCAGTCTGCCGCCGCATAGGCTACTTTGTGGTGGCCGGATGAATCACCGCAGTCAAACGATTCTTAAAAACAAACACGTAAACCAACCAGCCAACACTAAAAAAAAATCATACATGTATGTAATCTGAAGCAATTTGAAATAATGTAGATGTTTTTTGTTTTCACGTCTAACCAGGCCGGACCTCTAACCTGACCCGAAGACTCGGAATTAACAAGTCGCCCCAGTAAGGCGAAATTACTACAGTTAGTTAATTTGTATGACTGAAACCTGAACGCACTGCATTTTGTCACCGGCCGGCAATTTTTTTGGTTATTGTGGTGAAAGCCTAAGATTGCTGGAAGTCAGTTAAAAATGGGTACAAAAATACCTCGTATATCATTTTGGCAAAACCGCGAACCAAAATTACACGTAACTTGAGTTACGAGCTTTCGTTCGCGTGTTATTCGGTTTTGGCAGATGCAAACCTCGTATGTCGAATTACAAGTTTTCTAACATCTAAACACGGCGGTAAATGAACTGTTTCTGTTAGATATGAGGTTACGGTAAGATGTCCGTACGCTCAGAGTTTAGGTAAAATTCAATATTAGCGTCATTAAGGAAGTTAGAAGTGCCCACATTACCTATTGGGTAGTACAATGACAAACTACGACATCAGTTATTGTTCAAATGATTGTTTAGTTAGTATTTTTCCTTTGCTGAGTGCAAAAACATAACTACAAAGAGAGATTAAGTAGTTAAAGTATTCTGACTATGTAATAGTTCAGTCCTGAACTTCTGATCTTATTTCAACGGTTAGCTGAAGATGTACAAGTATGCATATGTCACGTACTGAAGTTGTATTCTAGTGTCTGAATGCAGTCCATCATGTCTGGCAGTGGGTCCTTCACACCTGAAAGTCAATTATCTTCGTTTGAAGATCTTAGGTTGTTGTGCTGTGTGTGCCTGAATAAAAGTTCTATACCATGGGATTTCGAAACGGAACTTATCATAGATGACATCACTGTTCGTATTGACTCTGATTGTGTTTCGTGGGTGTACTGTGTCCATTCATGTGGACTGCATGGACCTAACAACTGTAAAGCATGACACAAACTTGATCTGCTCGACCGTTGTTTGCATTAGGAGTCATGTTTGTTCTGTCTGGTGCAAGCTCCGCAAGGGCGAGCAGGGGTCAATTGATGGTGCAGCTTTCACTTGGAAACAAAGTCACTATCTTCCATGAGTAATGGAAGTAGTGAAGCAAACCAAACATTGTGATTCACCAACGTTGCAACCCCACAAACTATGAATGCAACGTTTGCTGTGAATCCAAGTACGGAAACATCCCATGTACCAGATGCACAAATAGAGAAAAAATCGTAGATTATTTTGATGTAGAAAGGTAGATTTCGCAAAAAATTGAGTTACGAGGTTTTAATCGGACAAGGACGCAATACAGCTTCGTCAAACTCCGCGCCAAGGAAATCGCTGACACTTTTCACGTGAAAAACGTAGTGAAATTGACAAGCAAGTATAGCGCAGTGGCGTTTGCGCTTAGCAGGAAAGCGCACTTTTCTGCATTCTTTTTAACTTTCTGAGCTTTAAGTTATTTTTTTAATCCAAACATAACATATCTATGTTTTTAAAATCAGGAAACAATACAGAATAAGATGAAATCATTTTTGGATCGATTACTTAAATTTTGATTTCAATTAGCATTTTGAGATTTTGAATGACCAAAGTTATTAATCATCTTTAAGTTTCGAAGCTGAATTGCAGGCCCATAGTCCGGGCCGTTTGTCGAAGATTGCTTGGTTAAAATTTCAATCAATTAGATCAAAAAAATGAAGGTGTGACAGTGCAGCCTCAACTTTCACAAAAAAAACTGATATGACGTCATCAAAGCCATTTATCGAAAAAATGAAAAATTCGTCTGGGGGTATAATTCTCAGAAATTCTCATGCAATTTAAATCGAAACTTGAGTACAAGTAAACAACAAGAATTACAGGTTATTGGAACGCTTAATTATTGACAAAACGAAACGTTACATTTACGGTACGTCGACCCAAACTTGTTTCAAAGTCCGCTTGCAAGAAGCCGGCGAGGCAATCGAGTTTCGTCAACAATTTTGAGATAAGTTCATTATCTGAAAGGCGCCGCAGTCGCTAAAACGAAAGTCGCCGGTTTTATCACTTTCCGTATTATAAAATAACAAGCAGCCAGATGAAAACTGATAAAGTATGGGCTAACAATCTATTGACACAATTATAACTTTCAAGAGCAAAACTGAACTTGTGTTACAGTTAGGAGGCGATAACGAGGGCATTTAGCAGCTGTCGTCTGCTTTCGCCAACAATTAAGGGAGAACACTGTAAACAACGAACAACTATCATGGCGGGTCATGTCGCTCAATTCACGGGAAGGCAGACATCAATTCTGTGTTTTATAACGTTTGGGGTTGGTGTGTTCGTCGGATACAAATTGAAAACATGGCGAATTCGATATCTCCAAAGAAAGAGAGACAGGCTTCGAAATCGTCTGAATGAAACTTACAACCAGCTCCAAGCAGAAGCATCCAACTTGTGACCACTGTCTTGCCTTTGAAAAGTCATTGACTCAACTGCTGAGAACTGCCGAATCTTCTATGACTAGCAGTACAAGCTTTGGTTCACTGCTTTTATTTTCTGACACAGGTGTTTTATCATTTATTAACGCCACCACGCATTTCGAGTAAAGCCTGGCATCTGTCAGATAGCACCAGTGCTTGGCTCAAGATAAAGCTGTGCATGCATACGTCAGGAGTCTGGGCAGGATTATTATTTCTATTGGTGTCCTGCAGCATCGGCAGGATCGAGTTAAAATGCATTTGTTGTACAAAAGCAAAATGTTGAAGACATCTTCCTGAGAACGTTTCAACTGAAAAAAGACAAAACACCACTGATGCATGGACTGAAATTAGACAAAACGATCTATAAAGCATGCATACATGTATACATGAAGTAAGCGGTTCACAGAAAGGAACAGCAATAAACATGCTAATTTTAGAATAAACACATTGGAAGTAATCCAACTGAGCTAGTTGGTGGGGTAGCCACATGCATTCGCTGGAATGGAAAGTCTCGTTTTGACATCTGAGCTTAAATATGACAACTTAATTGTTTAGGTTTTGTACCCGCTTTAATCAACCTTGTTAAAACAGAGTTTGAAGTTGTATTGCATGTGAAAATCTGAAACATAGGAGGAAAAACAAAATTATGTCCATGAATTGAATAACAGTTCAAAAGTTTGTGTGTGTGTGTGTTAATTTACATACATGTGTATGTGTGAATGTGTGTGTGTGAATGGACTCTATTAATAATATTTAATTTCTTCTAACCTTTGTGTAGGTGTGTATAAATGGTCTGAATTTTTCATTGCTTGTTAAATAAGGGAAGTAGAAGGTGGGCGTGGGTGTGTGCACACTCGCTTCCAGGAGGATTGTTTTTAAAATTAAAAAAACAAAACTATTCTTAAGATTGCTACTGTGTGATTATATGTGCTCATTGCTGAGTACAGAAATTCTGCAGTGAGGTTGCCGAATATGTTTGGAATATACTTGTTAAAACTTGCTTTTTGGTGTTTATGTGTGTGCTTGTTAATGTGTGTGTGTGTGTAAAACTAAACCTTCAATACAGTCACAAGTAACATTGTTGCTAAAATAAAAAGCTGCATTTTCTCAAAAAAACACATGCATGCAAGAAACAACTGACAAAGCAAGCATACAAAATAAAACAAAAGAAAAATAAAATAAACAAAAAATGTCATGTTTTACAAGGAATAATGGCGTTAGAAGATTTATGAATGAGGCAGTTAGTAGTATGCATATATGAATATGAAATATATATGAAATGCATTTGATTACAGTGGAAACCCCTTTTAAGACACCAACCCCTGATTTAAGAATCCCACCCTTTAATTAGTTTAAGACCTTGATTGTTAAGATTTTCTGTTCACTATACCTGTAAACTGCATCTTGTTTTGGTCTTAAAAAGCTGGCTACACTGTATATATACCGGGTTTAACCTGGGAGAAAAAGGCAATGGGACATTTGTCCCCCTCAACCAAATTCCGATGGGGCATAGTCGAAGGCAAAAAGCGCTAAAGAGGCCTGTACGCGTTTTGACCAAAGATGCAAAATGGTGCAATATGGTGCCATCTGAGAATTAGGCGCTATATCGTGTTATCTCTGTATGTGTGTGTGTGTGTGTGTGTGTGTGTGTGATCCGATGTAAAGTGTACATTTGGTGGCGCAGTGGTACGTAATCTCAATGCGCCCTTTGACGCACTGACGCAAATTGTGATGGGACATTTTCAGATTTTGGCGCAGGGCGCACTAGTAAATGAAACCCCGGTATATATATATATATATGTATATATATATATATGCAAACAGTTGGGGTCAAATGAACAAATCCCAAATAACAAAACTGTCATCTGCCTGTACCCTTATCGGCACAGTGACCTAGCTTTGGCTGCTTGTTGCACTAGGGACATGTCGCCCCATATTCACCAACACATGTTCATACACACAGAGCATTGTCCACATGTGTGAGTGTGTGTGTGTTGAATAATTTGACCTGCAGCTCTCAAGCTTCCAGTTTTGGTTACCTTCCTTGGGCTCACTTCTTGGTGTTGATAGTGAAAACTGAACGGGTACACATTTTTGTTGCAGACATGTAAGCTACGAAGTATGCAATGTATGTGTGTTTGTGTATGCAGTATGTGCATGGGCGTGCACACAGCGTTGTTTGTGTGTGTGTGTGTGTGTGTTCATGTGAGGCAACAGATTAGCACCTAGGTTTGAATGTGTATAATTAAAAACAATACAGTGCAAACGGATTGCACAGATTACTGCAGTGGGAAAGCTTGACCTAGTAGTATGTCCCCAAATTTGTTAACAAGCATATTTTTTTGTGTCAGCAAGCTATGCATGCTTTTTTTTTGCAACAGAGGACACACCCACATCAGTTTATACTGATAAGGGTATAACCCTTAGTCTTGTGGGCACACTAACAGCAACAATTATTTTATAAAATTTTCATTATTTTATTTTTTCTTCTTCCTTTTCATTACCGTTGTTTGTTTTGTTCAAAGAGAAACAAAACTACAAGATCTCTCATCTTTTGAGAAGGAATTGAACGTTTGTGCAGATATGGACCTGTTTAGCAATTTCTCAGAAAATATAAACTGCTGATTTGGGCACTCTCCAGTCACGTGAATAGAAAAAGTGAGAAGTGTCATGTGCATCTTTTCTGAAAATTGGGTCACTGCACAATTTTCAGAAAAGGTGCACGTAATCACAGTGCCTTTTTTTTCCTTCCAAGGCTTCTGAGTGTTCTTTTGTATGTTGGCTAGATGGTTTTTGGCTTGAAATGAACAGGAATGAACACTTTAATTACAAAATAAATGTATTGCTTGTCTCTTTTTACATTTAGTCAAGTTTTAATTTGACTAAAATGTTTTAACATAGAGGGGGAATCGAGACGAGGGTCGTGGTGTAGTGTGTCTGTGTGTGTGTGTGTCTGTGCATGTGTCACAGTGTGTGTGTGTAGAGCGATTCAGAGTAAACTACTGGACCGATCTTTATGAAATTTGACATGAGAGTTCCTGGGTATGATATCCCCAGACGGTTTTCTCATTTTTTTTATAAAAGTATTTGATGACGTCATATCCGGCTTTTTGTAAAAGTTGAGGCGGCACTGTCACACCTTCATTTTTCAATCAAATTGATTGAAATTTTGGCCAAGCAATCTTCGACGAAGGTCGGACTTCGGTATTGCATTTAAGCATGGAGGCTTACAAATTAATTAATGACTTTGGTCGTTAAAAATCTGAAAATTGTAATTAAATTTATTTGTTTATAAAACGATCCAAAATTACTTTTATTTTATTCTTCATTGTGTTCTGTTTCCAAAAACATATAAATATGTTATATTCAGATAAAAAACAAGCTCTGAAAATTTAAAAATATAAAAATTATGATTAAAATAAAATTTCCGAAATCGTTTTAAAACAATTTCATCTTATTCCTTGTCGGATCCTGATTCCAAAAACATATAGATATGATATGTTTGGATTAAAAACACGCTCAGAAAGTTAAAACGAAGAGAGGTACAGTAAAGCGTGCTATATGCAGCACACCGCAAATGCTACCGCGCTAAACAGGCTCGTCACTTTCACTGCCTTTTGCACTGGCGGCGGACTACGGTCATTGTGAAAAAAATGCAGTGGGTTCAGTTTCATTCAGTGAGTTCCACAGCTTGACTAAATGTAGTAATTTCGCCTTACGCGATTTGTTGTATTCCTAATTTGAACCTAAGAATGCGAAGAAAATAGTTACTACTGGTACTGTAATTTGTAAATGCTTTTCCGGCTATTCTATTCTGTGCATGCTAAGAAGAAGAAACAAGTCGCGTAATGCGAAATTACTACATTTAGTCAAGTTGTCGAACTCACGGAATGAAACTGAACGCACTGCACTTTTTCACCAAGACAATACGTGGCAGCTTCGTCAATCCCCCGCACGTGTAAAACGCAGTGAAACTGACAAGCCAGTCAGTATAGCGTGGTAGCGGTTTCGTTGAGCAGGATAGCGCGTTTTTCTGTATCTCTATTCTTTTTAACTTTCTGAGCTTGTTTTTAATCCAAACATAACATATCTATATGTTTTTGGAATCAGGAACCGACAAGGAATTAGATGAAATTGTTTTTAACTCGATTTCGGAAAGTTTCTTTTAATCATAATTTTTATATTTTTATTTTTCAGAGCTTGTTTTTAATCCCAATATAACATATTTATATGTTTTTGGAATCAGAAAATGACGAAGAATAAGATGAACGTAATTTTGGATCGTTTTATAACAAAAATATTTTTAATTACAATTTTCAGATATTTAATGACCAAAGTCATTAATTAATTTTTAAGCCTCCAAGCTGAAATGCAATACCAAAGTCCGGCCTTCGTCGAAGATTGCTTGGCCAAAATTTCAATCAATTTGATTTAAAAAATGAGGGTGTGACAGTGCCGCCTCAACATTTACAAAAAGCCGGATATGACGTCATCAAATACTTTTATAAAAAAAATGAGAAAAAAATGTCTGGGGATATCATACCCAGGAACTCTCATGTAAAATTTCATAACGATCGGTCCAGTAGTTTACTCTGAATCGCTCTACACACACACACACACATACACCACGACCCTCGTCTCGATTCCCCCTCTATGTTAAAACATTCAGTCAAAACTTGACTACCATAAATGTAAAAATGAGAGAACAAAAATGCATTTTAACACATATGGGTAGTGTTTCCTCATTTCTTTCAAAAAGAAACAAAAAAAGAAAGAGAAAAATAGGATCAAAGAGTTTTACATAGCCAGGGCCGGACCAAATGAGATGTAAGGGGGGGGGGGTTCCTCTTTTTTTTGGGGGGCAAATCAGCGAAGCCACAGGCGCGCGAACTAGGGGGGTCCGGGGGCATGCTCCCCCGGAAAATGTTTGAAAAACGGTTAAAATCTGTGCAATCTGGTGCATTCTGGGCCTTGTTTTGAGGGTTAAGAGCAGCATTGTTTTGGTGCTAAAACTAGTAAAAGTCCTAGCCCCCAATAGAGACACACAAAATTTATTTAAAAAAAACAAACAAAAAAAACACTCAAAGCAAGGTACATGCTCTTTCCAGGGGAACCCCTGGAACCCCCCCCCCCCCTCCCCCCCCCCCCCCCCCCTGATCATAGCAGAAATTTATACAAGCACTTGTGATCCTACCAGGTAAACAAATGCTTGTGATCTACATTTTTATTGTGCTCCCTCCTCCTGCAGCTCATCAAAACTAATTTTCTGAGATGCACCAGGTTATGTAACAACTAGCAGACTTCACACAGATCATCAGAAAGACTGTAGCACCAGCTTCGGCCTTGTAACATTCATCTACAGTCAGCTATGAGCAACAGTGTCAACAAAGATGGCACACCCGACCAGGCATCCCAGGGCAGTGTAGACCCTGTGATTGTGATCCACGGAGGGGCGTGGGCGATTCCAGAAAGTCTGGCAGCAGCCAGCGTGGAGGGCGTAAAACAAGCCGCACGTGCCGGTCAAGCCGTGTTACAGAGGGGAGGGTCTGCAGTGGACGCTGTGGAAGCTGCTGTGTCCCTCTTGGAGGATGACCCAGCATTTGATGCAGGTTAGGTTTTTGTCTTCAGTTGTGTTGTTGAATGTTTTAGATGTTTATTTGTTTTGAAAGCTGTAAAAATGTTATCACAAATGACCCAACTTTCGATGCAAGAATGTGTGTTATCTTGAGCTGTATGGCCAAGTATTTGGGGTATATATTTGTTTTGGAGTTAGAAAATGTTGCCATCAAAATTTTTCTGCACAGTTTTTGGCCTGTAAAATTATGGGTTTTGCACTGTAAGCGTGGAAGATGTCTATCTAAAGAATCTATTTTGGAAGCAATTGAAAAGAAAAATGGTACAAACTAAAGGATCCACCCAGGGCGGGGTTGTATGTACATGTACATTAAAATGGGTCTTGTACATGTAATAACAAACTTTTACTAGCATACATGTTTATAACTTTTGTGCCCAACCCACACATGTATAGGATCGATCACCTGGACTTTTATTTTCTGTCTACCAAGCTGTGTTTCATGTTGTCACCAGGCACAGGGTCTGTGCTAAATGCAGCAGGTGAGGTTGAGATGGACGCTGTGGTGATGGATGGCAAGACGCTGAAAGCAGGGGGTGTGGCCTGCGTGCAGAACATCAAGCATCCTGTACAGCTGGCCAGGCTCATCATGGATAAGGTAGGAAATCACATACAGTGCAACACCCCCTTTTAAGACCTAAACAAATCTGAGAAAATCAGACCTTAAAAAGGAGGGAGTCTTAAAACGGAGGTACATTTACAGATATTATGAAAAGAAAATCTGAAAAACTGGAGTCCTAAACAAGGGGGGGGGGGGGGGGGGGGGGTCTTACATTTTTTAAAAACAAAAAGAAGTTCCGCTGTACCTAGATTTCTAACTCATTTGCTCACGCCCAGGTGAGATATTAAGAAAAAGGCCACAACTATGTCATAGGGTAAAGGGGGTTAAGTTGGACTCACTGTATGTGCTGTGTGTGGCCTGTGAACATCAAGCATCCTATACCGAAGTCTCTGTGGAGAAGATGCAAACATCAGTTTGCTGGATCATTATGGGTACGAGTAGAGGTCTTCACTAATTCAGTGTAGGTGGTCTATGTGCAGAACACGGAATACCTCAGACAGATGACAAGAAGCATGGGTTTTGAGTTCAAACTTTAATTGATATGCACTGAACAACAAAAACCTAATTTAGCTGTAACAACTCATCACCGACAAAGATTATGTAGTACAGGTCTTCGTTCACACATTTAGGGCTACCTGAGAATTATTTATGTTTTTGCTTTGAAAACGGCTTTGGTAATTAGCCACTATGAATTACCAATCACACCACACTCCCTATTTCTTCTTCATTTTGCAACTTTCATTTCTTCATTGCCATGATAAAAACCATTGGATACCAACAATGTGCTGTTTCAACAGCTTCCATGCTCTTTCATGAAAGTGTGGTTCTGACAGCTGTTGTTCAGAATTCTAATTATATATTATGCAGACAGACCATGTCTTGTTGGTGGGTAAAGGAGCAAACCATTTCGCTGAAGAAATGGGAATCCCAACGGTTCCCATGGAAACGCTGGTCACAGAAACTGCACGGAAGGAGTGGGAGCGATTCATGAAATACCATGAGACCATCCAGGATCTTTTCTCCAACAGGTAACTTTTACAATAGATACCAGTATATCCTTACAAAATCAACTGCGCACCTAAAGGAGGGGGAGGGGGGGGGGGAATTGCTGATACTTTCACTTAGAACATGAAAGTGCAACACTGTTCTTGCGTAGAAGACCTACCGGTGCATTTCATTTAGAGGTATCTATTTATCTATTCACCTTTTTGAGAGAATGGAACATGGCTTTTGATAGATTTAGAGTTATTTTTTTTATAATACATGTAGAAGATGCAAATGATTAAGTTTAGGTTTTGACAAACCAAACATTCATTAGTTCATTGACCCAATGGTCTTAAAAGTGACTAGAGAAAAAACCCAATGATATTAGACAAATAAAAGAAAAAACCCAATGATATTAGACAAATAAAAGAAAAAACCCAATGATATTAGACAAATAAAAGAAAAAAACCAATGATATTAGACAAATAAAAGAAAAAACCCAATGATATTAGACAAATAAAAGAAAAAGGTTTAGCTTAGTGGATTGAATTCGACCTATGTTATGAAAATGGCAAAGTGTAAGGGAAACTTTCAATATTTTCAGAGACTTACAGGCAGGATGTGACACAGTTGGCGCAGTGGCACTGGATAAAACAGGCAACGTGGCCTTTGGAACTTCTACCGGCGGCATCACAGCTAAAAGACCAGGCAGGGTGGGAGACTCACCTATTATAGGTACGTGGACATTTCTATGAAGGAAGGGTGGATTACATATTTGCGGTTTAGCATGATCAAGGTTTTTTCGTTACTGCAAAAGCGTTAAAATTGATAGAATGCTACAGAGGTGAGGTTATGTTCGTGGACATTTATATGAACGGATGGTGGATTACATTGGGCAGTTTAGAATGATCAAGGTTTGTTTGTAACTGCAAAATGTTAACATTGATGGAATGTGACAGAGGTGAGGTTATGTACACAAACATTTATATGAACGGATGGTAGATTATGCATATATTGTGCAGTTTAGCATGATCAAGGTTTGTTTGTAACTGCAAAATGTTAACATTGGTGGAATGTGACGGAGGTGAGATTATCAATCCAGTAGAAACTGGATTCGTTTGGTTTGTAGTGAAAAAATGTGTCTTTAAAAATTAAAAATTAAAATTTAAGCTGGGATATGCAAACTTGGTACAGGTTGAAAGAAATACCTAGGTGAAAGGCTGTTCATGGTTTTTGCCCAACAGGTGCAGGGGGTTATGCAGACAGCCAGGTAGGCGCAGTGTCTTCAACGGGTCATGGGGAGGCCATTATGCGCACCTGTCTAGCGCATCACATCACTACCCTCATGCAAACAGGTTGGTTGCTGCGTCTGGGTACAGTGGAATCCCCCTTTTACGACCTTTTACGACCTTACAATTTGTTTTTTAGCAAATCAAGTCTTAACAAGGAGGGAGTTTTAAAATGGAAGTAAATAGATGAAGTTTGGGGGGGGGGGGGGGGAAGGCTTGGTGTGCTTAAGCAGGGGGTTTAACTTTTATCAGTCATGTTGGTGCCGACATTTGTGTGTGTGATCTTCTTTCAGAAAAATAACTGTTAAAAAAAATTCTTCAGATTTGACAGCTCTTTCTTTTTTCTCTCTCTCAGTATTTTGGATTTTTTTTAATGATAAATGTTTAAAAATAAAACCATACTTGGGAACCCCTGTTTTGCACTGTATTTTTTGAAAAATGAGCGTACTCCATTCTACATTTGAACATCCATGATTTAAACATGGTTCACACACGTCTGTCGCACTGTTAATTAAGTTTACCAATACATTTAAAACAAATACTTCTTTCAATGTTTTTTGACAAAAACTGTAATCATGTGTAAAAGTACTGTATTCGCTTCGGGTTGCGCTTGTGAAGAAAAGTAGTCTAGGAATTGTTCTCGTCGTATTTTTTTTCCACTGGCCATACTGATCGTATTCTAGACAATCATGCGTACAAAATACCGCGAAATCATATGGATTCTCAGGTCTGATAAACACACACACACACACACACACAAAACAAAACATACTGTATAAACAAAGAAAATACTTCCAAGTTCGGCAAAACAAAACAGATTTTGTAATTAAAATTCTAAACTGTGTTCGTTATGACAATTTGTCTTTCAAATCACGTATAAAAATTACTGAAAAAAACCTATTCAATTTCATTCCATTCCATTTGAGGTTCCAATCAAAATAGCTGAAAGAAAATTCAGGTCTTTGTTCGACACAAAATTAGCCCGTTTCATTCCATCTGATGCTTCACATGTTCTCCAGGTCAGTCAGCAGACTCTGCGTCAAAGTCCGCCCTGGACCACATGACACAGCGAGTGCAGGGGTCAGGTGGCGTGGTGGTGGTCAGCGCCACAGGGGAGGTGGTGGCAAACTTCACCACCGAGCGCATGGCCTGGGCATGGGTCAAGGACGGAGAATTGCATTATGGGCTAGATCCTGGGCAGCATGAGAAAGAGTGTCTGTAAAAGTTTTACACTGGAAGCATGGAGCAAAGTTCGGGAAGATTATTTGAGCAATTTTTGGCAGTTTGAACTTGTTGTGGTCCTTCTTTAAGTTAAGTATGTTGCTGTATTGTCAGGTATGTTGCTGTGTTGTCATGCGTGCGACTTAAAATACAATTTGGTGAAATGTTTTAGCATGAATGTGTCTTTTGTGCTTTTTTTGCGTCAAAGTGCATCAATATAGTGCAAACAAAATTGCAGTTTCACTTTTCCGTGCCACCTCTCCCCTTAAACCGAAAGCAGAAGTGTTGAGAGTGACCAAATTTTACTTCTTGGGTTAGATCCTTCATAGCAGGGCTGATGTGCAGGAGAAATTTGCCATCCAGATGGGAGCCAGCCACAGCTTCTAATTGGTTGAAATGACAAACAAACCTCAATTTCAACCAATCCAATCAGTAACTTTTTCCTGCACATTATTATTATTATTATTATTATTATTGTGATCATTTTTATGCGCCTAATCTAGATATAGCCCTAGGCGCTTACATATTAATTTCTGCCGTTTGAAATGGAATTTTTTACAGACAGACAGACAGACATTTTTTACACACAATATATAACGCATTCACATCGGCCAGTAAAGCTCAGTAGCCTATTAGGTGAGCATTCACCTTTCACGGCCTTTATTCCAAGTCAAACAGGTATTTGGTGGACATTTTTATCTATGCCTATACAATTTTGCCAGGAAAGACCCTTTTGTCAATCGTGGGATCTTTAACGTGCACATCCCAATGTAGTGTACACGAAGGGACCTCGGTTTTTCGTCTCATCCGAAAGACTAGCACTTGAACCCACCACCTAGGTTAGGAAAGGGGGGAGAAAATTGCGGCCTGACCCAGGGTCGAACACGCAACCTCTCGCAAGTGCGTTACCACTCGGCCACCCAGTCACATCAACCCACAGGAGCTTGTATCCAATCGCCGGTCAATCATATTTACTCCTTATTCCATATATTTACTCCTTATTACAGTCTCCTTACTACTACTATTTAATAAATAGTAGTAGTAAGGGAAAGCATGCAGCAGTAAATAATAAGCATGCAGGAGTAAATAATTATCGACCGGTGGTTGGATACAAGCTCCTGTGCATCAGCCCAGGACCCATGGAGACATGGATGTGTTCATGACTGAATGCGTAAGCACAATGCAAGGAATGGCCAGAGAGGTATGTGGGAGGTGTGTTTATAACCTGCCCTGTTATATAGTGCTATATGTCTTATGTAAAAACAATGTCCTGTTTGTATTATTGTTATGTACCACGCCTGAATTTCTCTACGAGATAATAAAGTATTCTTATTCTTAACTTTTTGAGTGGGTAACTAAGCAGGAAAGAAAAATGATTGGCAGTAAAACAAGTTCTGTAAAAATTTGACTTTATTTCAAAGAATTAAAAAAAACCAAGAGTGAGATATGGCATACAACACATCAGACTCAGAGCAAACCAAATCAAAGCACAATATTGGGATGGGAAGAATGTTTGGGTGGAGGGGGGTGGTTGGAACTGGAAGGGATGAAAATAGAGAACAGGAGATGAAAATAAAGACATGAACTCAACCGATAAGACAGAATAGTAATAAAAAATAAAAACACTATCCCCAAAATCAATCTTATTTTAAGTACCAACCTGCAGCAGTGTGTGTGTGAGCATGCGTGTGAGTGTATGTGTGTGTTTGCAAGACTGTTTCCAAACATGACTGTACTCCACGCATGATACATAATAATGGTTGGTTGATAAGTGAGAATTCAATACGTATGAAGAGGGTCGTTTGTACCCATTTTAACTTTTTTCAATTGATCTTTTTCTTGCATTATAAAGAATGAAAAAAAACACCATAACAGGTCATAATGATAATGTCAACAAAAATTCCCCTTTACATAATTTCAGTCCTGTACATCTGCAATATACACATGCAACTGTATCAAAAATTCACCAGGAAAAAACAAAATGGTTTCAAGGCCTCCCCTCCTCTTCATCAACCAAACTTCTGTTCAATGGAAAACATTATCACAATGTCCAGTTTGGAAGCATTTTTCTCACTTTTTGTGTGAAAACAAGATACATAAATCTACACAAACAAACATTGGATATGAACTTGCACAAAACATCTGTGAAGAAAAGATTTGAATCTGTGTCTGTTTCATGCGATCGAAATTGCATGCAAGAAAAGAAATGAAACTTGGAATTTAAACACACAAAATAAACTGCACCAAGTCTGACATTACCAAACTTGATTCTTGACAAAGCAGCATATTTAACTATTATTAAGTTTGTATTGCACAAATAAGCTGCAAGCTTAAAATGTTAAAACTACAGTTACTGTCTCTTCCAGTAACTGTCATCACCTTTATATGTTTCTACACACAGGCTGTAAACGTGAAAATAACAACAATGCAAGCATCCAACAAAGTCCAAATCGTGGTAGATTTGTTTTGTTTCTTCATACCACAAAACACAATTTATACACTTTGGAAATACATGTAGCTTTGAAAAGTAAGATCAGTCGGGCTATACCAGTAACATACACAGGTAACGACTCTTGCAAAGCATCAAAAAGCACCAGCATTAATTAAAGGTGGTCATCTACATTTTTGCTTTTTTTCAATAATCTTATAGTTAGATTTCGCTAAAAAGTTATGTCAGATGATGAATGAACCATGGGAAAAAAAGTTATAGAAAAAAAAATATATGTAAAAAAAGATTTTATTTTTGGGTAGCGTGACTCACGCTTCCAAGTTCCAATATTTTGTTTTCTGTTTGCTGAGAACATGTGCTTTGCCTAAAAATACTGATCAATCAAATTCATGTCACTATGCTTATAGCCACGCCCAAACAAGTGCAGCAACTGTTTGACACTGGAGCGCTGTCCACGTTTTTTTTTTAAACGCACGAAATGCACAGGATTTGAGAGGAGTTTTGCGCTTGGCATTTTCCAAATAAGGATATCCTACTATGAGTACTACGCTGGAATACTACAATGAATTTTCAAACAGCTACACTGGCTTCGTCTTTCCTGATCGAAAGGGGGTGTATTGTTGATATTTGTAGATAATAGACTCTGCATTTTAACGGTCAAATGGCGATTTCGGTATAAAAATGTAGACAAGGACCTTTAAGCTTATGTACAACACTGTCCATCAACATACATTTCTCAGTGGAATTGTGGGTTTTTTGCTGCCTTTGAAAGAAATGACTGCTGTGTGATAGTATGACAGAAGAATAATGCCAAGGTTACTCTCTCGAAGTCTTTGTACAGTTTGGATCTCGGTAGTCATCACCATACCCCATATTTCACAGATACAAAATGGAGGGGAATTAAACCGGCACCCCAGAGCTAGCTTAAACATTCTCTTTGAATTTCAATTGTGTCCCAAAAAATGCCAATGTCATCCTGAAGTGAAGATCGAATTCCCCATTTCATCCATGAAAGCATACTACATAAATTTGTGACAGCTGTATCTAAAGCTGTACTTATTTTTTTCTACTCCAACTGAAACCCTCTACTCTCTAACCCCTCAAATCGATCTCAAGTGAACAATCATCAGCTTGGAAATGCCCAAATTGATCTTTTTGTTTTGCATTGTCTGTTCTCCTGCTTCAAAATTCTGCACACAAACACTAGTCTTCTTCGATCTTCACATGATCCATGCAGTCTCTGCATTAAGTTTGTCTATCTCAGACATTGAAACTTGAAATACAAAAGCACACACTTTTTCATCTCTTAAGACGACGGCTCTGTTTTAACAACTTGCATGTTAAACACCATGATGACGGTAGAAGTGGGAAGAGCCATGCTGCCTTCAACATTCACGACGGCTCTGTTCCGACAACTTGCATGTTAAACACCATGATGACGGTAGAAGTGGGCAGAGCCGTGCTGCCTTCAACATTCACGACGGCTCTGTTTCAACAACTTGCATGTTAAACACCATGATGACGGTAGCCGTGCTGCCTCAAAATTCACAACGGTTCTGTTTCAACACCTGAATGACGGCAGAGCCATGCTGCCTACAACAGACACGACGGCTCTGTTCCAACAACTTGCGTGTTAAACACCTTGATGATCGTAGAACTAGGCAGAGCCGTGCACAGTTTCTCTGTGAAAGCTGTCACCGACACGTTCATCTCTACACTGCTGTCTTGCTCAACATCCGGGTCCAGAGTGGTGCCGGGTTTCAAAAGTGGAATGGTGTTTGGCGTGTCTGATGAGGTAGTAAGGGGAGAGAAATCTGGTGACGCTTCGTCTGCGTCATTTTGGTGCATGACCACGCCCCAGGTTAAGGATTTCAGCTGTGTCAGGCCTACCACTGCTGTCAGGGCATGGGAGTTCACCAGTGCAGGCTAGAAACAAAACGAAAGAAACGTAAATTTTTTGTGAGATGGAAAACAACAGTGATGAAGAGAAAGAAAAACAAGTCGAGTAAGGCGAAATTACTACATTTAGTCAAGCTGTCTAACTCATGGGATGAAACTGAACGCACTGTATTTTTTCACCAAGACAGTACAGCTTCGTCAATCCCCGCGTGAAGGAAATCGCTCACCTCCCACGTGCAAAACGTAGTGATCAGTGGTGTGCAAATCCACTAACCCGTGACCCGGGGGGAGTTAAAAATTGGCCGGGTTAGCTGAGGTCTTTGAGTAGCATTCCCGTGGGTTAGCTAAAAATTTCACAAACAAAACTCAAGATAGAGCTTCAAACGCCAACTCCTTACTCAAATGAATGGCCAAAATACATTTCCCCTTATTTTTCATAATGAAAACAAAGCCCAAACCGAAGCCCAAACAGTAAGTACTGTTTCTAAGGCGCTTTTTCTGAAGTGTTGATCGTGTTCAAAAATGTCATCTGCTTCAACGATGTGAGTTACATCCCTTAGTTTAGTTTTACATTTTGACCAATGAGAAAGCGCTCCCTAATTTGTTTCGGGCCACTGAAAAACAACCATGGCGTTGTTTAGGTTCGGGTTTTCTACTTCAAAAGCGGAAAGCAAAAGTGTTGAGATAAAGACTAAACAAGCGACGGACAAAGAGTACGATAGTCACAAACGTAAGAGGACGTTTCTTTCTAGTTGGTGTGATGAGTTCCCATGGCTACAGTTTGATGAGAGCACAGGAATCATGACGTGCAAGTGTTGCAAAAACTTTCCAAGTTTCGCGAATTCCAAGTCCGAGTTTGTTACGGGTTGTACAACTTATCACAAAGGAACTCTCAACTCTCACAGACCTGTTTACCCCTAAAACATTGCATATGTATTTTCTGGGAGCAAAATGAGGCAAATGTGTAGTTTTGTAATTGAATGTGTAGAATTTCTTGTCGACCTATCACAACAACAAGAACAATGATTGCTACTTTTTACCACATGTATTGATTGACTGACGGAAAAATGGGAATTGCAGACAGTGCAATGAGCATGATGTTTTCCTTTCCGCGAAGACAAGGCATGGGTAGTCCTGATGATATTTTGGCAGAAAGACTTGGTTCGGCGCATTGCTCGTCTTTTTCTTTTTGGTCGGTGGCCTTTCGGAGTCATTTTCTTCACAGTTCTCATCTTCACTTTCGTGTGCTCTGCGTTCAGCCATTGTGTCGAAACGCCCGCATGGTTTGGCAGTAACGCTTTCAGTTGTGCCCGGCATTTGCTTGGAGAAGCCTATTCGGCATTAACAAGCTACAACGCAACGCCCGTGGGCGCTTTACGCGCTGCACGCAGCAAACGACTGCTGGCCGAAAACATGGATTGGAAAATGGATCGGTCAAGGGAGATGAAGAAAATTACGGATTGTGATATGCGTAGCCGAAACAATACCGTTTGCGTGCAGGGACGGGGCGGTGTGAGAGCACAACGGGACAAGGAACAGGTGTAAAGACGAAAAAGAAAAAAAAAAGAATTTTTTTTAATTTTTTTTTTTAAATACCGTTTGCGTAGAAAACGACAGACTTGCGTAGTTGCGTAGTATATTATCCAAATTCGTAGTTTACTACGCTCAATGTGTAGTGTAAACAGGTCTGCTCTCATGATGGCAGCGTTGCTCATCGGCGATGCCTGATTAAGCATCAACGTGAGAAGGATAATGTGAAAATCCCCGAGAAACCCATCACATGTTTGAAGTTTCATTGTTATTGACTTACTTCTTTGTTCTTAGTTCGGACAGACTGGTCGTCGGCAGATGCTACCTTTCAGTGACTTATAATCCAATGTTTCTGTGTGTGAAACTTCAAAGACAAAATAAGAAAAGTTGTAGTGGGTTACCTATTTTTTTCCCGGGTGAGCTGGAAATGCGATTCTACTAACCCGTGGGTGAGTTGTTTATTTTTAAATTTGCACACCCCTGGTGATATTGACACGCCAGATTAGCGCGGTAGCGTATTGTGCTAAGCAGGAAAGCGCGCTTTTCTGTATTCTTGTTAACTTTCTGAGCTTGTTTTCAATACAACCTATCATATCTATATGTTTTTGGAATCAGAAAATGATAAAGAATAAGATGAAATCATTTTTGGATCGATTTCTTAAATTTTAATCGTAAGATTAATTAATCTATTTTCGTTAATTGTGATCACATTTTAAGAGTAAACATGACATATGTAATATATTCTTAGATTCAGAATGTGATGAAGAATACGATGCAATCAATTTTAAATCTGTTTGCAAAAAATCGATTTTAATGACAACTTTAATGAGCAAACTCATTAATTAATTTTTAAGCCTTCAAGCTGAAATGCAATACCAAAGTCCGGGCTTCGTCGAAGATTACTTGACCAAAATTTAAACCAATTTGGTTGAAAAATGAGAGCGTGACAGTGCCGCCTCAACTTTCACGAAAAGCCGGATATGACGTCATCAAAGACATTTATCAAAAAAAATGAAAAAAACGTCTGGAGATACCATACTCAGGATCTCTCATGTCAAGTTTCATGAAGATCGGTCCAGTAGTTTTCTCTGAATCGCTCTACACACACACACACACACACATACACCACACCCTCGTCTCGATTCCCCCCTCTACGTTAAAACATTTAGTCAAAACTTGACTATATGTAAAAAAAAAGGCTGTTTAATAAAATTGTGTGTGCAAAAAGATGCATAATGAAAAATCAAAGAATGGTTAATGTATTAAGATGTATGAAGAGTGACTTATACATGCTGCTCATTTCTACATACCATCATCCCCCCCCCCCCCCCCCCCCCCCCCCATCCCAAACCCCTCTTCCAGCCAGTGGACAGAACTGAACTGCACTGAAATTTCTGATGCCCTGATCACCTGCAATGAGGCCCTTCTGTGTGACAAGAAAAAGATGTAGACAAAAAGCAAAAAACAAACAAAAACACAAGACATTCTTGTTCACTAATCAGTCCACACAGAATAGAAAAACATTATGTTGCACTGCATCAGAGCGCACACACAACTCACCATCAAGCCATGGTTGGAGTGTGGCCATATCACCAGCGTGTCAAGATTAGGAAGCCGACTCAGCGATGACTCCATGGAAGCAGGGATTTCAAACAGAATCAACTCCAGCCTCTCCAACCTGGGAATGATCATGCGTAAATGTTGTCATTGTTACCACCATCCTGGGCACATTCTAAGATAAGTCACAGCAACATTTGTTCTTTCTTTGTTCTGTGGTGTCTCTTGTTTGTCCACCTTAAAGGCTGTTAGGTCGAGGTTCTTATGAACATGTTTTGTCCTTAATTAAACGTTCCAGATATTTAACTGTTTTTGTCTTTTAATTCTTGATTTGGATTGTTAGCAGTCTGTTGCGGATTATGGATTACAGGATCTGTTTCATGCATACTTGGTCTTATGCTTTGCATGTACACACAAAGGGAAATAAGGCACTAGCAGGTCTGCACATAAGTTGACCTGGGAGATCGAAAATATCTCCACCCTTAATCCCCCAGGTGCAGCCGGGATTCGAACCCTGAACCTTCAACACGGAAGTCCTAACCAATAGGTTACGCACCCTTTGATAACCTGTGTTTAAACTTACATTGTGAGCTTAGCAATGGCATCTCCAACTCCAATGTCAGGAATATCTCCCCCACAGACCAGCTTCAGGTGTCGCAGGTTTTGTAACTCGGCCAGTAGCTTGTATGTCTAAAAACAGTACATGGGGTTATTCACAAATGTTAACACTTTTCTGGTCTAGCTGTATGTCACTTTATAAAAACCGAATATCCCCATATTTAATAGTTGACGATTTTTTTGTCAAATCCCACTTCTGTCAAATAGGCTTTGTGTGTGTATGTCTTCTGAATTTGTGTATATGCACAGGTATTTATGGCAGGAATAAAGTTTCACTCGGAAAGACAAGTGACGTGTGTGTGTATGTGTGTGTGTGTGTGTGTGTGTATGTATGTGTGCGCATGTTTGTGTGTGTGTTGAAGCACACATGTATGAGTGTACATATTTCTCTCATGCCTGTCCGTGTTTACCTCTGATGTCCAGTAGAGGCAGTCACCTAGCTCCAACACTTCCAGCTGCTTCATCTCACTTAAGAACGTGTAGTCACTGTCCCGCAAGGCACACAGCGATGTCAAAGACTGAAACAGCAAGGACAATAGACGATAACTCGGGTCTGTTAGGATTGTGAAAGACTGAATACGTGTGCTATTATTGAGGCAAACGTTCCCATTGGACATTATAAGTCAGTCACTAGCGTCTGAAACACATTGAGCATTTTTAGAAACCTTGTCTCACTAAAACCAAGAGTATTCACTCTTTCCCAAACCAGTACAAACCTGAAAGAGTTATTTCCGGAGTGTGTCTATTTCACAAAAACAACAGAAACAAAAAAACAAAACAAAAATTGCAGGTTCTGAAACTGACCTTCCTCCTTTCTTTCTTTTCTTCTTCAGAGGATGATGATTATCAAAAGGGAGAATTTTAATACAGCAGACACTTCCATCTCAGACTTCAGAGATTAAATCTTGAAAGGGAGATATTATGTAAAAACTGCAAGGCAAGGTTATCATTGGGATAGAAAGACCAACACTACGCCCAACACTACGACCAACACTACGCCCAACAAAGACGAGAAAGACAGACCAAGAAAAACAAAGTCTGACCTACCAAAGTGTGAAGACGACTGAGGTTGGCCAGCTGAGAGAGAGTGCCGCTGAAGGTGAAGGGGGGCAGAGTCAGGCCAGACACCCCTCGCAGTCTCAACTCCAACAGCTTACGAAGGCCCGCCAGCTTGCCAATGTCCAGCTTGCTCTTGGCTGTCCTGAACACCCAAGAAAGACAGCAAAGAGTCAATATGGCGACTTTGTTTGGGGGATGGATGCAAGCTTAATCAGAGTATGCCTGAATTGAATATTTTGCCCTTACAGCGGATGCCACTGACAAAACAGAAAACAAGTTGTGTAAGGCGAAAATTACTACATTTAGTCAAGCTGTGGAACTCACAGAATGAAATTGAACGTAGTCCGCCGCTAGTGCAAAAGGCAGTGAAAGTGACGAGCCTGTTTGGCGCGGTAGCGGTTGCGCTGTGCTTCATAGCACGCTTTACTGTACCTCTCTTCGTTTTAACTTTCTGAGCGTGTTTTTAATCCAAACATATCATATCTATATGTTTTTGCAATCAGGAACCGACAAGGAATAAGATGAAAGTGTTTTCAAATTAATTTTCGAAAATTTAATTTTGATCATAATTTTTAATTTTTTTAATTTTCAGAGCTTGTTTTTAATCCAAATATAACATATTTATATGTTTTTGGAATCAGAAAATGATGAAGAATAAGATGAACGTAAATTTGGATCGTTTTATATTTTTTTAGGTTTTTTTTTTTTACAATTTTCAGATTTTTAATGACCAAAGTCATTAATTAATTTTTAAGCCACCAAGCTGAAATGCAATACCAAAGTCCGGCCTTCGTCGAAGATTGCTTGGCCAAAATTTCAATCAATTTGATTGAAAAATGAGGGTGTGACAGTGCCGCCTCAACTTTTACAAAAAGCCGGATATGACGTCATCAAAGACATTTATCGAAAAAATGAAAAAAACGTCCGGGGATATCATACCCAGGAACTCTCATGTCAAATTTCATAAAGATCGGTCCAGTAGTTTACTCTGAATCGCTCTACACACACACATGCACACACACACACACACACACACACAGACACACTTACACCACGACCCTCGTCTCGATTCCCTCTCTATGTTAAAACATTTAGTCAAAACTTGACTAAATGTAAAAAAGAACTCCTCTCCCCTGCTTCCAAAAATCGTAGTCACATATACATACAATTACACTAAACCCAAACAAAATAAACCTCACCACTTTTCCTCATTGCAGAAGTCGGAGATGTGCTCGGCGCGGAGGACTTCAAGGTCAGGTAGTTTCTCTGCAACCATATGCAGCACCAGCGCCGGAACCAAACCGAACTCTACGCTGCGAAGGCCGCTCAATATGTCAAGGTAATTGAGTAGCTGACCCCACGACAACATCCAGTCACCGTTTGACTTTGGGCTGCCATTGTGGTGGATGTTTTGTAGACACTAGAGAGAGAAAAGAAGAACTTGAGTTCAGTTTTAAATAACAAATATTTTTCTTGCTGCCAAGCTTTTACTGAATGTCACTGAAACCTTGTTGAATCGAAGTAAGGTGGAAATCAAAAACACAATCTTATGTGAACAACTTTCTTTCACAATGTAATTTTCAAGTGCTATTCTTCTTCTGCGTTCGTGGGCTGAAACTCCCACGTACACTCGTGTTTTTGCACGAGTGGAATTTTACGTGTATGACCGTTTTTACCCCGCCATTAAGGCAGCCATACGCCGCTTTCGGAGGAAGCATGCTGGGTATTTTCGTGTTTCTATAACCCACCGAACTCTGACATGGATTACAGGATCTTTTCCGTGCGCACTTGGTCTTGTGCTTGCGTGTACACACGAAGGGGGATAAGCCACTAGCAGGTCTGCACATAAGTTGACCTGGGAGATCGGAAAAATCTCCACACTTAACCCACCAGGCGGCTGCGGCCGGGATTCGAACCCTCGACCTTCCGATTAAGAGGCCGACGTCTTACCACCCCGCCACAGCGCCCGTCTTCAAGTGCTATAATATACCAGTTCAATGCATAAGAGAGGACAGTTACGAGTCACTGGGCTTATTCAGTATAAAGGTCACAACTTTGAATATATTTATTAAAATAAAATGTCTTCATAGAACACCCGGAAAAAAGTCACACAAATAACCACCAAAACAACAAACGAGACCAAGATAAACATTTTTTTTCACGCAAAAGAGTTTCAGTAGAAAAAAAGTATGTATTGCGTACCAGGATCTGTGTTCCACAGGAACGTAAGCACTCTGTGGCTTTATCCCAGTGAGTAATGTGCAGCCCTTTCAGGTCAACTCTCTGCCACTGGAAACAAAACAGTTCACCGATACAGTGGAACACTTATTTTAAGACCCCCCCCCCTCCCCCCAAGTTAAGACTTCCTCCTGTTTTTAGACCCTGTTTTCTCATACTTTTTGTTCATAACTTCAGGTAATCTACCTCCAATTTAAGACTTGCTCCTTTGTAAGACTTGATTTTCTTAGTTTTTTGTGTTCTAAAAAGGGGGCACTGTATAAGGAAAACCATAACAGCTACAGATCTCTGTTTGCAAGCAGTCACTTTTAATGAAGAAATCACAGAGCTATGAAGGAATCACATAGCACATAACTTATTTTACTGCTGAAATAATCAACTCTGAAGAATAAATCACAAAGCACAGTACTTTATCCAACAGATGAAATGGTAAGAGCAAGAGTACAAAAGTGCACTTAATCACGCATACAAATATACACTTAGGCAAACAAGCTTACCAATTGCTTCTGACAAGAAATTTGATGCCACGTTCTGCACACCAGACCAGCTCTGAAAATAACAACGGCAAATATGAAAAATCGTGTGATTTCTTATCATAGAATTTTTTAATTTGTTTGTGCTGGTATACCACAAAGATTAAATCATATTTTTTTCAAGCATTTCTTGTTGAGAGTTCACAAGAGAGAAAGAGAAAGAGAAAGAGAGAGAGAGAGAGAGAGAGAGAGAGAGAGAGAGAGAGAGAGAGAGAGAGAGAGAGAGACAGACAGACAGAGAGAGACAGAGAGACAGACAGAGACAGACGGAGAGAGGCAAAGCGTGAGTACTGAGAGAGTGACCACACTAGATGTTTTGAAAATGGGTAAGGCGAGAGGAATGCTTCAAACAAAATCCAGTCAATTGGTCACGGCAACAGGTCAAACTAAATTGTAATCACAAAGCAATAGACTTATTTTGATATGAAAACCCGTAAAATGCAATAAAAACTGGTTGGACCATTAATTTTGGTGTCCTGTATTTTCACACAAAGACTGAAAATACACCTGAAATCTCAGTTGAATGTGAACGCCAGACTAGACAATTCACACAGGAAGATACAAGGTCAACATACCTCAAAAGGTCAGGAACACTGAGGTAGCGGAAGATCTCAAGCATACAATCAAATCCGCCAAACAGTCTGTGCATTCTGCACTGGGTGAAATCAATGCCCACGTGACTCTTCCTACTGCGCTGTTTGTAGGTTTGAACCCTTTCCGATGACTCTGAACCCCTACTGCTGATCGTATCCTGCGAGGAAGCAGAAGACGGTCTGGTACTCTGGTGACCGTCCTTGCCAGCGGAGATTGTTCCAGAGTTCACGGGGCTTGCTGTGGTGTTGTTGTTGGCGTTGTTTGAGACGGTGACAGACACCTTGGCGTTGGAATCAGAAGGTATAGGGAAGGTGCTGGGGGGTAGCAGCACCTTCATAGAAGAGAAAGGGGACTGAAAATAATCAGCGAGGCATCAGGCATGCAGTGCGATGGCAAAGGAAGCGGTCTGACACCAGGTCAATGATGAAATGTTAACGCACACACACACACACACACACACACACACACACACACAGTACAGGGCTGTACTTTGCAAATAAAAAGGGAAATAAAAGAAAAAAAAATGTTGAAAAACCAAATAATTCTTTACTCACCAATACAACTACAAGAACAGCACATACAAAACCAAATAAAATGTTCGCCCGTGGGGGCTTCTTCAGGACTAACAATAACATATAGAGGGGGAAAAAGCAAAAGCAAAAGCAGCAGAACAAAAAAAGGTATGAAAAGAAGAGTTTGAAGTCCGTCAGAATGAGGAATGGATGTATACAGAGAACAAAGTTAACATCCATGGTGAACTGAAGGTTGGGAATTGAAAAGAAACAAGAGGCGAAGCCTTCAAGGCTCACGTAAGAAATCGACAAACAGTAACACAAACTCAATAACTCCGTCACATATACACACACACAGTAAGCATAGGTGACACGGTGCAAGAGTGAGAGACACTAGATCTAGATCTGTCTGTCTGTAGCCTACTTACGGGGACACGACTGCCAGATCGACACTGCGCAGACACTGGAAACACGCTGTGCAGATTAACCTGTAGGAAATCTCCTTTGGTATCTTCTGTATCTATTTTTCTGGAGCTACGAAACCGAACAATGTGAAATCGTCTTCTCCGAATCGGCGAACTGCAGCTCGGTGATGACTGTATCTATACCACAATCCTTCACGCGATCTGACCTAACCTTGACCCCTGACCTGGTCTACATACCACACACGACACAAACCAGTCACCTGTGTTTACCCCCCCAAAACTCCCCACCACCCGTTTTCTTTGGATACATACTTTAACTACATACGTACCGACGAAATGTTGATTATTGCTTCAATACTTTGAAGCTGTTGCTTGGATAATAACCAGGTAAAATTAGTATTTCGGTGTTCAGTCAAATGTTAAAGTTTCTACCACAGACATACATGTATACATACGCACGCACAGACAGACAAAAGTTAGCATCGCATAGGCTACACTTACGTGAGTCAAAAAGAAACGGATAAAAATAAGCACCAGATAAGCAGAGAACATACAATTAATAAACACCTGAATTCACGGTCTGATAGGGACACAAAAGTGTTGGGGCTCTTTCACTCTCAAGTAATATAATAAAAAATTCTCTTGTGAACACAAACGTGGATCCTTGGATCACAAGTCCAGTGCTCTTCCAACTGAGCTACCCAGCATTTGATTCACATTTAAATGCTCAAAGCCTTCCACACAAACACACACACACACACACACACACCCACACCTACACATTCTCTCAAAGTCAAACCAAACCCAAATCTCTGAAAATATCTACCTTGAGACCATCAGGAGAGTTGATGATGCAGGACGGAGGGACTACCACCTGTGTGTTGTTCAGTTTCACCGCCAGTGGCTGCGACAGATTCAGCTGACTGAGCAGCGAGGCAGGCAGCGTCATAATCTGCGGCTGCGGTTGAGCCTGACTGACCTGGGTCAAACCAAGAGAGGAAGAAGAGTTTGTCATGGACATGGTGGTAGGGATGTGTGAAACGCTGGACATCGCAACACCTGGAGCGGCGGTCAGTCTTGGAGGGCGGAGGGGAGGGAGGAGCCGTTTTCCAGATAGGAGGGTGAGAGGGGCAGCTATGCCTCTGACCAACTGCGGAGGGGTGATGGGAGTGGGTGCAAGATTTCTCAGCATCTGTATGGAGTCCATCCTCGGCCCAGTCGCAGGCGGTGCTTGCCGAACTGCGAGTAAGGGTGGGCGGAAAGGGGCCATGGTAGCACTGGTGGTGGCATAAGAAGTTTGACCGGAGGTCAATGGAGTGCGTACGTACAACACCCTTGTGCCCTGCGACTGTGAGATGGAGGTGGGCACACAGGAGACGGAAGTGAGGATGAAGGTGGAGGTGTTAGGTGAAGATGACGACCTTGACTGCGGCAGGTCTATGCGTTGGGTCGATGGCGTAGACTTACATCGCTGCAACAGTTCAGTAATCCCACATTACAATGAATGTTAGTTTTCGTGGTTTTTTTTTTTTACAATGTGCGAGTGTGTGTGCCTGTGAATATGTCTGGTTTTTGAAAATGTTTCGGATGAAAGCAGGAATTAGCTGATGCCAGTTCAGTACACTGATGCTGCTAGGTTGGCAGGATCTGCCTCTGAAACCATACAGTATCGAATCTGCAACAACTTTTCACAGTCTCTTAATTTCCTTTTCAAATCAATTCAACCAGAAGGGTGAGACCCCCCCCCCCCCCCCCCTCCCTTAAAGTATTGCTTACCAAGCACTTAAAAGTGGGCAGCGTCCAGGGTATCTCCTTGTTAGGATCGACATTGACACACTGGTGATGAAAGAGGCACATGCAGACGCAGCACTGGAGGGTGGGAGGGACGCCGTCCAGTCCTGGACAGTTGTTGCTGCACAGCTGACCATCAGACAGAGCCAGCTCCTTGGATTTGTTATTGCTGGAAAAGTTTACAAACCAATCATGAAACTGTCATAGATCTGTGTGTCGCATCAGGAAAAACAATAGACAGCCATGTTCTGGAAACCCAAGCAAAGAAACAAATGAACAAATGTTGAAATCAATCAGCAAATGATGTGTATATAGCCTCATATTATCATTCACAATGGCATCAAAATATGTAACTGCCTGTATAACTTATTGATACTTTATGGTGTCTCTGTAAGTTAGATACAGAGTCTTCTACCCAAGAAACAACAATTCAGCAAGATGCACGGACTAAAACGGCAACAACAGCTGCTAACAACTTACATGTGACAACTTGACTCTCCAACTAGTAGTAGTACACACACCCAGCATTCTTGTTGTTGCTAGCTTTCCGCTGGGAGGAAGCGACCCAAATTTCCAAGCAATGGGATAATAAACTTACAAAGTAAAAATAATGTAACTATCTTTAACAAGGCACCTCAGTAAATGCACACATACCTGTACGTGTAATCGGTCTTTTTAGGTACGAAGCGAGGCGTGGTACTTTTCCTGGCAGTGGATTTGTAACGAATAGGCTTTACCGGAGGGGAGCGATGAATATGCACAGTTCCGATGTCACTTCCATCCTCCCTGTCCTTCTCTCCTCCCTCTTCGTCGCTAAGCTGCTCCTCCTTAATATCGCCAGGTAGAAGCATCATGCGCGGGGGTTTTCCTGGACTTTCCTCAAAACTGTCCCCTTCCTCTTCCTGAAGGTCAGCTTCATCAAAGTGCGGTGACTCTTCCGCTCGATCGATAATGATGTCCGGTTCTGGCATGGACTGGATGAGGATTTCGCGGTCTTCGTGCTGCCGCCTGCCTCTGTGCTTGCCAAATACGCTACGAGTTTTGTTCCACTTGGGTTTTTGGTCTTCGTCGTACGGGTCATATTCCTCGTCATCTTCATCCATTTGAGCCTCCATATCACTGAGGTCATCAGGGTGGAAGAACGAAGACTTTGATGTTGTATCGTACGTCTTGTAAACCGTTCTAGACGATTTCCCTGCGAGGGTGCCTGAAGTTGAGGGCTGTGGTACGATCGTAATTCTCCTTGCAAGACCCGCTCCAATCTTGATTCTCACCTTGTTAATTTTTGGCATCTGCGCAGGGCTTGGGCTGGGAGTAAACGTCTTTGGTGAATTTTTATCTGGTTTGCGTCCACTGTTTTTCCCCGCCTGTCGGACCATCTCAAAAGGTTCCTCAGAGATCGGCTTCTTGTAGAAAGTGAAGTTGTCCATTGTGATACCAGGTGTACTGTGTTCCTTCACTGTAAAAAGCCACAGATATGTTACACATACACAAGTAACAAATCTACTCTGAAAAAATGACAAACACATTTCTTTTAATCGTTTTACGCCGAAAGAAAATTCAGTGATGCTGGTGATTCATGAATGAAGATTTTGAGTGCAAAATTACTCGTCTAATACACGCCTAATGACATTGACACTCCTGCCAATTTGAAGGCAATCTTTGTGATTTGCTTCAATTAAATTAATCACTCAAATGTTTTAAATGACATCATTATGGGTTGAAAAGTGCACGACTTCTAAAACAATGCAGACTAATTATGTACATACATGTATGTATATATATATTTATATTTTTTTCTTTCTTAATCTTATTCATATATGTTTTACTAGATGAATACCCGCTTCGCCGGGTACGGCTTCGCTGGGAAGAAGTCAAACCGAATACCCGGCTGTGCCGGGGACCCGGCTTTGCCGGCGCACCGCACGAAGGAAGGGAGATAAACGCGCAAAACACTGGAGAAGAGTAATACCCGGCTTTGCCGGGACAGTGACCTTCTAAAAATAGTATAACGGGAATATGGATTGAGCGTTGTCGACAGTGACCTTCTAAAAATAGAAACGGGAATATGGATTGACGCCACACGAAGGAAGGGAGATAAACGCTGAAAACACTGGAGAAGATAAGGAAGAGTTACTGGGAATGGATCCAGAGAAAAACCAAAATCGGTTCAGCGCTGCGCGCTGAGAGCACGTGTTGAAATATCTCATCGACCAGGTTGTGTCCGGGGTGTACCTGAATATGGCCACCAAATTTGAAAGAGATCCATCGAGAACTTTGGCCGTGCATCGCGGACACACACACACACACACAGAGACACAAGTCGTATATATATATATAGATACATAAGGATCAGGTATCATATACAGTAGAACCCCCTGTTTACGACTTTGGAAAAACCTTGAAAATTAGGTCGTAAAAAGGGGGGGTCTTAAAAGGGGGGTTTGAGTTTTTGGCCGGTCGGTCATGAACTTGGTTGCAGTGTATGAACTGTCATGTTTACACACAAACACACAGTTGCAGTTTACTGTCATATCAAAACACACACACACACACACACACACACACACACACACATTACAGCAGAACAACTTGAACTCAAATTTCAAAGAAAATTTACTCATGGCGTAATGCTCGCTCCCCGCTGAGTGAAGCACATTTGACATTGTGGCGCAACCAGTAAAATCCAAATGTCCTAACTCGATAGAAAGCATAACGGCTTTTCTCCCGAATCATCTTTCCGCTCATATGAATGATTCGTCGCCTTGCATCGCTAAACTTGACCACGATTGTTGAGGTCTTCGTACAGGCTCCTCTCTTTGCGTACTTTCGCTTCGCTATCCTTCTCACCATCTAGATAACACCGAGTCCTTATTATCCTTGACGACACACAGGATTTTCGTATTCCCGACTCCCAAGGAAGTCGCCGCGGATAGCCACTTCGCTCGATTAGCGATTACTTTATTAGCTCTCTACTCAAGAGTCGGCGCTTTTCTTTTTCTTTCGCGAATCTTCGTTTGTCAACAAGACAGTCGTCGTGACAAGATAGTGTGCAGAAGAAAACCGGATGTATCAGGATCTCGCGCGCGCGAGATTTCGTTTTTATTTATTTCTTCTCGCGATAGTTGGAGGAGCGAGAGCCGCCATGTTGTGTTTTCGTCTGCTCGAAATATGCGCAAAAGTCGTAAATCATCCCAAAAGGCTCGGTCGTAAGTCGCGTTTTGGGTCATTATCCTTGACGATACACAGGATTTGCGTCTTCCCGACTCCTAAGGAAGTCGCCGCGGATTCTATCGTGCGCGAGATTTAGTTTTTTTTTCGTCTCGCGATAGTTCGAGGAGCAAGAGCCGCCATGTATTGTTTTCGTCTGCTCGACTATAAATGCGCGAAAGTCGTAATTCATCCCCAAAAGCTCAGTCGTAAGTCGCGTTTTGGGGTGAGTCGTTCACTGGGGGTTCATTATATAGTAGAATGCATCCGTGGTAGCAAAATCGGTCGTAAAAAGGGGGTGGTCGTAAACAGGGGGGTCGCTAAGGGGGAGTACTACTGTAGTCCTGTAAGGTTAACCTCATGGATATTCGTGTTGCTTTCTCCCAGGGAAATCGAGCTGCCACATAGTACGGCGCTACCCACATTTTGTTGTTGTTGCGTGTGTTCATGTTATTAAGCCCTGAGACTTTCGCTGTGAACGTGGGATCTTTATCGTGCACACTGGGGTGTTCAGACACCAAGAAGGATCTGCAAAAAGTTGACTCTGGGAAATAAATCCCTCGCTGAACCTGTTTATTGAACCAGGTATATAAATACTACAGCGCTATGAGTATGGAAAAAAAGAAATCTACTTACAGTAATCACCAATCATGACCCGAGATCTCTGAAAAAACCCAATATGACATGTATTCAGATGTTTACAAGTGCAATGAGTCCACAACCAAAAACATTCATATATGCATGATCCAACAAAATAACAGGAGAAATGCATCACACTAACTGATAAGGGAAAAAAGTCAGAAACACCTTTTTAGATGGCCTGCGCCTTAATTTGATATAATAAGCACAAACTATGCATTTTTTCACACATCACATGGATAAAACTAAAATGTTTTCACAACACTTAGCTCAAATATATCATATGTTGTTAAGCTTACAGTTACGATGGATAAAGCATAATTAGCTCTTTTGTGTCACAGCAGCCTACAGAGTGACAGGAAAAAGGCATAAAAGAATTTCCTATGAGGACTATACACGTAGAAGAACAAGATAGAATGCATCAGTACCAGCTTCTTTCCCTCTGGCGTGAAGTAGTAGACGTCAGCAGGGGGATTCTTCCGCTTTGATAACTCGTCAAAGACCCCTCGAAACACCAGCTCTCTCTTCCAGCCTGAAAGTAACAAACCACAATAACAACCATGATACGTACTACAATGCATTTGATTAAAATCCCCTTTTCTTCACCTAGTATCAGCTAAAACACTGTTCAACTTACTACCAACAGAAGAATCAAAGGAAAAAGCGAAACACTGTTAAAGATCTGTAAACGGGCGTGATGAGACGCATTTAATAAAACTAGAATAAAGATAAAAGAATCAAGTACAACTTCAACAAGGATAAAGCCATTGTCGGTGTACATGCACAGCTGGTTCACAATTCTGCTGCTGGGGGGTGCTGTGATGCACCATTCATTTTCCTGCTTTCACATCTGTTGTTATAAGCTTGAAAACATAAAATAACACAAGCAGGAGCGATGTCGGATAAAGGAACCCACATGCTGCTTCCTAAACAACTTGCTTCCTGACTGTATCCAAGTCTCGAAAAAGATGTTCAGAGTTACTTTAAAGTGCTTGTTTCCCAAGATTTTCTCTGACTTACCATGCTCTTCCAAGGGCAGAAGATATGGTCCCACATCAAACGGCAAATCACTAGGATCTGGAAAGAAAAGACAAGATGGTCAAATTAAATTAAGCCTTACTTTTCGGTGGCTGTATCAGCAATCAAAGATAAAATGCCTTCCAAGGGTGTACAATTACAATAAAAGAAAAAATTTATGAACATTTATGGTAAACATTATACACCTCTGGCATGTGCACTGCTTGAACGAAGAGTTGTAAAATGTTATTTGTGTAGCATAGTGTGGAAATTGTTTTAGCTTTAAAATATTACTGATGTGATTGTGAATCAAATTCAATACTTTATTCTCCCTATTCAAATGATTCTTGATTTTGGAACATTGGCAGTCTATCACTCCCAAATTTATTTTCTGATTCAAAAGATTCAGTATTGCAAACCATCTAACACAAGTACATGTATAAAATCAAATAACTGTTCATGCCAAATACCTGTTTTGAATACTTTGGCTTTCTTGGCAGGCGGTTCTGACTGGATCTCTTTCCTCTCTGGCGTGGCAGGTGTACCCGGGGTGGGGGTGCTTTTCGTCGACACCTCTTCCGAGGAAGATTTGTTAGGCGTACTCTTTGTCAGCATCTCTTCTGAGGGAAATTTGGAAGGTGTACTCTTTGTCGGCATCTCTTCTGAGGGAGTTTTGTTCGGCGTACTCTTTGTCGGCATCTCTTCTGAGGAAAGTTTGGAAGGTGTACTCTTTGTCGGCATCTCTTCTGAGGGAGTTTTGTTCGGCGTACTCTTTGTCGGCATCTCTTCTGAGGAAAGTTTGGAAGGTGTACTCTTTGTCGGCATCTCTTCTGAGGAGGTCTCCGAAGGTGTAACCTGCGTCAGCATCCGTTCCAGAGATGATTTTGCAGGTGTGCTCTCCGTTAAAACTTCTCGCAGAGAAGATTTTGAAGGTGTTTGTGGCGACACTGTCACATCTTGAGAAACATCTGACTGGGAGCTGGTGCTGTCCAGACGAGCTTTTCCTACTGAGCGCTTTCTACCGGCCAAACGAGCATCCTTCGTCTCATGGACTCCGTTCTGATCTTTAGCCGCCAGCAGGGCAAGCTGTCTCAGTTTAACTGACTCTGAGATGCTGCAGCCGATGAAACTGTGTGGAGAATTAGCACCGGGGGCAGCAACACTGGACAGACTACTATCAACAGAAACCCATTTAGCTGGACTAGCAACTGAACCCTGTTTTCTATCACTTGTTTTGGTCTTTTCTGGTTCAGCGAGTTCACTATCTTCCACATCCCCTCTGTGTTGCGTTTCACCCTCTACCATATCTACATCTTTTGCGCTTGTAACATCACTGCTGTTATTTTTCACAGAGATGTTCTCTTCTGTTTCCATTAGTTCTGTTTTTTTAGATTCACTTGTACTAGGTACACTGTCTGAAACACTTGAGCGTTCACTTCTTTTTTTGCTATTTCTGTTTAACCGAGATCGGCTTTGGTCTGAAGTCTCAGCCACAGCTGTGAGACTGGTGTCTTTCCCTCCAGCGTCTGACTTCTCACCCAGTGGATTTCCATTCCCTGCGTCTGAATTTGAAGAAGTTGGAATGACATGAGCTCCATCTACCTTAGTGTCTTCACGTTGATCACTTAGATTAGCATTTTTCTGCTTCTTCAGAGGTGGACAGCTTTTTCCAGTCAACAAAGATACCATCTTGGGAAGAGTTATGGAATTATTAGGACTCTCTTGCGATTGAGCCTTGTCAAACTGTCCTCTTTCTTCTGTGCCTTCCTCGCTCAGACCTGAAATAACCCCATCTTCTTCCAGGCCTTCTTGATGCTGCTGAGTGGAAGAACTACCCATACCACAGGACCCATTGCCGCTTTCTTCTTTACTTGCAAGTCCAGGACTATCATTTTCATCCTGCGTCGTTGCTATTTCTTCATTCGATGCATCAAAATCCATCTGACTGACGAGCCGCTCACCTTGCACAATACTTCTGGCGGACAGAAGATGCTCGGCCAGGAGGCTCCTCATACCGGCAGGGCTGTTAGGTGCTGATGCCATCGTTGCCACGGGAATGAACTCACCATCATCATCTTCTTCCTCCGCCTCCTCCGCTACAGCGAGAGACGTGCTCTGTTGCAAAGATCTTCTTGATCTCCTCCCACCTTTTTTTTCTGATTTGGCTGATGACGTCTGTTCTGCTGTTGACGGATTGTCTTGTGATGGCGGTGCTTTTGTCAGAGATTTTGCTCGGGTTGTCTGCTTCTTGGCTAGTGACTTTGCTGAGGTATGCTGATCTTCATCTGGTCCGCTGGACCTTCGACTTGATCTTCTCGCCGACCTTGCATTTTCTGGGACTTGTGGAGTTTCAGTTTCAGAGGCTGGTCGGGCAAAGCTGTGGTCATGCAAAAGGGAGGAACCTGCAGGGGGTTTTGCAACAACCTCTGCCTTGGGGGATGGGTTTATGACAGCGTAAATATGATCCATAGTGGCTTATCATTTACTGAATTTCTCTACATTTGCAGAGTATCACAATGGAATTAAGGAGAGGCATAGTTAATTGCCAGGTGTACAACACTTGGTTTTTCAACATCTTCGTTCGATCACTTCCACGACACAAGCTCTAGTTCCTAAAATGTAGGCAACCCAAGGAAGTCGTTCATTCTGCCTTTGTTCATACAGCACACTGCTTAGAAACCGAAGAGGTAGTCAGCAAGGATGATCATGGCAGCTTACTGAAGATACAGGGGATAGCTATTTCAAAACTTGAAGCTGCCTGAAACAAAGTGCACATCATGTGTGTAAGTGAGCATGTTTTAAATTGTTAAGATACATAACACTAATAAGAGACTGTTCTTTACAAAGAAATAAAATCCCCATATATAACTCAAATCTCCTGCATAAAGCACACTCAAAAATGTTGGCCAATCATCGACAAAGCTCTAACTGTGCAAAGTTGCACTGGGCATGGGCCACAATTTGTGTTTTTGTGCTTCATCTCATAAATAATGTTCAGTATGTTAGTTGTTACTCTAAAGGTAAGGAACCTTTCAATTCTGACCGTTGCAATAAGAAAGTGGGTACACGTATTGCCTTTTTCATGTAACAACTAACATCAAGAGATGTTAACAATGCTGGCACGTTGAATAGGTTACTAGAAAAAGCCAGAGCCAGCTCTTTCTCCGTAGAGCTAGTATGTAACTTGTAAGCTGGAATATATATCCAGGATCAGATTACTTCATAAAATGGTATTTAAATACTGATTAAAAAAAAAAACACACCAAGAAAAGCGTTCTTTTCTTCTTTGTTCATGGGTTCAAACTCCAACGATCTTTTATGTGTATGACCGTTTTTAACCCGCCATTCAGGCAGCCATACACCACTTTCAGTGGAAGCATGCTGGGTATATTTGTGTTTTTATTGTATTAACCCACCAAACTCTGACATGGATTACACTGGGTCTGGTGCTTGCGTGTACACACGGAGGGGGATTAGGCACTAGCAGATCTGCACGTAAGTTGACCTTGGAAATTGGACAAATCTCCACCTTACCAAGCGCGGCCGGGATTCGAACCCGCAACTTTCAGCATGAGAAGCTGGGCTACTGCGCCCATTTGAGAAAAGCGTTGACCTGTTTCAGTTTCACTGGTAATAACACGCTTCAAATAAAAATGACCTTGGAATTAAAAAATATCTGTCAGAGTCATGCTGTTTTCATATGATGATATGTACTGTCTTTGATCCTTTTTTCGTGACATTTATCTTGGACAGGGCATGATTTCTACAGCGTAAAGTTTCGCATTAAGAAGTATGCGGTCATATGCTCGTGTAACTCAAATGATACTATGTTGTGAAGTGCAGGCATCTAAAATCATTGATGCCCGATGCCTTGTCATTATTTCCTGCTTGTACAATTTTGTACATATCGCATTTTCCCTTACTCAGTTAAAATCAATGACATTGCAAGTGCCTTGAAAGAAATAACCCATGACCTCTTGACATGCATTAGTCACATTAGAGTACATGCACAAGGTTATACTTAGACAATATATACTGCAACGCCCTCTATCACGTCAAGTACACTACCACTCAACAGTGAGGGCCAAGGGGGATAATCATTAGCCAAACAGCAAAGCAATGCTGCAGACAGCATGCACAACAGACACGACACAGTTTGCACCATGTACGGCTGTTTCAGCAATGATAATAATATATTTAGCACACTCATATGTTTTCCTTGCTGTCATACATCGAACTGGTCGTTAAAAATCGTGTTTACCTAGAACATCCTCTCGGTTTTAATTTTCAATCGTCATCAAGTCAGTCAAGAGATGTGATGCCATTTTAGTTTCAGTCCAAGTTCCAACGTTTCATGCTCAACACACCTGACAAGAACATTGCCTACCAACACTTGAAATTATCTCCAAACATTTCACATTGAAGTTAGGCGCATGTTCGTAGCAAATCTGATTTAACGTTCATGTTAAATTATAAAATTGTGCTCGATCGAGGAACAACACACCAACTTGACCAAGCACATTGATTCTTGAACTTGAACGATGAAAACAAATCGAAGTACCAGCTAAAATAGTTCTCACGTGTACAGGAATTTGAAACAGGTATTCCACGAGGCCAAGACTAACACTTCATACCTCAGCGCACTAATTCTTACCGCATATAAATTTAAAGTAAAAACACACTTGACAGTTTTCAAAAGCAACACAACTTTCTCAGGCTCTTTTCGTGTCGTAAGCTTATCATTTTTTCATTTACCGTCAATCTCGCCAGCTTGAATCTCGTGATGCTGATAACTACGTAATAAGGAAGCATTTGTGAAAAGATCATGTACTTCAAGTAAAAGCCTTGGCAATAGCACATAGGCTTAATTAATTGTAAGCGATGCCAAGGAATAGTATTTCAAAAACACAACTTCTCGTAATATCACGTTCACGCGGTAAACCAAATATGGCGACTTGAAAATGAAAGTTGAATGCTAAAAGTGTCAGAAGACTTCTTTGTTAGAGACATGTTATTTGGAGAGTGCAGTATTACGTAAATAACCGTTGATTTATGCTCATGTTACGAAGTCAATCATCAGAAACACAAATGGAGGAGAATGTAGGATGTTCTTGAGTGTAATGCCTATTGTGCACCATAAATTGTGCACCATAAAAGGTGCCTTTGGCTTTAGACAATCATAATGTTCTGCAAAGCTTTGAAAGAGTTACATCCCTTCGCTCAAGTGAGGTGAACAGTGAACACGCCCTCGTCAAATAGAGGCAAACAATCGTGTTGTGACAGTGAATTTAAGCAGCATTGGCTTTTGTTAAGAAAGTCACTAGCCCAGCAGAAATGTCACTGGCCCGGTACATACCACAGTTGATCTTTAGTGTTTATATGGCTTGAAAACTCGATATTAAAACCAAGCGTGTTGCATTTGACCAGAATTTTCATTGGCATGCCAGGCGGTTTCTACTAGCCCGGCCGATCTTTTACTCGCCCCTGGCGATCGGGCGGACGATTTGGCCATCCCTGAACGATAATAGAAAAAAAGGCCCTCAGGAGTCAGATCAAAGTTATACCATAAGAATCTGCATTCCAAATAATGCTTCTGCGTAGGAGGACTGCCTTCACTTTGGTCTTTGCACAAGCAAGTGTTTGAAAATCTTGATTAAATGTTGTAAAATAGCACAAGTCTTGTAGAGCTCATCTCGATTCCAGTCTATGTTAAAACATTTAGTCTCGACTAAATGTAAAAAGAAAAAGCACATACTCCTTCTGAGGGTTAGGTTAGGATTTTGCTGCTGAGTTGCTTCCCTTGTTTGTGTACATGATGTCAAAGAAACTTGTTTGATGATGTTACTAGGCTGTGGCATCATATTCATAGTTCTTGCCGGAAGGCGGCGCTTCTCGACTACTCTTTGTTTCCAACACCGGAGAGAATTAATGGCCTGAAGCGCATTCACTCACTTTGATTTTATTAATTACCATACAATTCGTTCAATATATATGCATCTTCATTTTGGTTCAGTCAGTGGATTCTTCAGATTCGCCAAATTTGTCAGAAACTCACCCCAATTGAACAGTTTTATTGAAACCTGGACAAGTCCATGAAAACTTGATGTAGCCTTGTTCTAAATTGTTTCTGTTTTTGCAGGCGCTGTCGCATTGCCTTAAAGTTAAGATGAAGAAAGTGTTTCTGTGAAAAATCTGTTGAAAAACTACATGTGCTTTAAATACATAAGAGAAAAAACACATAAAGAAAAGTGCATGAATAACATAAAACAAGGACATTTTGCATTTGCTTTTATCATACATAAACCGCACATAGAAATGTGTTGGCATTGATCAGTGAACAGACATAATGATTTGTCAGCGGTGTATGATTCTCCTAAAGACTGTGTCCTGTCATTCAGTTGTGTTTTCTATGACAAATACAACCAGGAATATGGTCGCTTTGTCGAAAGTTTTGAGCTCAGCTCAACAGCCAAATGTTGTGCGGAATGTTGCAACCAAAGCCAAAGCGAGAACAACTGAAGAGAGAAAGTCACGACAAGCATCTAAAATCGACAAAACAGCTGCACATGAGAAGTTTCCTTTCCTGCCCATAAAGGCTTCTCGTCATATCTACATCCTTGACACTGCTCTGGCTGGTTTGTTCGACTCTTGATCAATATCTTTTTTTTTTTTTATCAATACACAAATACCTATACACTGTTACAGAATTAGGAAAACATTTTTCATTCAAAAAGCTGGAGATATTTTTGCAAAAGATAAAACATAAACATTTTATAGCAAAGACGTGTGTGTGTGGCATGGTTGTCTTTTTATTGTCGCCAGGTTGTTTTACTGAGTGTCAATGTAGCATTTTTGTTTTTCGCTTACATACGTGTGTACATATTTAAAAGGAAAAAAAGTTTGAAAATATTTGCTTTTCTTTAATGTGCGCATTGCCATTTTATATTGAAAATTCATTTCTCACTGGGTTTTTTTTCTGTTCTCTTCAAGGTGAAATAGCGAGAGCAGTAACGCAAAACCAAGAGGATGTGAGTGTTCCAGTTCTGGAGGCTAATCCAGGTATGATATCTGTATTTTTTGCCAGAGCAATATAAGTAAGAAAGCAACAAGCAAGAACCCAGCAGTTTGATGCCTATATATACCACTTAAAGGTACTGAACTTGTCAAATCCAGGTGCACGGAGCCCCTGGGGCTTTTAGTCATACCTCGGGCAGCTATCCGTTAGAAGAACTACCAAGTTTCATTGACTTGCACCCAAAGAGTCAAGAACTGCAATTTTTTTACGAATTAATTTTGTACTCGGACCCGGCTGGTCTTGACCTATTTTTGGATCTAAATTTAGATCAGGTAGATCACCACATCATGCACAAAAAGACACGTCACTAGCAAACTATGTCAGACGTCATCATGAGTTTGTGTAAAACAAAATGGAGGCCGGAATCACTCAGTTGAATCGAACTCCGACCAAACACCACGTAATAACTAGGTTAATTTATGCACTCGCGTGAACAAGAAACTGTCGAGCTTCACAGATGTCGTCTTGGGTAGTTTTGGGTTTGTTTTACTACCATAGGAGGATTTTTGAACTGTAAATGCACTCAGCTGCAACAAAAACGCAAAACGAAGGCTGTGAGCTGCACTGTGCCTTTAACATAAGATTTGTTGAAACCAGCGTTGAAAGTGAAACACTTTAAATCACAAGCACAACAGATAATGAAATCAAACGAAATAATATGTGGGTTTTTTCTTCAGGTACAGGTGTTCTAACTGAAGCACTGTTGAAAGCAGGAGTTAACCGCATCGTGCTGGCTGAATCTTTGAAGGAGTTCATTCCCTACCTGGAGGTTAGTCATACTGTTTATTGTTTGTCCTGTCAGTTTGTGCAGTGGTTTAACAAGCGTGACACTGACAGTTTCATAAAAATCTCTGTGTGTGTGTGTGTGTGTGTGTGTGTGTGTGTGCTTGCTGAGATGATTCAGATGAAAATGTACTGGGGAGATTCCATGGCTTTTGAAACAAAGAAAGATATGTGTTGACAGAACAAGAAATATCAGACTAACTTTCCACATTCAATCTATTTTGGGCATTTTTTTCCCAAATAGAATGAAGAGAACAACACCATCTGTATAATGTAAGATAAAAACACACTTCTGATTACACTGTTTTACTATTCACGACATAAGGTTTGGTCTGCCTTTCAGGACCTCAAGACATTCAGCCAGAAAATCATGAGAGTGTACAACTGGGATTACCTCTCAGTATGGCGCCGCCTTGCAGAGGTGGAGTGCCCATATAAGCATCACGAGGATCAAATGGCCGCTCTACTTCCACACAAAACTTGGGCGGAAAGTAAGTTTAGCAGAAGGAAACACAACTAAAACTTTCAAAAGTGATCCAAGTGAAACCAGAACGTGTCGTCGGTGTATCCCCCGCTTCCGTTAAAGGTAGAAACAATTGGCCAATACTCACCAGAGATCTGAGTGAGGACAGAAGGACTGGGTGGCCGAGTGGTAACGCACTTGCGCTCGGAAGTGAGAGGTTGCGAGTTCGACCCTGGGTCAGGGCGTTAGCAATTTTCTCCCCCCTTTCCTAACCTAGGTGGTGGGTTCAAGTGCTAGTCTTTCGGATGAGACGAAAAACCGAGGTCCCTTCGTGTACACTACATTGGGTTGTGCACGTTAAAGATCCCACGATTGACAAAAGGGTCTTTCCTGGCAAAATTGTATAGGCATAGATAAAAATGTCCACCAAAATACCCGTGTGACTTGGAATAATAGGCCGTGAAAAGTAGGATATGCGCCGAAATGGCTGTGATCTACTGGCCGATGTGAATGCGTGATGTATTGTGTAAAAAAATTCCATCTCACACGGCATAAATAAATCCCTGCGCCTTGAATATGTGCGCGATATAAATTGCATAAAATAAAAAGATATAAAAAAAATAAAAATAAATCCCTGCGCTTAGAACTGTACCGATGGAATACGCGCGATATAAGCCTCTTATTGATTGATTGATTGATTGACAAACTGACAAACAAACAGACAGATAAATCCTATGCACCCACATTTACGGGGAGAGAAAAGCTTACTTTACGGTATACTCTGTCCTCGTACGGGGCTGCGCACAAGGTTTCCACAAGCTAGAGTTGTCACTGAGGTCTGTCTTCTGAAAGTCTTTCTAGGTAGCCGCAGATCCATTCCTGCTCCATCATTTCCCAGTCAACTATTCTTTCTCAGGTCTAAGTTCATCTCCCTGTATTTTCTGTTTGCCATTTGAAGTCCGTCTTAGGGCAGAGAGCAGAGAAAAGAGAAGAAAAAAAACTAAAACATGTATACCAGAAGGGAAGACACGTGTAGTCTTTCAATGCTCTTCTTAAATGAAAAAACACCATTAAAAACAAGACCATGACGGACATAACACCTTGTGTTCATACACCACTGAAAAGTAAAATGAAAATCAATCTGGGCACTGTTTGCAGGATCGTCCAACTAAATTAGAATTGCTTTGTGAATCGTATTTAGCATGTTTTCCCTTCGTTTTGATTGAGAGAAAGGATAGCGAAATCTTTAAACCAGATAGAGGGAGCAAAATGAAAATGGGAACATTTGTTTGAACCTCTCTGTACTAGTCTAGTTTCTCTGAGTTTAAATGTAGAAAATGGATGGCGAAATGATTTAACACACATTTTTTAACAGAGGGAGCAAAATGAAAATGGGAAAATTTGTTTCAAGCTCTCTGTAGTTTGTGAAAATGTGTAATGATGATTGACCTTGTGGAGGATTGTTGATGGGTTATGTGCTGCATGCATGTGTGTGCGTGTGTGTGTGTGTGTGTGTGTGTGTGTGTGTAAAGGATAGGGCTATGAGGTAATACAGATTTCAGTTGAAACTTTTGTTGTTTTTATTTTGTTGATTTCTTTGTGATGTGTATTTGTCAAAATATATGTCTTCCTGTCACAGGTCCTCCGCTTTCAGTAGTTGGAGTACTTGCAGACAAAAAAGACAACGTATTCCTGCATCATCTCTTGTACTCATGCGCAAGAGAATATGGGCTCTTCTTGCTTGGTCGGCCTGAATGGTTTATTGTCATTTCCCCTGCTACATACAAGGTTATACTTTGATACATGTACACAAGAAAGCTGTTTTGATAAGATTATCTTTATAAATGTTTGTTTGTTTATGTGTGTGTGTGTGTGTGTGTGTGTGTGTGTGTGTGTGTGTGTGTGTTTTAAGGTATGTCCCTACATGGATAGCATTGATCTCTCTTCAAGGTACTTTTACATATGCCACTTAATGTTACTACTGGATGATATCCTGTGCAGTTTAGAATCTCAGGTTTTCAAATCATCAGTTCTGTTCTACAGTAACTTAAGATTGAACAGTATATGTCACTTATTTTTGAGATAAACCCTGACTCAAAGATAAATATGTTTAACGAGAGAGAGAATTAAAAAAGTGCAAATATATTGAAAAATATAGTTTTTTTCTAGAAATAACTTGGTCAGCATTTTCAAGCGGATTAGCAGAGTTAGCGGCCAAGAATGTGAAGCTGAAGTGCACGCGGCCTTTACCGGCTACCGCAATGAACAACTTACTGTAATGCGTATGTTGTTCTGTGTGCGTTTAATATGACACCCTTTTCTTTCGAAAATATGGTCATTGAAGCAACAATCCGCTGCCGATTGTTGTTGCTGTAATAAGCGATAGACTGCAGTGTTCCCTGACAACATGTTTTGTTTGAAGTCATGTGGGTTTGGCTTGAGGTCACGTGAGTTTATAAAACCACACATGCTTTACCGACCACTGCAATCAGTCGGCATGCCTCTGATTTGTTTTTGTATTTTTAAAGAAAAAGGTTTTATACAAAGTGCACACTGCATTGCATACCCAACACAGTAAGTTGTTTCTAGCGATCGCAGGTAAAAGCCGCGGTGAACATGGAGAACTTCCGCCTTACATTCTGGGGCGCTTAATCTGCCACACTGCTTGAAAATCCTGACTGTGACAAAGTTATTTTCCAACATCGTCTACTATGATGGTGAACTTTAGATTTGTGTGTGTGTGTGTGTGTGTGTGTGTGTGTGTGTGTGTGTGTGTGTGTTACAGCATCTGGTCACTGTCAAGGAAGATAAGAATCGGACCAGTAGATCCTTCAGTCGTCTGGCCATCATGCTTCACCTTGTCTTTGAAATTCGTCTTTGTGCAGAGGTAATTAAGTTTTAGTGCTTTGTTTCCTTCTCTTTTCTCGTTGTGTGTGTGTGTGTGTGTGTGTGCGTGCGCGCGCGCACAAGAGTGCTTCAATTTGTCTTTGAAATTCATCTTTTTGCAGAGGAACTTCAGTACTTTGTTTCCTTCTCTGTGAATGTGTGTGTGTGTGTGTGTGTGTGTGTGTGTGTGTGTGTGTGTGTGTGTGTGTGTGTGTGTGTGTGCACGGGAATGTGTGCTTGCTCATGGGTGCATGATAGTGTGTGTGTCCCCTCATATGTATATCCTTTGGTCGTTGACTGAGTGGTTTGTGTTCTTCCTTACAGTCATTCTTTGTTCCTGCCTTTCAGTAATTTTTGTATAATTTTCCTCTTTTTTTCTGTATTATTTTTGGATGTTGAGAAATTGTCTTAAATGAATTATTTGGTTGGAATATGTACCATGAGAGAAAGTAACCCAATTTCCTCGCGGGATTACAATGTATAATAAATTGCCTTGACTACCTTACCTGGAAATGGACGGGGGTAACTGTTTTTTTGTTACGCCTTGCTTCAGTGGTAGCCACACATATTTATTTTTGTACCTGTTGACAGTTTGTTTGCTGTTTCTTTTGCAGCTACCAGCGTGGAAGTTCACCCCGAGCTTTCCAGAGAAAAGGCAGAAGCTGGTAAGAACAACATAAAGTGTTAACCTGAACGTGTTAACAGTATAATGCCTGTGTTCTTTTACCTCTTTTGAGTGATATTTCAAACACAGAATTTTTTCTTTTCTGCAAGAGTTGATGGTATTGATGCAGTATGAATGAAATTAGGAAAAATAGAAAATCAGGGGAAAAAGCAAGAGGTACAGGGCCGGCTGCCAGATTCATCTTAAGTGAAGATGGATACAAATGTATTGAAATAATAGATGATCGAATTGTGGACAGTGATTTTTATATTTTCATAATCCCGGAAACTTATTTGAAAACCATTGAAAAAACCTGGAACTCCAGATGTTTAGTTATGAACTTTCATCCGTGTTTCTTTACTAATTTCAAAACCTCTCTACGTGAAGCTGATCTGCATTTTTTCCAAATCCATGCAGGAAGACGACACTATGTCACCAAGCATGCGGTACTTGATACGCTTACGGCCCCATGTTGAGCAGCAGTTACCACTGTCACAGATCCCTGTGTTCTTAAGTTTTCTCAGCCAGGTGATGAGCAAGAAGAAGCAACGTTTCATTCCAAAGATGGAGTAAGTTGGAAGTCAAGTACCATTACAATGGTGGAATGTGTATTTTGAGATTTGTTTCTTCATTTTTGTTTTAAAGGTTAAGGTTTTCTGTGTTCTGTTGTATGTGTGTGAGCTGAGTTAGAGTGCATGACCCAAATAAGTGTATGAATGGAGTTCTCAAT
>NC_090261.1:32205504-32393004 GCF_037325665.1 Littorina saxatilis
TTTTGGTCTTTCATTTTGTCATTTGTTCATTTAATCATTTTTTCAGACCATGCAAACATGGCCGGAATATGATGGCTCTCCACTCAAGCAGCATCTTGCAGAAAGTGCAGTCTCAGAGTCAGTCATTGATGATGATGAAGACAGCCATAAGCAAGACTGAAGACAGTGCCATCCTAGACTGTTTGATGGTGAAAATAATCATGGTGTGTCAAGAACAATTGCTCCGTGGGTTGAGCAGATGGTGCTGCAAAGACAAATGCCTTAATGCGAACTGAAGCGATGGGATGTATTTGCAAACAGGGAGAGACTCCTTCTCACATGAATGATACAGAGTGGATGTTGATTTAAAGAAAACAGACCCATGAATTCTGCAGTTTGCCTCTGTTGTTCTTTGGAAGGTTGGTTAAATTGAGTGATTTGCATGCATGTCCAGATACAGTATAGTGAATTTGAATATAGCTAGGCATGCTTGCATTTGGACTATTTTTTTTATAGTTAACATATGAGAATGAGAGAGAGTGTGTGTGTGTGTGTATGTATGTGTGTATGTATGTGTGTGTGTGTGTGTGTTTTCTTCTTCTTCTTCTTCTGCGTTCATAGGCTGAAACTCCCTCGTACACTCGTGTTTTTTTGCACGAGTGGAAGTTTAAGTGTATGACCGTTTTTTACCCCGCCATTTAGGCAGCCATACGCCGTTTTCGGAGGAAGCATGCTGGGTATTTTCGTGTTTCTATAACCCACCAAACTCCGACATGGATTACAGGATCTTTTTCGTGCGCACTTGGTCTTGTGCTTGCGTGTACACACGGGGGTGTTCGGACACCGAGGAGAGTCTGCACACAAAGTTGACCCTGAGAAATAAATCTCTCGCCGAACGTGGGGACGAACTCACGCTGACAGCGGCCAACTGGATACAAATCCAGCGCGCTACCGACTGAGCTACATCCCCGCCCAAAGGACTGGGTGGCCGAGTGGTAACGCACTTGCGCTCGGAAGCGAGAGGTTGCGAGTTCGACCCTGGGTCAGGGCGTTAGCAATTTTCTCCCCCCTTTCCTAACCTAGGTGGTGGGTTTAAGTGCTAGTCTTTCGGATGAGACGAAAAACCGAGGTCCCTTCGTGTACACTACATTGGGGTGTGCACGTTAAAGATCCCACGATTGACAAAAGGGTCTTTCCTGGCAAAATTGTATAGGCATAGATAAAAAAATGTCCACCAAAATACCCGTGTGACTTGGAATAATAGGCCGTGAAAAGTAGGATATGCGCCGAAATGGCTGCGATCTGCTGGTCGATGTGAATGCGTGATGTATTGTGTAAAAAAAATCCATCTCAAACGGCATAAATAGATCCCTGCGCCTTGAGTCCGAGTCTGGAGATACGCGCGCGATATAAGACTTCATACAACAAATAAGTGTGTGTTTTCAGTTAAAAAAATACTCCACAGCAAAATGCTCTCATTTGTAAGAAAATTATCATGTTGTCTATAAAATTATATCAAAGATAGAAGGTAATACCTTTATTGAGGTTCATTCATTCCAATGTCAAATGATCAGGTCTAACTGAAATTGGCTGCATTATATACGTAAAAGAACTACATGTACCAGTTTCTTTGAACACGATTGTGTTTTTTTTAGTTTGGTCATCTGTTTGTACAATTGTTTTGGAGAAAAAAATAGTTATAACTTTTACACAACTGAGTTTGGACTTTAAATGAAACAAAAACAATTAAGAAATAAAGAATATAGAAGTTTAAAAAAAAGATCTTAAGCGTGTGTGTGTGTGTGTGTGTGTGTGTGTGTGTGTGTGTGTGTGTGTGTGTGAAGTAGATTTAAAAAGAAAACCAGTTTGTTTATTTTTGTGTTTGTCTACTTGTTTTTTTTGGCACGTTGTACTTATTCTAAGCACTGTTGCTTGCCCTGAGTTTTAAAAGCAGTGATAGGGTTGTTGGAAGTACATCACAACAATTTATGACTTTACTTGCATACAGACAAATGATTGATACAAGTACTGCCAAAGTTTTATTTGAGTATGACCACTGGTGTAAATTTGCTAAAAACCTGAAATCTGCCATTTTAAAGACAAGTAAGGCTTGGCTAGCCAAAACTCGACGACCAAGGCTGGTCTCAGCGAGACATGAAAACATAGGGCCTAATTTGCATACACCAATTATATCTAATTTAGAGCACATTTTCAGAGTAAACATAAAATATTTATGTATTTTTGGATTCATGGAATCTTAGAAAATATATAGTGCAATCATTTTTTAATCTGTTTTGATTAGAATTTCGAGAATTTTAGTAAACAATCTTATTAACTTATTTTCATGTCTAGGGCTGAAATGCAATCCCATAGTCCGGACTCGGTCAAAGATTGCATGACCAACATTTACAATTAAATGATAGAAAAATGAGGTCACCACAGTGCGGCCTCAACTATCCCGGAAAACCGGACGTGATGTCATCAAAGTCCTTTGTCGCAAAAATGAAACACATTTGGGGACATTATCTGGAAGAAATCGCATGTAAAGTTTCATGAAAAATCGGTCCGGTAGTTTACTGGAATTATTCTACACACACACACACACACACACACACACACACACACATATATATATATATGTATCGCTTTTGCGAAATGGGCAAATTTTAGAAGCCTTTCCGCATTTTCGGCAAAACGCTGCCGATTTCACGTAATGGGCAGCGTTTTGCCGATTACGCAAAATGGGCAAAAATGTTGCAGAGCCTCGAGTGACGTCATCATATTCATTGACCCAGTCTCGACAAAATATTATGAGTTATTTCTAATATGCTGACTGTTAGCAAATGATAACAAGGCATGTCGAGAAAAAAGATATCAAGCATGAGCCTTTTAGGCGAATGCTGATATCGTTTGTGAGACATGACTGTTGCATATGGCCACTAGTTCCCAATTCCAGTGGGGGAGCTTGTTTATTTTATCTTGTCAGCGAGCCGCGCGGTGATAAATCCCAGCCGCGTAAACATTGCAGCCAAGGCAAGAAGAAGGGGGAAACTCGGGGACTTTTTCTACATTTATGAAGGGTAGGGGGAAGCAGACGACAAAATGTACGCCATCTTGTTATTCAGTTGCCAGGTTGGAAACCTAAAAGTTTGGACTCGATTTGCTTGTTTTTTCATTATATTGATATGTACAATTATTCATATTGCAAAATATAACATACTACAATCCCTTCAAGCTAAAAATGTAGTGTAAAACTGAAGGAACTTGTACTACAGCACTACAAACACAAATTCAGTATAGTTAGAGAGTATTTTACCTGCGTTTGGATTATGATGTTGTTGTTGCAACATTAAAAGCGTGTTCGATGTTTCTGACAGAATCATTAGCGTTTGAAAACAAAAAAGCCTCGGTTTACCAAACCTTTGAGAAAAATGGCTTAGAAAACGAGGATAGTGTATTTTTTGCAAATTTACTTAGACTATTTCTTTACGACAACGACCGGTATCGGACATTCGCTTTGAGGCAAACAAATTCACTCGTTGCCGCCAACTTCATACATGGCTTTCCACCCTCCTCAGCCAAGCTAGTGTGCATAGGCACACGCAACACACACCACTTCGTAACACACTTCGCGGCTGTATAAAAGTGCATATATTTGCCTGGAGATAATGAATTACCAAACATCACAAAAAACAAGTTTAGAAACGCTGCTAGCATGAGCAGGTTCTAGAGGGTTAACAGTTTTAAGTTCTGCAGTAGTAAGTCGCCAAACAAAGAGTTTTAAGCTGGGGGGGGGGGGGGATGTTACACTGGTACGAAACCTGTGAGTGTATGAGTAAAGACGAGCGCACAGACAACATAATATTAATGAATTCGATTTTATTTCAATTAAAAAAAAGTCTTAAGATCAGGGGCCTGTTAGATTTTAACCCATCTTGTTTCTGCCAAGGCCTAGTGTAACATAAACGCAGCGCGCCGACGGTCGGTGGGGGGGTGGGGGCTTGCCGCTATCGGGTTGTCCAAGACGCATGCCGCGAAAAGATTCCAGGCCCCGATAAGAGTAACAGACCACTTTGTTTATAATAGTGAATTTGGCTCCTCAAGAAGAAGTTATCGCCATATGGTCATTTGCAAACAGTCCGCATATTAGAAATAACGGTTTTATTACCGTTTAATTCGACGAAAACAAATTTCGAAGCGACCCCGCGAATTAGACAGAACAGCCGCAATGGGAACTGGAGCGCTCCTACCTGATTATGCCTGTCAGTCAAAGAATTCTCGTGACCTGTGTCAGCCAATCAGAGTAATACTCCTGACGTGATGAATATTCACAGATCAAATGCGTTTGACACACAACAATCTCACAAGATAAACCATGTTCAACATGCGTTTCGGTTGCTTCGCTTTTTCTTGTTGAATAGCGAGCGACAGATTTAGAACCGACTCAAGACGGATGGGAAATGACGTAAAGATACATTTGACATAACGCGAGTGACGCAATTTCACTTGATTTTCCGAACTTAGGTAATTTAGATTTCAAGTGAGCGGGTCGGCATTTCACACTCGGAGGATGGGCGGTACCTTGCTGTTCCGTAAAGCACCCACCGACAAAACTCGCTTATCGGTATTTTTTCAGATAAAGAGAGTATTATCTGACAGCATTTGAAGTGTCATTCTGTAGAATAAATCACGCTGATATTGTTGATTTACATTTTTACTTTGTTTTGTCAATTTTTAGCTCGATATGCAAAAAGGGTCCCTGCCTGAACGTTATAACATTTAACAGGTCACCTAGAATCCGTCCTGATTGGTGAAAAAGCCATATGGGGCACTGAATTGGTAATAACAGGCGATACCATGGATGGACGGAGCTGTAACTTGTATATATATACCATCACCTCGTCATGGTTCACAGTCAATCTGAAAATTTAAGTCAAAATTAACTAAATGTAAAAAGAGGCATGAACTGTCGTTGGCGACGCAAGTGTCAGACTAAAGTCAGATCACTGTTAGTTCAACTGTTTTACTTGTACCCATTTGAAACGGTCAAGATAACAATGACCACACTTCAGTCTGACACTTGCTTCGCATTTTGTGTGTGTGTGCTCATTACAAAGTAATTTATCAAAAAGAATAATTCCATTGACATTCAAACATTCACAACCATTTACAAACAAAGCAAAGAAGACAAAGATAGATATGGATTTCATGATGGTGGAAAAGTTCACCGCGTGCACAAATGCTTCAGAGGCGTGCGAAATCATAAAAGGAGCAGTTCTCGATTTCTGGTAGAACAGCGATCCCACTATGATTGCGGACTTTTCTTTTATTTGGTTAAACAATACGTAAAGAAAACGTGTTCGTGTTCAACATACCAGTCGCTCAAACACTGATAGCAGCAGCTTGCTATAACAACCTCTCCCTTCCCCCTCCCCCTCCCCCCCCTAAGCAAAAAAAACCACACACACACACACACACACACACACACTGAAAATAACAACGGAAGAAATGTAAAATCAATACCCGGGGCACGTGGTATAATACACTGACAAATACTCAGACTAGGACGACAAAATTGCTTTTTTTTCTGGCTGGCATGTCAAAATTCGTCGGAGGAGGGCGGTGGAATGGGGTTATATAGTGGGTTGCCATGAAAACAGGAAGGTTCCACAATGCTACAGAATTTTCAAATCTAATTCTTTAGTCAGGAACTGAATTTTTTCATCGTACAAGATGGGTATAAAAGAATTGTCACATGATTTTAAGGCAGATACCTAACTTAAAACAGCGTTGTCAACTTTGACACGATTAGATCAGATGGGTCGTTATCTTGAATGAGAGGCGTTGTTTTCATTCTTAAGTTTCAATGTTAATTTCAACTGCCATAACGACAGGCGCAGTGGCGTGGTGGTAAGACGGGAGGTCGTGAGTCCGAATCCCGGTCGCTGCCGCCTGGTGGGTTAAGAGTGGAGATTTTTTCGATCTCCCAGGTCAACTTATGTGCAGACCTGCTAGTGACTTAACCCCCTTCGTGTGTACACGCAAGCACAAGACCAAATGCGAACGGAAAAGATCCTGTAATCCATGTCAGAGTTCGGTGGGTTATGGAAACACGAAAATACCCAGCATGCCTACTCAACGAAAGCGGAGTGAAGCTGACTATGCTCTCAGAGTATAGTGTGGGGAACCCAAATGGGCAAACGAGCTCACACGTAACCAGACAATTCTGGAACGCTGAAGAAGAAGAAGAACTGCCATAACCTTTCAGGAAAACTTGACGTTCTACTTGTCGAAAGATTACGCGTGTCCTCGAAAGTAGTCTTTTATTGAGACGTCCATTCTCCCTTTCATTTTCAAAGGAAAACTGGGAAAGTAAGTCCAGCCATATCAAAACTTCAGCGGTGCTCAAGAAATCATGTATTTGATGAGAAATAAACCCATGTTAACAAACTCTCCAAGCAGGAAAACTGTTCTTGAAAAAAGAAATTGGTCTTTCATCCCCCTATCGATTTAATTCGTTATGACATATCATACGATCAAAGCACATGATACACTCACTGAACTCGTCCAAAATAACAAGAGCCTGTTTAAAGGCACATTCCTTCCGGCTCACCATCTCAGATCGACAAGAAGAAGAAGACCATCTCAGATCTGCTCAGGGTTTAACAAGGGATACCCCCCCCCCCCCCCTCCGCCACCCCGCCCCGCCCCCGGCCCCGACAATGTTTGGAAATAACTCTGTCGGGTTTGTTTGGGTCGTGAAAGTTTGAATACTCTTGCCGCTTTTAATGAGTCAAACTTTCCCACGTTACATTTTGACTAGTCACTAGCGAGGGTTGTGTCTAAAACCCGCGGAAAAGGATCACGTGCAGAAAGCTTTCCTCACTAAAGAAAGGGTATTCACTCTTTTACAACCCATACAAACCCGACACAGACGGTTATTTCTGGAATTCGTCTATTGGACAAAGAGGGTCACCATGGGGGGGGGGGGGGGGGGGGGGGTGTCTGTGCACGTGCACGTTGAGTCCAAAAGTGCCATGCACGGTGATCCACGGTGCACGTTACGAAAAAGCTCCATGCACGGTGCACGCCGGACCTCTGTGCACGGTGCACGCTACGAGAATTTCCCCATTCCCATGCACGTTACGTCCGAAAAGCACATTCCCGGTGCACGTGGTAAAGCATCGCCCCCCTCGACAAATACCACGAATCATCAACCGGACAGCTTCCTGTGCAAAGGTGGATATTTGTTTTTTTATAAATTAATTTCGCAGATTGATACTTGTGTCAGTTAAGAAATTGGTTCTTCACAAAAGTCCCACTCTGTACACTTACTTTATACTGGAAGGATGGTCTTATCCCATCCCGTCGCGATATAACCTTCGTGGTTGAAAACGACGTTAAACACCAAATAAAGAAAGAAAGTCTTATCCCATGAAAACTGAAGTCTGGGGGGATCTAAGGTGGTGAGCCGAATCGTTTACTCGGGAAGATCTGTTCCTTTACATCAGGTATCTCACCCCTTACCCTCTATTCTGTATGGCATAAGATCAAACGATTAAAAGGCATGGTCTATTCGTTTAAATATTCCTGTCCACCTTTAGTGTGTGGTTTTTTTTACCCCATTAATAAATAACAAGTCGCGTAAGGCGAAAATACAACAATTAGTCAAGTAGCTGTCGAACTCACAGAATCAAACTGAACGCAATGCAACGCAGCAAGACCGTATACTCGTAGCATCGTCAGTCCACCGCTCACGGCAAAGGCAGTGAAATTGACAAGAAGAGCGGGGTATTCGTTGCGCTGAGAAGGATAGCACGCTTTTCTGTACCTCTCTTCGTTTTAACTTTCTGAGCGTGTTTTTAATCCAAACATATCATATCTATATGTTTTTGGAATCAGGAACCGACAAGGAATAAGATGAAAGTGTTTTTAAATTGATTTCGAAAATTTAATTTTGATAATAATTTTTATATATTTAATTTTCAGAGCTTGTTTTTAATCCAAATATAACATATTTATATGTTTTTGGAATCAGCAAATGATGGAGAATAAGATGAACGTAAATTTGGATCGTTTTATACAAAAAATATTTTTTTTACAATTTTCAGATTTTTAATGACCAAAGTCATTAATTAATTTTTAAGCCACCACGCTGAAATGCAATACCGAAGTCCGGGCTTCGTCGAACATTACTTGACCAAAATTTCAACCAATTTGGTTGAAAAATGAGGGCGTGACAGTGCCGCCTCAACTTTCACGAAAAGCCGGATATGACGTCATCAAAGACATTTATCCAAAAAAAGAAAAAAACGTTCGGGGATATCATACCCAGGAACTTTCATGTCAAATTTCATAAAGATCGGTCCAGTAGTTTGGTCTTCTTCTTCTTCTTCTCGATCGCTCAGACAGGGACTCCGGAACTTCTGATGAAGTCTGCAGTACAGCGAAGACTCTGCAGGGTGCCAAAGATCTTCTCCTGAACTGGTGTGTCAGCAGACCATGTTTCTGCTCGTAGTTTCTGGTGGATTGGACAGTGTTGGAGGAGGTGTTCCACTGTCATGTCTGCGATGCCACAGTGGCATACAGGCGTGTCCCCAATGTGGAATTTTGAGAACATGTGGTGCCTGAGTCTGCAGTGGCCGGTTCTCAGGCGCACAATGATGACCTGGTCTTTTCTGGAGAGTTGATAGTAACTGTCTCTAGGGTTGTAGTGAGGGTGTTGTTGCAGCCACCTTTTCCGTTGCTTCTCTTTTACAATGGTTTTTGCCTCACCAAATGTAACTTGCTGGTTCTCTTGTGGTAGCTTCCCTCCTTCTTTCGCCAGCCTGTCAGCTTCCTCATTCCCTTGTATGTTGCAGTGTGATGGTATCCATTGGATAACTGTTTTCTCTGTGGATTGCTGCAATGTAGTGAGGGCAGTTGCAAGTTCACTAACGTCCTGTCTACACGCACGCGGCACGCACACACACACACACACACACACACACACACACACACACACACACACACACACACACACACACACACACACTCACACATACACCACGACCCTCGTCTCGATTCCCCCCTCGATGTTAAAACATTTAGTCATAACTTGACTAAATGTAAAAACATAACACAAAAACAGAGACACATGCATACAGACACACACACACACACACACACACACACACACACACACACGAACTCGAACGCACGCACACACACACACTCACACACACACACACACACTCACACGCACACACACACACTCACACACACACGAATTGAACGCACACACGTACACACTGTGAGACAAACACACACGCACCCCCCACCCCCCCCCCCCGAAAAAAAAGGCAGCAGTCGTAGCAGGGTTGTTGAAAACTTTCTATTCGTCGGCACTGTTCGTGCTGCGGACAATGACTCCTTCAAACTGCACTTGCCTCCTCTTTGCCACTGCCACGGAGTGCACTATAAAAACAAATCTCGGGATAAATCTTGACTTTCGTTCGATCACCAAATGTCCAATACAGGCATGAGACCAAGGGTAGGGCGGATGGAGGCGAGAGAGGTGAAGGGACGGGGAATGTTTCCAGTGCCGTGTGCTGGGCTGGGAGCAGTGCCCGCCAATGTTTAGCTCAGGCACCGTCGCGGCAGATGCGCCTTAGTTCTATGCAGGAAAATGCAGCGCGCTATTCTGGCCATCTGGCCAACAGTCGTCCTCATCTCTAAGGCAGACTGATACCAAGAGGTGTAAGTTACATTCGCCTTCAGGCTCAGGCATTTTCAAACGCTCGACTCAAGACTAAATACATCACTGACTAAAGGCCATTCAGCGGCGAAGATCATTTTGTATTGAGTGATCTGAACCGGCAGATTTCTTTGCAGCCCGATCAAACTCTGTTCGGAAATCTGCCTTTTCGTGTTCTTTACGATATATGCAGAACGCAGATACAGGGACGCTGCATAGCAAAAATACCCTTAGTTAAAGAAACAAGCTGCACGGAGAAGGTCTACGATGATTTCCCTGGTTAACATACCAATCAGAAATCCTCTTTCTGGCATTCTTCTTATCCTTTCCTTGTCTACGATTTGCTTAACATTCAACCCACTGGAAGAATCCAACATTTGGGCGACATACAGTCTGAAGAACCACTACCAGTGTCAAAGGCTTTGCTGGTACACCAAACCGTGTGCTCGATATTCGTTTTACAACAAAAAAGACAATTCTGCGGCAACGGGAGACAACTGCGTTCTGCACGTGAACACCGGACAAGGGGACAGAACTGTGGATGAGGGATGGATGGATGGCATCGCTTCTGGAGATGGCCTGGTATGAATAGAATCATAATTAGAAAAATCATTGTGGAAAATACCAAGCTTTGTTTTTTATTGGTATACCATACGTAAATTTATGCAATTCATATTCAGTCCAGACATTAAGCATCGCCAATAAGTAAGTCACGTAACTGCTCTTATTCCTGTTGCTTACTTTATATTTAAATGCTTGTTTAATTTGGTCGTGCAACTGCTAAACTTGGCATTTCTGTTTTTATAATAGATATTAAGTTATTCAGGGTGATCTCGACAAGACTCGTCACGCGGAAGAAAGGTAGGCCTATTCTATAATTTAGTTCACAAGTTAATTCTAAATTAGGTCATGACAATTGTATTTATCATTCAGTCTTGGACTAAAACCGCTCACTCTTAATATAACAGACAATGATGAAGGTTTTTATTATTTCTGATTTACAGCCACTGAGTCATGGGTGTCTACCAAGGCCTTGCAGCGACACAGAAGTATGCATACCCGTATACCCCGTGGCTGGGGACGGACCCAGCGCCTTCTGTAGATATATGCCCAGAGGTAATATCATTTAAGTCCCACTCCTTCTCGAAAAAAACAGTTCGGCTCACCGTCTGAGATTGACTAGACGAGTTGCCCAGAGCGGTCTGCCTCGGGTCGCCCGCAGTGCGCATGACAGAAAGTCGTTTCTTGGGGCAGTGCAGGAAAGCGCTCGCGAAGCACTCAGCGAGCGGCTTTGGGATATGCTCGCCCACCGCGCGCTTCGTTTTCCAAGATGGCGGCGGTGTTTACACTGCGATGCCGTGTAGCGTGTCGCGGTCTTCTCGGCGTGGTTTTCGACGTGACCCGAGGGATCCACCGTTTTTCAAGGTCACGTTCAGGGACTACCCCAGCTAAATTTCCCATCATAACTACGTTCTGTCTGACGATTTCACTGACCGAATCGTCTGCTAGTTTAAGAAGTGCAACTTGTTTGCATATCTCTCAGCATTCGTGCCTTCTTCGTCGCCATCTTGAAGCGATTTGCCTCGTAAAAAGCCCGTTGCATAGACCAATCCAGAGCGACTTTGCTCTGAGCGGGCCACTGTGATTCTGAGCAACGCATGGCAGGCTCTAACATTGGTAAGACCATTCCTCTACAGTTGGTCACATACCAAAAATCAGCAGCCTGAGTGCGCCTTGTGCACAGTGGGACTTTTTTTTGATGAAATAATTTTGTAATTGCAACCAGTAGGTTTTTTTTTTTAAAGAAATTAATTTATAAAAAAAAAGCTACTCACCATGGGAAGCAGTTTGTTTGTTTGTTTGCTTAACGCATAGCCGACCACGAAGAACCATATCAGGGCGGTGCTGCTTTGACATATAACGTGCGCCACACACAAGACAGAAGTCGCAGCACAGACTTCATGTCTCACCCAGTCACATTATTCTGACACCGGACCAACCAGTCCTAGCACTAACCCCATAATGCCAGACGCCAGGCGGAGCAGCCACTAGATTGCCAATTTTAAAGTCTTAACCCACGACCTCCCGATCACGGGGCGGACGCCTTACCACTAGGCCAACTGTGCCGGTCTTGGGAAGCAGTCAGGTGTTGATGTTTGGTATGTGACCAATTGGAAAGATGTTCTTATCCTATGTAAACGTCTGGCCATGTCTGAGACAGTGAGTCGAACTGTTTTCACGGGATGTGCCTTTAATACTACAATTGTAATATTATTAATAATAAAACATGATTTATATAAATTGCAAAAATCCAGAGAAACCCTGTTCTATGTTTCCTTTTTCTTCCTTCTGTAATATGAATTCCTCTTTTTCCTAAATTAAATTAATCAAATTAATTCGGGAACATTTCAAGGTTAAATTTGTGTTTTTTTTCCCATAAGGCAGCTGAAGACTAATATGCAAGAAGTCTCGTTACGAACTGATTAAACTGTCCGTTTTCAAACTGAGCTTAATTCTAAATTGGAATTCGTATCAGGGGCGGATGAGTTCATTTTATGGGGGGGGGGGGGGGGGGGTTTCCAAAAGTATATTGTGAAGATATGGGTGTGAAGGCGCGAAGCGCCGAGCCGACGGCGTAAGGCGCCTAGCTTGTTAGGGGGGTCCGGGGGCATGCCCCCCCGGAAATTTGTGAAAAAAAGGATGCAAAATAGTGCAATCTGGTGCATTCTGAGGATGATCATTACCAGTTTCAGGCAGCAGATTTTATCACTGATTAATACCCCAAAAAAACACAATTTAAAAAAAAAATTATTGGGCTGGGGGGGGGGGGGGGGTTCCGGAAACCCCAGAAACCCCCCCTCGTCCGCCCCTGCGTATTCTTTCTCTTCCTCTACGTTCGGTGTTGGCTGCAGCTCCACGTTCACTCGTTGTTTTATTTTGCAAGAGTGGGCTTTTTTATAAAAAAATTTTAACGTATATGCCCCTACCCCGGTCATTTTTCCATTTAGTCAAGTTTTGACTAAATGTTTTAACATACAGGGGGAATCGAGACGAGGGTCGTGGGGTATGTGTGTGTGTGTGTGTGTGTACGTGTGTGTGTGTGTGTGTGTGTGTGTGTGTGTGTGTGTGTGTGTGTGTGTGTGTGTGTGTGTGTGTGTGTGTGTGTGTAGAGCGATTCAGAGTTAACTACTGGACCGATCTTTATGAAATTTTACATGAGAGTTCCTGGGTATGATATCCCCAGATTTTTTTTCTCATTTTTTGGATAAATGTCTTTGATGACGTCATATCCGGCTTTTTGTAAAAGTTGAGGCAGCACTGGCACACCCTCATTTTTCAATAAAATTGATTGAAATTTTGGCCAAGCAATCTTCGACGAAGGCCGGACTTTGGTATTGCATTTCAGCGTGGAGGCTTAAAAATTAATTAATGACTTTGGTCATTAAAAATCTGAAAATTGTTATTAAAACTATTCTTTTATAAAACGATCCAAAATTACGTTCATCTTTTTTTTCTCCATCATTTTCTGATTCCAAAAACATATAAATATGTTATATTAAAAAAAGCTCCGAAAATTAAACATATAAAAATTATAATTGAAATAAAATTTCCAAAATCGATTTAAAAACAATTTCATCTTATTCCTTGTCGGTTCCTGATTCCAAAAACATATAGATATGATATGTTTGGATTAAAAACACGCTCAGAAAGTTAAAACGAAGAGAGGTACAGAAAAGCGTGCATGCAGCACAGCGCAACCACTACCGCGCTAAACAGGCTCGTCAATTTCACTGCCTTTTGCACGAGCGGCGGACTACGGTCATTGTGAAAAAATGCAGTGCGTTCAGTTTCATTCTGTGAGTACCACAGCTTGACTAAATGTAGTAATTTCGCCTTACGCGACTTGTTTTTTATGCAGTCACACTCCGTTTGGGGAGGGGGTGGGGGTGATGTCCTTAATTATTTTTTTCTTTTCAAATGCCCAGTCTGTCAGTGAAAAATGTATATGCAGGGAGTAAAGTAGTTGATGAGGCTGTGCGAAAATGTTTGTTTTGTTTAGATCGTAATCACTCTGAGAGCCTACGTCAGCTGACTAAACCAAATAATAGTGTCTCTATTGTGCACGCGATGTCCACAGAAATAAAAGTGTGTGACTCCGGTCCCTGTCAGAACGGAGGGAGCTGTGAGGATTTGGTCAGCACCTACACGTGTCACTGTCTTGCGGGCTACACGGGGGATAACTGTCAAACTGGTAAAGGACACATCCACACACATTAACAGCGCCAACCAACACATGTACACACACACACACACACACACACACACACACACGCACTTCGACCCCACCTCCATCCACACACTGGCAGGCACAAACACGCGCGCGCAAACGCACAAACGCGCGTGCAAAGTACATGTAATGTATGCACGTTCATAATGGATTGCGTCGTTGTCAACAAACTCTGCCTCATTTAGCGTAAAAGCAGGGTTACCGGAGAAAGGCGGGCAAGTGGCTAAGACACTGTGAGCTGTTCATGTCCATTTACGTATAAGACGACCGCAAGCTTTCCCCTGGAACAGTTTGTAAGCCTATCCCTGAAATCCACAGAAATAGAACCGATCCACAGCTTCGTCTGAGCCTCATAGGCCGTTCTTCACTACATGTATGATCTATGTTAATTTACTCAAGGCATGCGGAAATATAATTTTAAATATTATCAAAAATTGATGTAACCCGTTGCTTTTCCCCTACATTGCTTTTTACAAATGTTTATGGTTAGTACCAGTGATTTATTTTGGAATTATGGAATCCTTATTTATTCAATCGACCTAACTTTATTTTTTGTTTGTGTATACATGTACAACTGAAACATTGCGTTTCTTCTTTTTCTATATTTTTATACGAGAGGGTTCGATGCTTGCAGTTACACAAAGCCGGATAGAGAAGATCTTCTCGGAATTTGGTTTTGAATGTTATTACACAGATATAGACGAGTGTGCCTCCAGCCCCTGTCAGAACGGAGGGAGCTGTGCGGACCAGGTCAACGTCTACACGTGCCACTGTCCTGCTGGCTTTACTGGAGATCACTGCGAAAATGGTAAACTGTGGGATACTCGTTTATTTATTTGTTTGTTTGTTTGTTTGTTTGCTTAACGCCCAGCCGACCACGAAGAGCCATATCAGGGCGGTGCTGCTTTGACATTTTAACGTGCGCCACACACAAGATAGAAGTCGCAGCACAGACTTCATGTCTCACCCAGTCACATTATTCTGACACCGGACCAACCAGTCCTAGCACTAACCCCATAATGCCAGACGCCAGGCGGAGCAGCCACTAGATTGCCAATTTTAAAGTCTTAGGTGTGACCCGGCCGGGGTTCGAACCCACGACCTCCCGATCACGGGGCGGACGCCTTACCACTAGGCCAACCGTGCCGGTCTTATTTGTTTGTCGTGCTTCATCTTAGTAGTGTATACATTTTTCGAGTAAGCTTTTTTATATTTAGTCAAGTTTTGACTAAATGTTTTAACATCGAGGGGGAATCGAAACGAGGGTCGTGGTGTATGTGCGTGTGTCTGTGTGTCTGTGTGTGTGTGTGTGTAGAGCGATTTAGACTAAACTACTGGACCGATCTTTATGAAATTTTACATGAGAGTTTCTGGGTATGAAATCCCCGAACGTTTTTTTCATTTTTTTGATAAATGTCTTTGATGACGTCATATCCGGCTTTTCGTGAAAGTTGAGGCGGCACTGTCACGCCCTCATTTTTCAACCAAATTGGTTGAAATTTTGGTCAAGTAATCTTCGACGAAGCCCGGACTTCGGTATTGCATTTCAGCTTGGTGGCTTAAAAATTAATTAATGACTTTGGTCATTAAAAATCAGAAAATTGTAAAAAAAAATTAAAAATTTATAAAACGATCCAAATTTACGTTTATCTTATTCTCCATCATTTGCTGATTCCAAAAACATATGAATATGTTATATTCGGATTAAAAACAAGCTCTGAAAATTAAATATATAAAAATTATTATCAAAATTAAATTGTCCAAATCAATTTAAAAACACTTTCATCTTATTCCTTGTCGGTTCCTGATTCCAAAAACATATAGATATGATATGTTTGGATTAAAAACACGCTCAGAAAGTTAAAACAAAGAGAGGTACAGAAAAGCGTGCTATCCTTCTTAGCGCAACTACTACCCCGCTCTTCTTGTCAATTTCACTGCCTATGCCGTGAGCGGTGGACTACGAGTATACGGTCTTGCTGCGTTGCATTGCGTTCAGTTTCATTCTGTGAGTTCGACAGCTACTTGACTAAATATTGTATTTTCGCCTTACGCGACTTGTTTTTATTGTGTCTTTGTGTTATTAGAAATGCGATGTGGTGCCAAAAGAAAATTTCCATGTTTGTGTAAAATGAAAATGGACATTAAAGTTTTCTCTCTTATCTTATCTGATGGTTTTTTTCTTCCTTTTTAGGCTTCCCTGTGAGTTCTGATTTTTTCTGTCTTTCGGTTTTCTGTTCTAAAATCCTTTTTTTTCTCCTTTTTGCTTTTTATGTAATTGGTGTGCATTCATTCTTGATTCTTTGACAGCATATTTGCTGTTCATTGATGTGACATTCTTTGAAATATTTATGCAGATGCAATTCTATCAGACAAACTACAGTATGCACAAAAGATAAAATTATAACAATTTTTTTTTTAACAAAATGTGCATTATCCATTCAAACAATTGTGCCAACGCATTTTTTCGGAAAAGGCTCTGTAGTATGTTTAAAAGATTAAAAATAGGATCAAAAGTATGTACATGAAGCGTTTTCGTAACTTTGCCTTTTCTTTGTATGTACTCAGATATAGACGAATGTGCCTGTGGTCCATGTCAGAATGGAGGTAACTGCACAGACTGGGTAGACGGTTTCACGTGCGATTGTCAGGCAGGCTACACAGGAGCACTTTGTGAAAATGGTGATTGCTTTTGTCTCCTGCGCGCGCGCGCGCGCGCGCGCGTGTGTGTGTGTGTGTGTGTGTGTGTGTGTGTGAGTGTGTGTGTGAGTGTGTTTGTTTTTGTGAGTGTGTGTGTGTGTGTGTGTGCAGTGTGTGTGTGTGTGTGTGTGTGTGTGTGTGTTTGTGCTTGTGTGTGTGTGTGTGTGTGTGTGTAATTTTTACCAGAGCGCATTCACATTTAAGGCCGGGGTTACTAGTGCATTATCTAAATCCCAGGTCAGATCCGTTTAAGAGTTTGTGCATAGGTTCCTTTAAGCAATATATAGACATCCGTAGAAAGAAAAGAGGAGGTCACCTGGTTAATGTTTTTAACATTTTTGTTATCTGGGGGTGGTCAAATAGGATTTTCTCTAAGACACTATGATTTTTTGAATGTTAACGTCATTGACATTTTAGGCCTTGCGTATGAAAAAGAATACATTTTCCGGTGTAGACAAATGGATAGAACGTATCAATATATATTATAATATGGTACTTCACAAAATGTATGTGGAATATTATCCAGGGTTTTAGAAGCTATTTTACACACAAAAACTATCATAAATTTAATGGTATACACGTTATAATACAATGACCCTGGGTCAAATTATTACTTAATTTGAACATAGGTAACTTCAATTTATATACTATGAAAACCACAAAAGAAAATAGGATGTGACCAAGTGATTACTCCACATTTGCCCCACCCCAACTTAAGCTACCCCTTTTGTATAACTTGATCTCCTTTTGAATATTTGCAACGTGATCTACCTCTGTATAACTTAAAGGCATACTAACGCACTCCCGTGTTTACAAAGTGTAGTTTGCCCACAATCGATGTCAAACGCACCATAAGACCATATAATGACGATACGTCACCATGCGCGGACCATAATACATGCATTACAGCTTGTTCTAGCCTCTGAAAAAGTGAGGATGTCAACAAAGCCGCGGTGTTCTCTCCCTTGCATCAACGTTACATGTGTTGCCAAATCTATAAATAGGACGATCCAGATCAAAATGAAAATTCAAATATCTCAACATTTAAGGGGTCCTAGACCACAATATTTTGCAGGGAACTTAATTTAGTCTGTCTCCAGCTGTTGGTAAAGCAATTAGCGTGTATAGTCATCGAGTACATATGGCTTTAAGCTAATTCAGAATTAAAAAAAACCAAGAAAGATAAGTTGTTGGAACGTTGTTATTGACAAAAATACATTACAATCACATAAATAAAATAATGAAAATAAATAAAAATACGTGATTGTAACGTATTTCTGTCAATAAGAACGTTCCAACAACTTACCTTTCTTGTTTTTTTATTTTAAGCTACCTCTGTTATATAACTCGATCTCCCTCTGCATGACTTGAGTTACCTCTGCATAACTAGGGCTACCTCTGTTATATAACTCGATCTCCCTCTTATAACTTGAACTACCTCTGTTATATAACTCGATCTCCCTTTGTATGACTGGAGCTACCTCTGTATAACTAGTGCTACCTCTGTTCTACAACTTGATCTGCCTCTGGATAACTTGATGTATTTATTTGTGTGTAACATGATGCACATATGCGTAACTTTTTTAACGTTGTAAGTTATCACACGTCTTTTCATTTTATTGTATCAATTCTTTTAATTAAAGTCATTCTTATCAATTCAGATATAGATGAGTGTGCCTCCAGCCCCTGTCAGACCGGAGGGAGCTGTGTCGACCAGGTCAACGCCTACACGTGCGACTGTCCAGCTGGTTTTACTGGAGATCACTGCGAAACTGGTAACCTGGGGGATTATCTTTTATTTATTTGTTTGTTGTGCTTTGTGTGTGTTTTCTTCCTTTTTTAGCTTCTCTGTGTGTTCTGTTGTTTCTGTTTTTGTTTGTTTTTAAATCCCTTTTTTCTTCTTTTTTGCTTTTCATGTAATTGGTGCGCATTCAAACTAGTTTCTTTCTTTCTTGATTCTTTGACAGCTTTTTTGCTGTTCACTGATGTGACATTCGTTGAAACATTTATGAAGACGCAATTCCTATCAGACAATAATACAGTATGCACAAAAGATAAAATAATAACAAAATGATAAAAATTTAACAACAGTTTCCTCAACAAATTGTGCCATTTCTCTGAAAAACCCTGCAGCATGTTGAAAAAAACAACCCCACCAAAAAGGATCAAAAGTAACCCACGACTTCTGTGTGTCCATGAATCGTTTTCGTAACTTTGCCTTTTCTGTGTGTATACTCAGATATTGACGACTGTGCCTGTGGTCCCTGTCAGAACGGAGGGGATTGCACAGACTGGGTCGACGGTTTCACGTGCGACTGTCTTGCAGGCTACACAGGAGCACTTTGTGAATATGGTGAATGCCTTTTTCTTCCATGTGTGTGTATGTGTGTGTGTGTGTGTGTAAGTTAGTGTGTGTGTGTGTGTGTGTGTGTGTGTCTGTGCGTGTGTGTGTGTGTGTGTGTGTGTGTGTGTGTGTGTGTGTGTGAGGTTCCTTTGAGCAATATGTAGACATCCGTAGAAAGAAAAGAGGAGGTCACCTGGTTAATGTTTTAACAATCTTTGTTGTCTTGGGGTGGTCAAATAAGATTTTCTCTGAGACACTATGATTTTTTTTTTAATGTTAAACGTCATTGACATTTTAGGCCTTGCGTATGAAAAAGAATACATTTTTCGGTGTAGGCAGATGGATAGAACGTATCAATATATAGCATAATATGGTATTTCACAAAATACATGTGGAATAAAATCCAAGATTTTAGAAGCTATTTTACCACAAAAAAACTATCATGAATTTAATGGTAAACACGTTATAATACTATAACCCTGGGTCAAACCATTACCAAATTTGAACATAGGTAACTTCAATTTATACACTATCAAAACCACAAAAGAACAAGTCGCGTAAGGCGAAATAACTACATTTAGTCATAGACCTATATTAGTCAAGCTGTGGAACTCACAGAATGAAACTGAACGTAGTCCGCCGCTAGTGCAAAAGGCAGTGAAAGTGACGAGCCTGTTTGGCGCGGTAGCGGTTGCGCTGTGCTTCATAGCACGCTTTACTGTACCTCTCTTCGTTTTAACTTTCTGAGCGTGTTTTTAATCCAAACATATCATATCTATATGTTTTTGGAATCAGGAACCGACAAGGAATAAGATGAAATAGTTTTTAACACGATTTCGGAAATTTAATTTTGATCATAATTTTTATATTTTTAATTTTCAGAGCTTGTTTTTAATCCGAATATAACATATTTATATGTTTTTGGAATCAGAAAATGATGAAGAATAAGATGAACGTAAATTTGGATCGTTTTATAAATTATTTTTTTTTTTACAATTTTCAGATTTTTAATGACCAAAGTCATTAATTAATTTTTAAGCCACCAAACTGAAATGCAATACCGAAGTCCGGCCTTCGTCGAAGATTGCTTGGCCAAAATTTCAATCAATTTGATTGAAAAATGAGGGTGTGACAGTGCCGCCTCAACTTTTACAAAAAGCCGGATATGACGTCATCAAAGACATTTATCGAAAAAAAGAAAAAAACGTCCGGGGATATCATACCCAGGAACTCTCATGTCAAATTTCATAAAGATCGGTCCAGTAGTTTAGTCTGAATCGCTCTACACACACACACAGACAGACAGACACACACACACACACACATACACCACGACCCTCGTCTCGATTCCCCCTCTATGTTAAAACATTTAGTCAAAACTTGACTAAATGTAAACAAGTCGCGTAAGGCGAAAATACAATATTTAGTCAAGTAGCTGCCATTTTTCAGCAAGACCGTATACTCGTAGCATCGTCAGTCCACCGCTCATGGCAAAGGCAGTGAAATTGACAAGAAGAGCGGGGTAGTAGTTGCGCTAAGAAGGATAGCACGCTTTTCTGTACCTCTCTTTGTTTTAACTTTCTGAGCGTGTTTTTAATCCAAACATATCATATCTATATGTTTTTGGAATCACGAACCGACAAGGAATAAGATGAAAGTGTTTTTAAATTGATTTGGACAATTTAATTTTGATAATAATTTTTATATATTTAATTTTCAGAGCTTGTTTTTAATCCGAATATAACATATTTATATGTTTTTGGAATCAGCAAATGATGGAGAATAAGATAAACGTAAATTTGGATCGTTTTATACATTTTTATTTTTTTTAACAATTTTCAGATTTTTAATGACCAAAGTCATTAATTAATTTTTAGGCCACCAAGCTGAAATGCAATACCGAAGTCCGGGCTTCGTCGAACATTACTTGACCAAAATTTCAACTAATTTGGTTGAAAAATGAGGGCGTGACAGTGCCGCCTCAACTTTCACGAAAAGCCGGATATGACGTCATCAAAGACATTTATCAAAAAAATGAAAAAAACGTATGGGGATTTCATACCCAGGAACTCTCATGTCAAATTTCATAAAGATCGGTCCAGTAGTTTAGTCTGAATCGCTCTACACACACACACAGACACACAGACACACAGACACACAGACACACGCACATACACCACGACCCTCGTTTCGATTCCCCCTCGATGTTAAAATATTTAGTCAAAACTTGACTAAATGTAAAAAAGGGTGTGTGACCAACTGATTACTCCATATTTGTCCCACCCCAACTTAAGCTACCCCTTTTGTATAACTTGATCTCCCTTTGAATATTTGTATGGTTATCTACCTCTGTATAACTTAAGCTACCTCTGTTATATAACTCGATCTCCCTCTGTATGAATTAAGCTACCTCTGTATTACTAGTGCAACCTTTGTTCTGAAATTTAATCTGCCTTTGAATAATTCGATGTAATTATGTGTATGTAACATGATACACCTATGCGTAACTTGTTTATCGTTGTAAGTTATAACACGTCTTTTCATTATATTTAGTCAAGTTTTGACTAAATATTTTAACATCGAGGGGGAATCGAAACGAGGGTCGTGGTGTATGTGCGTGTGTGTGTGTGTGTGTCTGTGTGTCTGTGTGTCTGTGTGTGTAGAGCGATTCAGACTAAACTACTGGACCGATCTTTATGAAATTTGACATGAGAGTTCCTGGGTATGAAATCCCCATACGTTTTTTTCATTTTTTTGATAAATATCTTTGATGACGTCATATCCGGCTTTTCGTGAAAGTTGAGGCGGCACTGTCACGCCCTCATTTTTCAACGAAATTGGTTGAAATTTTGGTCAAGTAATCTTCGACGAAGCCCGGGGTTCGGTATTGCATTTCAGCTTGGTGGCTTAAAAATTAATTAATGACTTTGGTCATTAAAAATCTGAAAATTGTAAAAAAAAATAAAAATTTATAAAACGATCCAAATTTACGTTTATCTTATTCTCCATCATTTGCTGATTCCAAAAACATATAAATATGTTATATTCGGATTAAAAACAAGCTCTGAAAATTAAATATATAAAAATTATTATCAAAATTAAATTGTCCAAATCAATTTAAAAACACTTTCATCTTATTCCTTGTCGGTTCGTGATTCCAAAAACATATAGATATGATATGTTTGGATTAAAAACACGCTCAGAAAGTTAAAACAAAGAGAGGTACAGAAAAGCGTGCTATCCTTCTTAGCGCAACTACTACCCCGCTCTTCTTGTCAATTTCACTGCCTTTGCCATGAGCGGTGGACTGACGATGCTACGAGTATACGGTCTTGCTGAAAAATGGCAGCTACTTGACTAAATATTGTATTTTCGCCTTACGCGACTTGTTTTATCTATTCATCAATTATTTAAATTAAAGTCATTCTTATCAATTCAGATATAGACGAGTGTGCCTCCAGCCCCTGTCAGAACGGAGGGAGCTGTGTCGACCAGGTCAACGCCTACACGTGCGACTGTACAAACGGCTACGCTGGAGTTAATTGTGAGAATGGTATGTTAAACAGTTTAATCTTTTTGCAATTACTAGACTATTGACTCTGAATTTTGGCTAACACTTTTTTTAAAATTATTTATTTATCTATTTAACCGAAACAAACCAATCTTTTGCATTTTATTTTTTCTCTCCCTAGAACTCCAAAGGCAAACTAGTGGTCGGAAGATAAATTGTTGTATGCTGTCGGTCGAACTGCTTTATTCACGCCGTTCTCGCTGCTCTTTTGTTAAGTGGGTAATCCTAATTTACTGACAGCTCAGCCATTAAAATTGTTAAAGCCACGACCTGTGTCATCAACTGCAAATCGATCGATCGCCATGCTTGACCACTTATCAGTCGGGCTTCTGAAATGTTGTTAGGGCATTGACCGAAGACAGACTTTCTAGCTATTACCTGTACGGTGTTGCCGGTGTTGGTGATGGTGATGGTGACGATGATGATGACAACGACAATAACGGCGGTGGTAGTGATGATGATGATGATGATGATGATGATGATGATGATGATGATGATGACGACGACAACGACGACGACGACGACGACGATAACGACGACGACGACGACGACGACGATGATGATGATGATGATGATGATGATGATGATGATGATGATGATGATGACGATGATGATAATGTACGGTGGTGGTAGTGACGACATCGATGGTGAAGATGACGACGACGATGATGACTACGATGCTGATGATGACGACGACGACAACGATGATGATGATGATGATGATGATGACAACGATGATACATGTGTGCATTTTATCACAGGCGTTTGGCTGAATTCGGCCTGTACTGAGACCTGCGAGTGGAACATGACAGCCTGTTTCTCTGGCCGCTGTCTGTGTAAAGATGGCTACTACTTCTCGCACTCCCAGTACGCCTGTGTGCGCAGTAAGTTATATTTCTTGATTTGAAATTTAAGACAGACAGACAGAAAGACGGATAGACGGACGGACGGACGGACAGACAGACAGACAGACAGACAGACAGACAGACAGACAGACAGACAGACAGACAGACAGACAGACAGACAGACAGACAGACAGACAGACGCATATAAATATACGTTGACCCATGCATAGAGACAATACTTACACAGACACACGGACTGACACACACACACACACACACACAAAAAAAGAAGCACAAATAGGCAGGCAGACAAAAAGCCGGACTGACGGACATGAAAGGAGGGATAGACAGACATACATACAGACAGACGGACACACAGACAGACAATATAGAATCACCACAAGCACACACAACCCATCCCTACCTCTTCACCCAAACTACCAAACACATCAATGAGAAACTACCACCACCACCACCACCACCACAATCATTATCAGCTATTCCTTTTATTTTCCACAGGCTGCGCCGAGCTTACCCAAACCTTCCTTCGCTACGAGAACTTCGACTTGGAAGACCACGACATGTCTGCGGGTGGGGGAGGTCGCGCCGAGGCCTCTTTGTGCAAAGCCATGTGCATCGACAACCAGTGTAAAGCTTTTGTTCACCTGTATATGTCGGAATGGACTTCCTGCTACTTCAAGGACGGATCCGCCACGGAACATCCGGGTAGCTGGATCTCCAAGGACGTCACCGACACCTACCAGAGAACCTGCGTCTGAGGCTTTGCCCGGCCATCGCTGAGGTTCTGCCTTGAAACCTGTCCCCCGTTTCTTTGACGCGAGAATTGGCGAGTGAAGCGAGTGGCGCGAGGAAGTAGCGTTTCTTGGTCAATTCTCGCTGCGAGCAACGCTAGGATTTGGCGAGAGTAGGCGAGCATGCCTTGGAGGTGCTCGCTTCGCGAGAAAAATGGCCGCCGCTCTTCTGCCCATTGGCTGTTTATCGAACAGTGCAAACGACTTTTTTTGGTATCTACTGATGGTGCTGAATTCTTGCGTATCTAGCCATCAAACCGTTTCGTATTCACTCTCTCTGTCTTGCTTTGTGAGATGTTTGGTGCAAGCCGTTCTCGCTTGAAAGAAACGGGGGACTGCATGTACTGTGCGTTTGATTATGTAATCTTTTCGATTTTGCCCCCAATCGGACAACCCTCATCGCCCTACCCGCAGGGAAAGTAGTGAATTTTGTTTAAGTATAGTATTCCCCTCCGATCTACCAGTGTGAAAAGATCTTATCATTTCGCAGACCTGTAAATCTATTTAGTTTGCAACACGGAGACCACCAGGTAAACTGAGAAATGAAACAAAATAGAATCGGTTCTGAATCGCCGAACAGGTTGAAGGGACATGTCACATGAAAAACCAACAACCAACCTCTCCGATCTTTTACCTTGAGATCTTTGTGACACAGTGGTGTGCGATTGTATATAGTCCCTTCTCTCCTCGACATGTCCGTATCTCCTTACCCGCTATGAAATCTTGAAACTAAGTTTCGCTACCGATACTTAATTTGTTTAAGAGAGGAATTTAACACATGTAAAAAGCTTTTGTTGCTCGTATAATTTTTTTTTAACATTTTAATTAATAAGAGTCACGCTTCAATGTATGACAGTGACCATTGTAACATTGCCTGAAGTAAAAACATTTGAGAGAAAAAAATCAGAACGTTGTCGACTAATGTGTCCGTTACCTTTCATCATCTCCGGAATTATTGGAGTTTTTCTCAATGTTCTTCTGAGCAGCAACTCTCTCCTACTTTTCTTTCTTCATTTTCATCTCCGCATGCACATCAGCTTTCGAGACTCAAAGGCTCTTCTATTCTCCTAGCAAGTTTTTGTTTTAATGTTTGTGAAGCTGCAATTGGACTAACTGTTGTAAATGCAATGACATGTTCATCGTAGTTACGTACCATGGAGGCAGGATTGCAATATGGGATGGCAATATGCATCGGGAAACAAATTTAGTCATCGTTGAATCAGTAGCTTATTTACCTCAAATCCCGGTGTCAAGCACACACTTCCGAGAAAAATGACCAAGTGTGCCTTCAATCGTGTCAGGCGCAGCGTTGTGCTTTTGCTCCGCTTTGAACGGGTTAACCCCCGTGAATATGGATACACTTCTCCTTGCATGCACCTGTCTGATGTTTGAGAAGTTGAAACTTGAAGGGAAATAACAGCTGAATTAAATGTCCATTTGAGCTGTGTACTACGGAGGTATAATTGCAATGTTATGGCATATGTAACTTGCAGTCTAGACAAAGCCCTGAATCCCCAATTTTTGTCAGTTTTACACGCCTGAAACATCAACGGTGTTCTTGCAAAGTAGCCCCGTGGAAGTGATTTCACACACTGAAAAAGAGCGAACATTTGAGGTCACTCAGTGAGACGGTGAACCCAGAGATGCCAACTACTACAGCATTTAGAACACATTGCTACGCTGTTACGCCAAGCTTAAAATTGCTACGCTCAAACAAATAATAACAAACATGCAGCAGTTTTCTCTTTCTTGTGAGTCCTGGTACTCATTTCTGATTCTCACTCCTTGTAAGTATCATAAAACATTGTCCACACTGAAAAGTTGCACTGTTGAATACTCTCTAATGGCCGTTATGTTTCTTTTATCTAAAATAACTTTTTTTTACATTTAGTCAAGTTTTGACTAAATGTTTTAACATAGAGGGGGGAATCGAGACGAGGGTCGTGGTGTATGTGTGTCTGTCTGTCTGTCTGTGTGTGTGTGTAGAGCGATTCAGACTAAACTACTGGACCGATCTTTATGAAATTTGACATGAGAGTTCCTGGGTATGATATCCTCAGACTTTTTTTCATTTTTTTGATAAATGTCTTTGATGACGTCATATCCGGCTTTTCGTGAAAGTTGAGGCGGCACTGTCACGCTCTCATTTTTCAACCAAATTGGTTGAAATTTTGGTCAAGTAATCTCCGACGAAGCCCGGACTTCGGTATTGCATTTCAGCTTGGTGGCTTAAAAATTAATTAATGACTTTGGTCATTAAATATCTGAAAATTTTTATTTTTTTATTTTTTTATAAAACGATCCAAATTTACGTTCATCTTATTCTCCATCATTTTCTGATTCCAAAAACATATAAATATGTTATATTTGGATTAAAAACAAGCTCTGAAAATTAAAAATATAAAAATTATGATCAAAATTAAATTTTCGAAATCAATTTAAAAACACTTTCATCTTATTCCTTGTCGGTTCCTGATTCCAAAAACATATAGATATGATATGTTTGGATTGAAAACACGCTCAGAAAGTTATAACGAAGAGAGGTACAGAAAAGCGTGCTATCCTTCTCAGCGCAACTACTACCCCGCTCTTCTTGTCAATTTCACTGCCTTTACCATGAGCGGTGGACTGACGATGCTACGAGTATACGGTCTTGCTGCGTTGCATTGCGTTCAGTTTCATTCTGTGAGTTCGACAGCTACTTGACTAAATGTTGTATTTTCGCCTTACGCGACTTGTTTTAATGTTTATATTCTTGCGCGAAATAAACTAAATGTGGATGTGCGAATACATTTTAGACAATGCTTCACCGAAACGCCATTATTTTTGCAACGCTGAAAATTAAAATTTTGTTTTTAAATTGTCACAGGGGTTGGCTGGTCTGTGAACCTTACACAGCGGGGTTAAATCGGGATATTGTCCACACAACTCCTTGAGTGTTATATGCCTTCGTTCACGCACGTGGACTTACTTTTATCAGAGACATAGATAGAATGGTATGTATGTCTCTGCTTTTATGAAAGAGTCTTTCTTCAAGAACGCATACACCAGCGAACATTGGGTAACTGCCGGCCGGTCTACCAGAGACCGTAGAGTCTCTGGGTCTACTGGCAACGTCACACTGGACATTTCTACCAGAGAACCTGGCATCAGATTTGAGCGGGCTAGCGTACTTTCCCATCCCGTTTCACCCCTTACCACCAAGAAACCGGGCCACGCTACTCTTGCTTCTTCTTCTCCGTTCATGGGCTGAAACTCCCCCGTTCACTCATGGTTTAGCACGAGTGGGGTTTTACGTGTATGAGCGTTTTTACCCCGCCATTTAGGTAGCCATACGCCACTTTCGGAGGACTCGAGTTACTCTTGCGATGTGGCATGATCAAATGACGTCTTTGAAAGGACACAGGACTAGAACTGAGGCAAAATTAAAAGGAAAGTGTTATAACCTACTCCCATCCTAGCAGACTTGAAGATTTTACTTCCCCCTCTCCCCCCTTTTAAAAACAAAACAAATTCTGTGCTTATGTTAAACATAACAATGACTTTACCTTTTGTGATGGTTTGTTTTGTTCGTTCAAAATACTTAAGTGCAATATGTAATGGGTTTGTGGTCTTTAAGAATCTCAGGAATGTTGCTGACACTTAATGACAAAAATAAAAGTGTCTATGTCGTTTAACTGTGGTCAACCGCCTTCAGTGCATAATAAGGGAACGATCAGCAGTAAAAGCTTTTGTGTTACTGGTCTCAATGACCAGTCGATATCCCCCCCCACCCCCGCCTCTCATTTCGCACGCTGTTGGACATAATTCTGGATGTTGAGTCAACTGTTTCGGACAAATCGAATCATTTTCTTTTATTCTCTCTCTCTAATTTGCATTCTTCTTCGTTACCGGTTAAACTTTTAAACAGAAATGTACATTGAAGAGTTCAAACTAGTAGTGATCATTTGATATTAATCAGTTTTAACCGAATATTGTTCATTGATACTTTATTTTTGCATTGTTGAGAAACCTTAAAATCATAACTGAAATCATCAAAACCTGATAGCATTCCAAAAACACCAATATATCACTTTTGTATTTTCCTATTGGATAAAACGCACTGACTGTGACAAACCCACAACAGGAGGAAGGACACAATTCATTACCTGTCAATCATACTTGATACAATCGAACCTGTCCTTGCGACCACCTCTTGAACGCGATGACCTGCTCAGTACGAAAAACCCCAAGAATCCCAGACGATCCACCCCCCCCCCCCCTCCCCAATATAATTCACCTTTCCATTTCGACCACCTGCCTATAACGACCACATTTGCTCGGTTCATTGGGTGGTCGTTTTAGACAAGTTCGACTGTATTGGGGTTATGGTAAACAACCGTCACACATGCTTTAACTATCGATAGAAAGTGTGTGTGTTTTCCCACACTCATTCGACCCGAGAGGAGTTGGCCTTTCTTTTCATACTGAATTATGGAGACAATGGCCACATCAGGTATTGATGAGTCTGGGTCTGCCCTGTCCGTAAGGACTGTCAGAAACAACGAAAACCAAGCAGACCAAAACAAAGCGCGCAGAACAGAACAGAACCTCACGCACGAACCCCACGCCCCCCCCCCTCCCAACGCAAACTGCAAAACACACAAAAACACACTAAAAAAATAGTCTTAACCACTCGCCCCCCCCCAACACACACAGCAAAGCACACAAACCCACACTAAAAAATAGTCTGATTGAGTTTAAAGTGTGTGAGAAACAGCATTGTTGGTACATTTTACTTCCACCATTCAAATCTGACCACATTGATATTTTCAAACCTGTTTCTTGGTACAGACTTATATCATTCTGCTCAGTTTGGTGTAATCTTCTTATCAGTTCTCCTGAAGTGTTGTAAGAAACTGAAATCTCAGTCGTGACTGCGAGAGCAGTGATGACAATTGACTGAGTTGTGTTTTTTGCTTGGCAGCGGAATGCCACTTTTATCTTTCCAATTGCCGCCGAAGACACTGAGGAAGTCAGGGTAATATCCTGTTCAAAGAAGAGCCAGGAAATAACATGTTGCATCCATTAAATTTAGACAACGTCCGTCGGCGAACGAGAAAATGTAGAGATTGCGGGGAAAGCGACCGCATACCGAGTACGGAAACGAGACAAAAATGACATCATATTCTCGTCTCACAGTGCTGGTGTAACAACCGTTCAACCTCCCACGGATTTTACCCCGGGGAACAGACTGATATCACTAAACAATGTTACATAGACTGAAAGTCTGGGACAACAAAAACGACATCTTTGTCACGTTTCCGTACTCGGTATCCGGTCGTTGTCGTCGCAACCTCTCTAATGTCCTAACACTGTTATTTGGTGAAGATGAAAGGAGTTTTATACCCTTTCCCCTAACATTTTTTTTTAAAGCTTGGTTACTAGTTTGAAAGTTTGTGGTTTAGATGCCTTTAAGCTTTAAAATCGAGCCTTTTTTCAAATTTCGAGGTTGACTATCTTTCTCTTCGTAACTTGAATTATTAACAATCACGTGTCAAGCATAAATACCTTTCTCCACACAATGCCACAGGCAATTATCACCATTCAATTTCTTGATTGAAATCTGAGCAGCAATCACAATGAAATGAATCATTGGTGTTTATGAAACGGTCATTTTATTTCGCACGGGTGAATTCCAGATGGCTTTATTCATGTGGCTATCTTCTGAATTATCTCATTATCTAATGAACCCGCTGCTAAAACACAGATTCGATTATCACAGGCGTGTAGATAATCCTATAGGCCTAAGCTCTCAGCGATTCATTCAGGAAATTAATATGTAAATTGAAAGGAAGACAAGCCGTGAAACTGGGGTGTACACCCTTGAAAAACTACTAATTCACAGAATAGAAAAAAGATAACAAAAGAGGGCGAGAAAGAGAGAGAACGAATAACGAACGAATACGAACGAATATATTTGATCAAATGTGAGAGAGAGAGAGAGAGAGAGAGAGAGAGAGAGAGAGAGAGAGAGAGAGAGAGAGAGAGAGAGAGAGGGAGAGAGAGAAAGAGAGAAAGAGAGAGATAGAGAGAGAGAGAGGGGGAGAGAGAGAGAGAGAACAGAGAGGCAGAGACAGACAGACCAAGAGAGAGAGAGAGAGAGAGAGAGACAGACAGACAGACAGACAGACAGACAGACAGAAATAAGGAAAGACAGAGAGATTCCTTAGGACCACAAGAACACGGAAGTTCACAAACTCAAATGGGAAATGCTGGTTTGGCTTCGTGAGACAATCTTCGATTGTTGAGGCGTATCACAGGCGGTACAATTATTGTGCAAATGCCCTGTCATTCCTCCGATATTTATCATCATCGTCAGCGACCCGCTTCCAGCCATAACAATGGGCTCAGCAATTGTTCACGGGTTGAAAAATCGGCAAATACTTGCTAAAAAAAATGGACTCAGAGATTATTCACGAGTAGACTAATCGGCAAATACTTGCTAAAAGATTTTGGAAGTTGGGTTTCAATGCAAGGGTAATGCGAGAGGCATTTTGGTGACGTCCCGTATCCCCCCCCCCCCTCTACCCCCTTCACAATTACCCCTCCCGAATCATCCGCTGCCATATCGCCCCACTCTCCACTTATTTATCAACAACACACACACACACACACAAACACACTCACACACACACACACACACACACACACACACACACACACACACACACACACACACACACACACACACACACACACACACAAAATAATTAATACATACGCTTTCAGAGGTGAGCCAAAGACTAGGCTATGTCATCGATTAGCCCTTTTTAAGTTCAGGAAGATTGTTTGCCTCATCTTAAAAAAGAAAACGATCACATGCTTTTGGTAGAAGTGGATCGACATTTAACAGCACCAGTAAGGAGGAACCCCCCCCCCCCCTTTTAAAGACCCCCTAATTTAAGACTCCCTCCCTTTCAAGACCCTGTTTTCTCAGTCTTTTTGTTCATAACCTCTGTAAATGTACCCCCACGTTAAGATTCCCTCTTCTAAAGACCGGATTTGGGCGGGGATGTAGCTCAGTCGGTAGCGCGCTGGATTTGTATCCAGTTGGCCGCTGTCAGCGTGAGTTCGTCCCCACGTTCGGCCGCGAGAGATTTATTTCTCAGAGTCAACTTTCTGTGCAGACTCTCCTCGGTGTCCGAACACCCCCGTGTGTACACGCAAGCACAAGACCAAGTGCGCACGAAAAAGATCCTGTAATCCATGTCAGAGTTCGGTGGGTTATAGAAACACGAAAATACCCAGCATGCTTCCTCCGAAAACGGCGTATGGCTGCCTAAATGGCGGGGTAAAAAACAGTCATACACGTAAAATTCCACTCGTGCAAAAAACCCACACGAGTGTACGTGGTAGTTTCAGCCCACGAACGCAGAAGAAGAAGAAGAGAAGAAAGACCGGATTTTCTCAGATTTTTCGAGGTCTTAAAGGGGGAGGTTTCACTGTACTGAAAACTTACACAAGCATGTATTTGTTTAAAAAAAAAAAAAAGGACAATAACGTACGTCATTGAGTTTCCCAAGAGTGTGTGTAATCATGTCGATGTGCCTTCGGTCTTTCGTAAATTTAATTCCTCAATATCTTTTTGTCAGTTGTTGATGGTGTCACGCATATATTCGAAATTGAATGAGTAGTGATGCGCAACGGTTAATCGACAAACCACAGCCGATCAGTCGTCTCAGTTGTCGTTAGCTAATGGAGAATGTATGCAGTTTTTAAAAGGTCAGTAACGCAGTAATCAGAGCGATATATCCCATTGTTTTTTTTTATCGGTGTCTGTTGCCCACGCCTCCAGCGTTGAAAAGCGTTTTAGGTTGTTTTTCTCCCCCGAAATCGGCGTATGCTGCCTGAATGGCGGGGTAAAAACGGCCATACACGTTAAAATCCACTCGTGCAAAAACGTGAGTGAACGTGGGAGTTTCTTCTTCTCTTCTTCTGCGTTCGTGGGCTGAAACTCCCACGTACACTCGTGTTTTTTGCACGAGTGGAATTTTACGTGTAGGACCGTTTTTACCCCGCCATTTAGGCAGCCATTCGCCGCTTTCGGAGGAAAACGTGGGAGTTTCAGCCCACTGATGAACGAAGAAGAAGACGAAGAAGAAGAAGGTTGTCTTTCGTACTTATGGCATAGACTACGTTTCCTGGATGCTGAGAAAAAGCTCTGCGTAATTAGTCCTTTATTACGCGAGTGCGACGTGCAAAGTCCTTGGATAATGGAGAATGCAGCATTCAAAAGGGTAGTTCTTCTTCTGCGTTCGTGGGCTGAAACTCCCACGTACGTTTCTATGTGTTTGACCGTTTTTACTCCACCATTCAGGCATCCATACGCCGCTGGGTATTTTCCTGTTTCTATATATATAACCCACCGAACACTGACATGAATTACAGGATCTTTTCCGTGTGCACTTGGTCTTGTGCTTGCGTGTAGCCTACACACGAAGGGGGACAAGGCACTAGCAGGTCTGCACATAAGTTGACAATACAAAACTGACGCGGAATGACCATGTCCGGTAAAGGGATGAAAACGTGTACCATCCCATTGATCTGCACTTTGTAAAACGTCTATTGAATTCGAAATTGTTTCCCTCGCCCCAAACCTCCCAATCGCAATGAACTATCAGGATTTAGCGATTAAACATTCTGAGTTCTCTCTCTCTGTGTCTCTTCCCCCCCCCCCCCCACCTCTGTGTGTGTGTCTCTCTCTCCTTTTCTCTGTCTGTCTGTCTGTCTGTCTGTCTGTCTGTCTGTCTGTCTGTCTGTCTGTCTGTCTGTCTCTCTCTCTCTCTCTCTCTCTCTCTCTCTCTCTCTCTCACCTCAGTTCTCACTCAGTCCGCCGTCTATCTGTGCGTAGAAACGAGATACTGTGTTTCATTGTCGAATTAATGAAATGAGGTTGTACACAGCATTGCAATTAAGTGGTCTAAATCCATCTCTACCAAGGGACATATTAAATCAATAGCTACACAAAACTCAGTAATTATAAAGACCATTGTGAAAAAAATCACCCACTGGGCGAGCTCGGACACGGTGCCAATGCTGAAGTGAACGAAGCAAAACTGCCACAGGGTTGAAATCATAACCAATCTTATTTTCAACCAATCCGACCCCGCGGATGCGTTCCACCGAGTTGGGTGGTGACCAGATTCGCCTCGTGCACCTCAGTCTAGAACCTTACATATATATATATATATATGTGAATAGTTTTCCAACGTCGTGTTCCAGAGCTATGATTTTAAAGCAGTCGACGAGATAGCAGCTCTGTTCTGGCGAGAGAAATACTGGAGTCTTGAATTTGAAAGGCACAGTTCTTACCGTATAAACGATTCGGTGTTATATTGAAGATTGATTGTAAGGCGCTTAGAACTATATTAGGATTTGCGCCATATAAATGCCTTTATTATTATTATTATTATTATTATTATTATTATTATTATTATTATTATTATTATTATTATTATTATTATTATTATTATTATTATTATTATCTCAGATCTGGTCAGATGTTTAATAAATAATAATAATACGAATATTTGTAACGCGCACATATCTCACCAACAGGCGACTCAAGGCGCACATACACACTCCTTCACACACACGGAGACTTAAAGTCACTAACACACACACACCATCAACCATTAAATATGTACATGAGAAAGACAATCCCAGCCACCCATCACCCCCTCCCCCCACTTGGACACATACCAAAAATCAACAGTCGGGCTGCTTTCTATGTCGAGTGGGATATTTGTGTGTGAATTCATTTCTCAAAAGGCACGAGTACGAGTGTCAATTTTCGAATTAATTCATCGAAATGTCCAACTCTGCATATGAAGCGGTCAGGATGTTGATTATTGGTATGTGTCCATGTGGAGGGAGGATCTTGTCTCTGGAAAAGCCTAGGCAGATCTGAGAAGAAATGTTTTCAGGTGGAGGTGGAGGACTGTGCCTTTTACAATCGTAAAACTGAGGCAAAAGCGGATTAATAGTCCCTGTAACGGCGGGATCGATCACAGTGTTTGTGAAGTTGTATTCTTCCTCAGCGCAGATACAGCCTCATCATGTGGCTTTACTCAGAGGCGTAGGTGTGTGTGTGTGAGTCAGGCAACAACCACAGTCTAAGTAAGACTTAAGTTTTTCTCTCTCATGAAAATGGTACTTTAAAATGCCAATGATTTGGAGAGAAAAAAATTGTGTAGAGATTGTGTAGAAAAAGATGTTTTTTTCTTCTTTTTACTCAGAGGCGTAGGTGTGTGTGTGTCGGACAACAACCACAGTCTAAGTAAGATTTAAGCTTTTCTCTCTCATGAAAATGGTACTTCAAAATGCAATGATTTGGAGAGAAAAAATGGTGTAGAGTTTGTGTAGAGAAATTGTGTAGACAAAGATGTTTTTTTCTTCTTTTTATTCTGAGGCGTAGGTGTGTGTGTCAGGCAACAACCACAGTCTAAGACTCAAGTTTTTTTCTCTCATGAAAATGGTACTTCAAAATGCAATGATTTGGAGAAAAAAATGTGTATAGAATGATGTTTTGTTCATTTTAACTTGCATTTGACTGTGAAGAAAGTTGGGTTGAACGCCCAGTGGTGGACTTGTTAAATTATACAAGGATACGCTCTATTTGTTGGTTGAAAACACCTACTCGTCACAGGGGCGGACGAGGGGGGGGGGGGAGGTTCTGGGGTTTCCGGAACCCCCCCCCCCCCCAGCCAAAAAATAAAAATATTTGTGTGTGTTTTTTTGGGTTGAGTTTCAATTTTTGGGGTATTAATCAGTGACAAAATCTGTTGCCTGAAACTGGTTATGATCATCCTCAGAATGAACCAGATTGCACCATTTTGCATCCTTTTTTTCAAAATTTTCCGGGGGGGCATGCCCCCGGACCCCCCTAACAAGCTAGGCGCTTCGCGCCGTCGGATCGGCGCTTCGCGCCGTCGGATCGGCGCTTCGCGCCGTCGGATCGGCGCTTCGTGCCTTCACACCCATATCTTCACAATATACGTTTGGAACCCCCCCCATAAAATGAACTGATCCGCCCCTGCGTCATGTGACAGAAAAACGCCACCGTCTGTTGATCGTATGGTTTTCGGTTTGTGGTGAAACAAAATTCAAGCGGAGTGTGTGACTTTTCATCCTGGAGCAGATATCAATTAAACAGACGGAAAAAAAGGTTAAAACAATATTAATAGAAAGAAAGAAGAAAAAAACATACAAAAACAACAACAATTACAGTAAACAAAATAAAGAGAACAAGAACAGTAAGTAGAAAGAAAAAAACAGAAAAAAACATTACATAACACGAGAGGGAAAAACGTTCACGATAAACCATAGTTATTTAACCCTCTTTAGAAGTGTCTACGCTGCCTTCAAACGTACCCCAAGCCTGTCTATGTTCAAACAATGACGGCTCTCGATTCGACTCATCTAGTAACCCTTATCGGAATTTTGTGCGTGGGTATTTTCTTATATCCAACCGTGAACTGCAATCAGACCAATCCTCTCGAAGAAACTGACGTCTTGCAAAGTTTTCGAGTAAGCAACAGTCTCCAGTGTCAACGATTGTGTTGGTACCGAAAACAGTGTGTGCGATTTTCGTTTTACGACAAAAACGATAACCCTGCAGGAAGCGAGGATAACTGCGTTCTTCACGTGAACAGGGGCGAAGGACAACAGTTGATGGAAGCATGGCGTGAAGAGTTGGCAACAAGTAAAGAGATGGTAAGATTTTTGGGGGGTAACATTCCAGAACTGTATTCTAAATTTACTCTTTCTGTCAACAATCCGCTATTGAACACGAAAATAAGGTTAACGAAATGAATCGAATTCCAAAGTCAAAATTACTGATTTTCGACACGGTTTTACCCCTGTTTTAAAACTTTTTTCTCGGTTCTCAGATTGGAACATTCCATCTGTTTCCTTGACTGAGGTTGGGACACTGTTCTTGGGTGTTGTTGTTGGAATTGTATTGACCAGTGAACGGTTGCCGAAGTAAGGCTCATCTCATAATACGGAAGTATGCGAGGTTATAGTCCTATCCCCTAAGACGCTGAGTTTAAACTGTGTATGATCTCCGTTTTGCACGAGAATGACGCAGCCTTTAAATGTCAATAACTATTATAGAACTAAAAGTATATTTTCAATATTTTGTTTCAGAAATATTGTCAAATGTCAAACTTTGCCACAAAGACACACGCACAAACGAACGAACGCACACACGCTCGCTAGCACGCACGCTCGCTAGCACGCACTCACACACACACGTATGCACGCACGCACCCACACACACACACGCACGCACGCACAAACACACACACACACACGCGCACACACACACACACACACACACACACACACACACACACACAAAGCCGGACTGATTGTAATCGTTATTATGTTCTCGTTTTTGTCAGTCCTCGACACACTGGTGCAAATCCAGAGCATGCAGTGACACCCAGATGTGTGTTCCTATGGCAACGCGGTCGACCTGCATACACGTTCCTACAAAAGGTGTGTGGATCAGTTGAAAAACAGGGAAGGAGGGAGGGATATAATTATGTCTTTACAAACACACACACACACACACACACACACGCACGCACGCACGCACGCACACACACACACGCACACACACACGCACGTGCGTACGCAAGCATGCACGCACACATGCACGAGCGTAAATAAAAACGAACAAATACAATAGAAAAGAAACAAATAAAACAGTAGAGATATGCAAACAAAAGACCGTATGAAAACATGAGCTTACTACACAAATGTTAGTTAATACGCCGATCGGCGTACCTTGCTAAACCAAAGAAAGAAAGGAAGAATAAAGAAAAGCAAGAATAAATAAAACAAACAAGCAAACAAACTAACACACAAACAAACAAACAAACAACAACAATAGAACAACAATACAAGTTCTAAACGAATTGTAAAAGAGGACAGGATAACACTGTCGACAACGCCAAAATATTTAAGCATAATTCGAACACTTACTTTGTTCACCCTGTCATTCTCTAGTGCTCATGATTACCGGGGTATGAGGTTAATACTTCAAAATTTGATGAGCGCCTTTTGAGGAACGACCAGCTGTAGAGAAGGTCTTCGAAATCCTCTTCTAACACACCTTTGTTCAAATTACAGGATGGAAGTTGTTTTGTTGTTCAATTCAATACTTCTTGTTATTTTAGAGCCAGGGGACTGGCTTCTGCACGTCACTACCTACTAACTAATTCTTTTGTTGTCTATGAAGTTCAGAGTGTCTTTTGTTTCCGGGATCATGACGGAAGCCACTTCACGCTGACTGTTGAAGAAAAGAGAATAAAATCTTGGGCTCAATACAGGTCTTAGATGTCGATCAAAGCGATTTTGAAGAAGGTGACAAAACCAATACAAAGACGTGTCAACACTCTGAAAGAAAGAAGGAACGAAAAACAAGTCGAAATTACAACATTTAGTCAAGCTGTCGAACTAACAGAATGAAACTGAACTCACTGCATTTTTACAGCAAGAGCGTATGTAGTAGCATCGTCAGTCCACCGCTCGATGGAAAGGCAGTGAAATTGACAAGAAGAGCGAGGTAGTAGTTGCGCTGAGAAGGATAGCACGCTTTTCTTTATCTCTATTCTTTTTAACTTTCTGAGCGTGTTTTTAATCCAAACATATCACATCTATATGTTTTTGGAATTAGGAACCCACAAGGAATAAGATGAAATTGATTTTAAATCGATTTCGGAAATTTTATTTTAATAATAATTTTTATATTTTTAATTTTCAGAGCTTGTTTTTAATCCAAATATAACATATTTATATGTTTTTGGAATCAGAAAGTGATGAAGAATAAAATGAACGTAAATTTGGATCGTTTAAAAAAAAAAAATTTATTTACAATTTTCAGATTTTTAATGACCAATGTCATTAATTAATTTTTAAGTTACCAAGCTGAAATGCAATACCGAAGTCCGGCCTTTGTCAAAAATTGCTTGGCCAAAATTTCAATTAATTTGATTGAAAAATGAGGGTGTGACAGTGCCGCCTCAACTTTTACAAAAAGCCGGATATGACGTCATCAAAGGTATTTATCGAAAAAAAGAAAAAAACATCCGGGGATATCATTCCCAGGAACTCTCATGTCAAATTTCATAAAGATCGGTCCAGTAGTTTGGTCTGAATCGCTCTACACACACACACGCACAGACAGACACACACACATACACCACGACCCTCGTCTCGATTCCCCCTCTACGTTAAAACATTTAGTCAAAACTTGATTAAATGTAACAAAACTAGACTAAATGTAACAAGTCGCGTAAGGCGAAAATACAATATTTAGTCAAGTAGCTGTCGAACTCACAGAATGAAACTGAACGCAATGCCATTTTACTCGTAGCAACGTCAGGCCACCGCTCATGGCAAAGGCAGTGAAATTGACAAGAAGAGCGGGGTAGTAGTTGCGCTAAGAAGGATAGCACGCTTTTCTGTACCTCTCTTTGTTTTAACTTTCTGAGCGTGTTTTTAATCCAAACATATCATATCTATATGTTTTTGGAATCAGGAACCGACAAGGAATAAGATGAAAGTATTTTTAAATTGATTTGGACAATTTAATTTTGATAATAATTTTTATATATTTAATTTTCAGAGCTTGTTTTTAATCCGAATATAACATATTTATATGTTTTTGGAATCAGCAAATGATGGAGAATAAGATAAACGTAAATTTGGATCGTTTTATAAATTTTTATTTTTTTTTACAATTTTCAGATTTTTAATGACCAAAGTCATTAATTAATTTTTAAGCCACCAAGCTGAAATGCAATACCGAACCCCGGGCTTCGTCGAAGATTACTTGACCAAAATTTGAACCAATTTGGTTGAAAAATGAGGGCGTGACAGTGCCGCCTCAACTTTCACGAAAAGCCGGATATGACGTCATCAAAGACATTTATCAAAAAAATGAAAAAAACGTTCGGGGATTTCATACCCAGGAACTCTCATGTCAAATTTCATAAAGATCGGTCCAGTAGTTTAGTCTGAATCGCTCTACACACACACACAGACACACAGACACACACACAGACACACGCACATACACCACGACCCTCGTTTCGATTCCCCCTCGATGTTAAAATATTTAGTCAAAACTTGACTAAATATAAAAAGAAGGCATCATGCATAGTTCCATCACTGCATGGGATATATATGTATATGTCGTGCTGACATCACGTAATTGCCGACTTCGCGGAATCGGCAAAACACTGCCCATTACGCGAAATCGGCAGCGTTTTGCCAAAAATGCGTAAAAGCTTCTAAAAATTGCCAATTTATCAAAAGCGCCAGCCAGTCTGTTCCTTTTTGTGTCACCAGAACAATGCACTAACATTGTTGTATCTCCCTATTATGGTTTTTACATTTAGTCAAGTTTTGACTAAATGTTTTAACATAGAGGGGGAATCGAGACGAGGGTCGTGGTGTTTGTGTGTGTGTGTGTGTTTGTGTGTGTGTGTGTGTGTGTGTCTGTCTGTGCGTGTGTGTGTGTAGAGCGATTCAGACTAAACTACTGGACCGATCTTTATGAAATTTGACATGAGAGTTCCTGGGAATGATATCTCCGGACGTTTTTTTCCTTTTTTCGATTAATACCTTTGATGACGTCATATCCGGCTTTTTGTAAAAGTTGAGGCGGCACTGTCACACCCTCATTTTTCAATCAAATTGATTGAAATTTTGGCCAAGCAATCTTCGACGAAGGCCGGACTTTGGTATTGCATTTCAGCTTGGTGGCTTAAAAACTAATGAGTGAGTTTGGTCATTAAAAATCGGAAACTTGTAATTAAAATTATTTTTTATTAAACGATCCAAAAACAATTTCATCTTATTCTTCGTCATTTTCTGATTCCAAATACATATAAATATGTTATAGTTGGATTAAAAACAAGCTCTGAAAATTAAAAATATAAAAATTATGATCAAAATTAAATTTCCGAAATCGATTTAAAAACAATTTCGTCTTATTCCTTGTCGGTTCCTGATTCCAAAAACATATAGATATGATATGTTTGGATTAAAAACACGCTCAGAAAGTTAAAACGAAGAGAGGTACAGAAAAGCGTGCTATGCAGCACAGCGAAACCACAACAGCGCTGAACAGGCTCGTCAGTTTCACTCCGTTTTGCACAAGCGGCGGACTACGGTCATTGTGAAAAAATGCAGTGCGTTCAGTTTCATTCTGTGAGTTCGACTGAGCTTGACTAAATGTTGTATTTTCGCTTTACGCGACTTGTTATGGTCTGTGTTGGTCTGTGTAGAGCATAACTCAGGAAAAGCACGAAAACTTGTCATAATGTATTGATTATTGCGATATTTATTCATTCGAGTATCTAGCTGTGTAAGTGTGATGATATCCCAGGCATTTTAGAACTTTAAAACCAAAAAGTGGCTTCTTATTACGAAAAATGGGTAAATTTTAATAGCCTTTCCGCGTTTTTGGCAAAACGCTGCCGATTTCGCGTAATGGGCAACGTTTTGCCGATTACGCGAAATGGGCAAAAATGTTGCCGATTCCGCGAATTCCGCAATTCCGTGAATTCGGCACATGTACATTGCCCAGTCCCTATAACGTGCCAATTTTATTTCATTAGAACGCATACACATGTTTGTATCATGTTTGATGTTCTACACCTTTGGTTTGACACTTTGATACCTTATAGAAGTTTTATTAACTTTAACTGCCCACTTAGAGATAACCCTGAAGTGACAGTCTTGATAACACAGCATGGCTTACGTCCCATTGCGATATGCAGTTACGCCGTTACCTAGCAGCAGCCACTCACTGACCTGATAACAAGAATGCCAAGTCCCGAAACATTGACATTGTCACACAAATTCTCACATATATTATATGCACAACGGGAAAAAGACATGTACCTTTTTGACTTGTTTTTCTCTGAGATGCAGATGTAGAAACACGATTCAGATGAGAGGAAATGATCTGATCCTTACTTTGCCTCCCCCCCCCTCCCATTCCCACACACCGCCCCCTCAGGCGTCATCAGTAAGCTAGGCCTTTTCTGCTGTGTGCTGTTGAAACAAACAATCAATCAATCAATCAATCCATCCACCCATCCATCCACCACCCACCCATCATTATGATCATTCTTACATCGCTAGAAATGAAAATAAAAATCGTTATATATTTATTTAAATCAAGTTATACATATCTGGTTGTTTGTGTCGACTAACAACAAGATTATTATCTACAGGGCCGGACCCAGGGGGGGGGGGGGGGGGGGTTCCAGGGGTTCCGGAAAAAGCATGTACCTTGCTTTGACTTTTACTAGTTTTAGCACCAAAACAATGCTGCTCTTAACCCTCAAAACAAGGCCCAGAATGCACCATATTGCACAGATTTTTACCGTTTTTCAAAAAATTTCCGGGGGAGCATGCCCCCGGACCCCAGGCGCGCGCTTGTGGCTTCGCCACTTCGCTGATTTGCCCCCCCCCCCCCAAAAAAAAAAAGGAGGAACCCCCCCTTACAACTCATTTGGTCCGGCCCTGTATCTATGCCACGTTCATATTGATTTTGAATTTTTTTCAGAGGCTGGAAAGTGTCATTCACATCCTTGTCAAAATGGCGCCGTTTGTACGGACGGAATCCCACAATACTCGTGCGCATGCGGTGCCGGATATAGCGGCAGCAACTGTGAGACAGGTCTGTGGTGACACCATTTTGAAATCAAACCTGAAGTTTTGGTCATACGTCTACATTCTTTGACCCGGTCCCAACTTCGGGATTGCATTTCAGCTTCGAAGCGAAATGGACTGATTCATTTGTGAATACAATTTCTGCTTATTCCCAAACAAACGGAATTTTAGTGTATTCTTTATAGTATTTCTTGATTCCAAGAACGTTTGTTCTAAAACACGTGCTATACTAAAGAAAATCCGTTTTAGCTGGATGGACAGGGCGTAAATGCGAATCTGGTATGTAATACATTTCTACCCTGTTTGTGCCGTTTGGGTCCTTCGTGTTATTGGTTGACATTCTTTTTTTGCTTGAATGCTCTCGTTACATTTTGTCATGTTTTTACATCCGAATGCAAATAATTGTACTGGAGTATCATCATTTTAAAATCGGAAGGCATACTTACATATTTTTTCGGACATAGCAGATTGTGAACACTTTGAAACAGCGCTTACATATCCCTCAACATGCATAATTTTCTGAGTACGAACACTTTTACCTCTTCTGATGCCTTTTTTTTCAAAATTGGGGTAATGGTACGATTTGCAGATCGGTGCAAAATGACACGGTCAATTGTTTTAATTTTGTTGCATGTAATTGTGTGGACTCTAGGCTATAATGTTTTGATATCGCTTTAGAGGGCCCCAAAGGGGGGGTATCATCACGATCACGGGAAGGGAAATTTTAGCTTTCACGATCACAGTTACCTTGATTTTTGTTTTCACGATCACAAACACCTTGACGGCGAATAGAGGATCATAGAGTGATACAGCTGTGAAAAATGTACGTTGAAAATAAAATGCTTTGCAATAATGCCCATCACGATCACGAAAACAAATGACGATCACGATCACGAGACTTGATTTTTTTGTCATCACGGATCACGGGCAAAGTCCCATCACGATCACAGAAATGGAAATTTCGGCAATCACGGTCACAGAAAGGTCAAAAAACGTCAATCACGATCACGATTCTAAACCCTTTGGGGCCCTCGCTTTACGGAACGTTTTTATTCTTGATTTGAAACAGTTTCGGATTTTCTATTTAGTGTAATTGTTACAGAAGGAAAAAAGTGTTGGATCATTGCAGATATAGACGAGTGTGTCTCCAGCCCCTGTCAGAACGGAGGGAACTGTGTAGACAAGGTCAGCGCCTACACGTGCAACTGTCCTGCTGGATGGACAGGGCGTAACTGCGAATCCGGTATGTAATAGAGTTAGAACCACTCTTTCTCTGCCGTTTGAGTCCTTCGTGTTATTGGTTCACATTCTTTTCTTGCTTGAATGCTGTCGTTACATTTTGTCATGGTTTTTTTACGCTCGAATGCAAATAATTGTACCGTAGAGTACCATAATTTTAAAATTTCTGAAGGTATACTTATATTTGTTTCGAACATAGAAGATCCTGAACGCTTTGAAACAGCGCTTACATACGAATCACTCAACATGCATACTTTTTAGAGTACGATCACTTTTGCCTGTTCTGACGCTTTTTTTCAAAATGGGGGCATTGGTACGATTTGCAGGTCGGTTCAACAATGACACGGTCAATTGTTTATTTTTGTTGTATGTTATTGTATGGACTCTGCCGACAGATTGACTTAATGCTTTGATATCGCTTTACGGAAGTTTTTGATTCTAGATTTGGAACAACTTCTATTCAGTGTATTTGTTACAGTAAGGAAAACAGTGTTGGATCATTGCAGATATAGACGAGTGTGCCCTCAACCCCTGTCAGAACGGGGGGAACTGTGTAGACCAGGTCAACGCCTACACGTGCAACTGTCCGGCAGGATGGACAGGGCGTAAATGCGAATCCAGTATGTAATAGAGTTAGAACCACTCTTTCTGTGCCGTTTGAGTCCTTCGTGTTATTGGTTCACATTCTTTTCTTGCTTGTGTGGGGAGGTTCACTCTCACACTCTCTCAACTCGAACAGACTGGATGGCGGGGTTCATGGTTTTATTTTAAACCCCACGTGAGACTAGCACAGCAGCACGCAATGACCTGAAAACATAATGCAAAAATTGTATTAAGTTTCGGGAAACAAGTAATGAAAATAGGCAATAAAATCAAAGTAATGTTGTAAACAACAAGCGCGGAAATATTTACATAATTATTCACAACACCATAAGTACTAGAGCAAAGAGTGGTACAACACAACATACCGCAGTCCTAAAACAACATGAACAAACCATGACTAGAAAGTCAAATGCAAATTACACAAGTAAGTTCAAAACAACATGAACAAACCATGACTAGAAAGTCAAATGCAAATTACACAAGTAAGTTCAAGTCGCTATCAGAGTTTCTAGCACAACAGAACACAAGCTTATAGAAAGTCAACGTGTACAGTGCAAACTCTCAATCTCATTCCTCACAACATCACCGACAAGTTACTTTATGCCAGGATCAACAAGGGACTGTTGGGTATGGGTTGTACATCAAATACTCTAGCGCCTAATCGGTGAACAAACAATGACCAACCAAACAAACAAGAACAACAACAAATAACAGTGCAACAAGTAAACATACAAATAACGACAAAACAAACAAGTAAACAAACAAACGGACAACTAACAAACAAACAAACAACGCATAAATGACACAAAAGGATTCTAGTATAAAGAATACCAAAGGCCTACAATATATATATATATATATATACTAGATGATTACCCGCTTTGCCGGGTAGCGGCTTCGCCGGGAAGAAGTAGAGTCGAATACCCGTCTGCGCCGGGGACCCGGCTCTGCACGAAGGAAGGGAGATAAACGCGCAAAACACTGGAGAAGATAAGGAAGAGTTGTGGACAGTGACCTTCTAAAATTAGTAACGTGCAGTGACCTTCTAAAAATAGTAACGTAGTAACGGGAATATGGATTGACGCCACACGAAGGAAGGGAGATAAACGCAAAACAGTGGAGAAGATAAGGAAGAGTTACTGGGAATGGTGAAATGAACAGAAAAACCAAAATCGGTTCAGCGCTGCGCGCTGAGAGCACGTGTTGAAAATTCTCATCGACCAGGTTCTGTGCGGGGTCTGCCTGAATATGCCCACCAAATTTGAAGCAGATCCATCGAGAACTTTGGCCGTGCATCGCGGACACACACACACACACACACACACACACACACACACACACACACACACAGACACAAGTCGTATATATATATATATATATATATATATATATATATATATATACCAACTTAACAAAAGTCATGAATGGACTAAGTCAGTGAGTGGCACTATGTACTGACCAAGCTGTATATCAGTTTCCTACCACAACAAGGGAGGTAACAAATGAGGGTAATCATTCTTCAAAGCACAAAACTGGTGGGAGATGGGAACACACACAGAAATACAACACAGGCACACGACAAACACACAACTAGGACAAACAAACACATAAACAACCAAACACACAAACACAGGGGCCATAGTTATGCTACAAGCATCAGCATTACAACAGAAACTAGGTCAGTAGTGCCACATCAATTACAGTTCTGGCAGCTAGGCTATGTATTTGACCTACATTCAATATACATTCAAAGTTTGCAAGGGCTGACTCATAATTCTATCAACCTGAACTGAGAACAACTCAAATCCTAGCCTGAGACAAGAAGACAAACTGGCAACCAGACGAATAACATCGACAGAGAGAGAGAGAGAGAGAGAGAGAGAGAGAGAGAGAGAGAGAGAGAGAGAGAGAGAGAGAGAGAGAGAGAGAGAGAGAGAGAGAGAGAGAGAGAGAGAGAGAGAGAGAGACGAATAACATCGACAGAGAGAGAGAGAGAGAGAGAGAGAGAGAGAGAGAGAGAGAGAGAGAGAGAGAGAGAAAGAGAGAGAGAGAGAGACTGACTATTAGGGTTTAACGTCCTCTTAGACCAACTGGTCTATATTGGGACAGGTATTGGTAATACGTTGAAGATATGGTGTGATACTTTGATTCGAACAAGCCCGCTGTGGCTGTCTTCTTCGACACACCAGCATTGGGTTTGTCTCGTCAAAGTATCGAAATACGATCATGATAATCGGAGACGAGAGATGATGCATGCGTGTCTTCGTGTTTTCCAAGCCCTGAGACTTTCGCTGTGAACGTGGGATCTTTTTCGTGCGCATGTGTGCACACGGGGGTGTTCGGACACCGAAGAGAGTCTGCACAAAGTTGACTCCGAGAAATAAATCTCTCGCCGAACGTGGGGATCGAACCCACGCTGATAGCGACCAACTGGCTACAAAGCCAGCGCGCTACCAACTGAGCTACGTCCCCGCCCTTTGAGAGAGAGAGAGAGAGAGAGAGAGAGAGAGAGAGAGAGAGAGAGAGAGAGAGAGAGAGAGAGAGAGAGAGAGAGAGAGAGAGAGAGAGAGATTAAAGGATGAACACACAACTAACAGAATATAAAGACAAGGATGTAATGTTTTGATATTGTTTTACGGAACTTTTTGATTCTTGATTTGAAACAGTTTTGGATTTTCTATTCAGTGTATTTTTGTTACAGTAAGGAAAACAGTGTTGTATCGTTGCAGATATAGACGAGTGTGTCTCCAGCCCCTGTCAGAATGGAGGGAACTGTGTAGATCAGGTCAACAAGTACACGTGCAACTGTCCTGCTGGATGGACAGGAAGTAAATGCGAATCTGGTATGCAATACATTTCTACCCTTCCTGTGCCGTTTGGGTCCTTTTCTTTCTTGAACGCTCTCGTTACATTTTGTCATGTTTTTACGTCCAAATGCAAATAACTGTACTAGAGTATCATGACTTAAAAAGTTCTGAAGGTATACTTATATCTATGTTTGGTCATAGAAGATTGTGAACACTTTGAAACAGCGCTTACATATCCCTCAACATGCATATTTTTCTGAGTACGAACAATCAACTTTTACCTCTTCTGATGGTTTTTTTCAAAATGGGGGTTATAGTACGACTTGCAGGTTGGTTCAAAAATGACACAGTCAATTGTTTTAAATTTTGTGTATGTCATTGTGTGGACTCTGCTCGGTATTGTGTCCTTTTTTGGTTAATATCGAGCGAATCGAGCAATTTATGTTGATGCGAACCGAGATACAGATCTAATTTTAAACTACGAAAACGTCATGGAATTACGATCTTTCCAGCCATATCGGAAAGACACGTTACAATAATTCAAACAGAAACACATCATCACAACAAACGTAAACCAGGGATTAAGACCACTTTCAAAATAGGTCATGTGATTGTAGTTGACCGGTTAGATACCCAATTCAATGACTCAACTCTCGTTTATATGATTTTTGGTACGCCATCATATTCAAAATTCTGTATCATAAAGTCTGCCCGATTGATTTCTTTAATCTTTGTCACACTTGTTTCAACGCATTCTAAATTTATCACAGGCAAAATATCAGCAAAATATTTGCGAAGTCGATTTTCGGGGTCAATGGCTGTCGGATGTTTTTAAAAGATAGAAAAAAAAGATACGTTCGATCGAATATATGGGTGCGTCTCAGAATCTCGTCCTCTGTTTGTGACATTATCACCAAAAGTAAAATCTTCCCAGAAAACGTTGATAATACTATTTACACACTTCTCAGGGTGTACCTTTTCAGTTTAAACAAGAAAAAAATATAACATTGCCTTTAGTTTGCCATATATTGAGCATTATTTGGACCATGTGTGCAAAATCACCCGTGTAACATGGAAACAATAAAAGACAAAAAAACTGCATTTATAAGGCTGAAAACGACTTTTATTCAGTTATTATTGTTGAATCACAAGCCATTATAGAGTTCAATATGAAATGACTACATGCAAACAACAAAATAATGTTTTTTTCAAAGTTCCATGCATTCGTCAAAATTTCAATACAAAAATGAAAATTAATTAATGATATCCTGATCAGAACATGTTGATACATGGCATTCATTCAGTCTTATTGACATTTAACCTTCACAATAGCATATATACAAAGATTTGTTGCTCTAAGACAAAATGTTAGAAAGTTATCCCAAAAGAATGCAAAATGGTCACTGATGTAACATGGAAACATCACTTTTGTAACAAAGAAACGGTTATGCTTTTTCCCACAAACTTTACTAAATGAAGCTGATTTTGCAACCAGATTCTTCTTAGGTAAAATGCCAAACACTAAAACAGGAACAGAAAGAAAAAAAGCTGGACAAAATCAAGCAAACTTTGCCCCAAAAAAGAGAAACATTAATGAAAAGTTCATCACCGACGTAACTCGGAAACGAACAACCAGACATGCATTATAAGGTTTGACATGAAGAATGCAAATGTTCAAAAGTGGTTCATTCAATTGTTAAGACAATAAACCAAAGGCATTGGTTACATATAGAACAGTTGCCACTTGCAGTTAATTAATTTATTTTAAAAGAAATAATGCCCCCTGGCATTGAAGGTGGGGTCACGAATCATGGTTGCATCAGATGTAGGGACTAAGGAAATATCATCGATCCCTGGAAAGCAATAGTAGTTCCCCTCCGGTTTCCTTCGAAGGAACGTTACCACCAGTTCATCAGGTCGAATCCCTTGCACCTGAAACATGCAAGTACCTGCGATTTCAACTAAAGATTGATGCAATATGTGTACTAGTTTCACTAACATGAATTTGTTTAATGTCTATCAAGATTTTGATGCATCCACATTCACTGGCTAAAAACAAAATAAAGTAATTATTTTGTTCAGACTTACCATTCCATTGAACATACAACTTTTACAATTAAAGAAAACATTGACACTTACCGTTCCTTTAAATGGATTTCGGAAATTTAATTTTGATCATAATTTTTTATATTTTTAATTTTCAGAGCTTGTTTTTAATCCAAATATAACATATTTATATGTTTTTGGAATCAGGAAATGATGTAAAATAAGATGAACGTAAATGTGGATCGTTTTATATAAAAAAAAAAATTATTACAATTTTCAGATTTTTAATGGCCAAAGTCATTAATTAATTTTTAAGCCACCAAGCTGAAATGCAATACCGAAGTCCGGCCTTCGTCGAAGATTGCTTTACACAAATTTCAATCAATTTAATTGAAAAATGAGGGTGTGACAGTGCCGCCTCAACTTTTACAAAAAACCGGATATGACGTCATCAAAAGTATTTGTCGAAAAAAAGAAAAAAACGTCCGGGGATATCATACCCAGGAACTCTCATGTCAAATTTCATAAAGATCGGTCAAGTAGTTTAGTCTGAATCGCTCTACACACACACACGCACAGACAAACAGACACATACAAACACATACACCACGACCCTCGTTTCGATTCCCCCTCTATGTTAAACCATTTAGTCAAGTTTTGACTACGTGAAATCGAAAGAAAAACTATTATTAACAAATGTTTAGCCTAATTTTTTTGTTGATCACTGTCGTAACAAAATCACAGACTTCGGAAACATTCTCGAAATCTTTCTTCGCTGCTGGAACCTGAACTATTTCTCTCTGTAACTGCGCATGCGTAGTCACCCGCACCTCTAAGTCACTACGCGCAAAATAGTTCTAATCTTTCTTCAAAACTCTGAACATTATTTGCAAAACCGTTCACCATCGTAACGGAATTTTGAAGAAGCATGTCATATTGCGCAACTTTCAACTTAGTTTGCAGATGCAATTTTGAGAAAATAATACTTAAATAACATTTAACTTAGCGAGTTTCTATGCCCTTTCATGTCAAGATCGTGTTGAAGATGAATATGCAAATTCTAAAGTTCAAATTTAGGACTTGTTGCTGTTGCACGCGTGTGGAAACCTATGTTACGACAGTGATGGCAAACTTTCAAGCGATTAATTTCGTTTAAAAAAACAATTCTGTGGACAAAATAACATTTCAACTGTCAAGTACACTTAAACCAAACACACATAACAAAAATAGCAGTCCTTGGACATTCTAAACGATTCTTGTAGTGAGGTACACATTCTCTGTTCATGTCACAGATCAGACCTCCATTTTTCACGCATTTAATCATTTCTTTCGCAAAACAACCTTCATAATAATCATGCAAAATACTCAGTTTTGTTTGTACTATTTCTTTATTCATTTTACTTCTCAAAAATACCAATATCATGAATTAAAATTCAGTATGTTTCAATTGTGGGCTAATTTGATTATGGCACACACAAAAGGTTCAGTTTCTGAGACGCACCCATATACAAGTACATGTATATCGATCTTGGCAACAAGACCTTCTATTGAAATTGAAGTACGGTGTAAAAGGTTAGGAACAGTTTGTAATGGCATGTAGGCCGCTCTGCATATATATTTCTGTCAATAAGCAGGTTATGGAACAGAATGCTGTCGTGAACGACACACATAATTATTCTATTGAATTGTACACAAATAACGTCCAAATGAGAATAAACGATTAAGATCGGCGACTTAAAGGGAACCTCATAAGGATAACTAAGAGATCGGAAAACGAAGTGCTATAACTAGCAGATTGAGAAGAGAATCGAATTTCGTTTCTTTGCTATTGTTTTGTGTTCTTTGTTTTAACTGTAGTGCAGGCAAACTCTGGGCGCTCCTGGTCTTTCTTTAGTTAGAGTCGAATCGACCTAATGTAATCAGGCTTCCCCCCCACCCCTTTTTTTCTTAACTCTAGTCCTTTCTAGTTGTTTTTGTTTGTGTCTGTTCTGTCCTTTTTAGTCCCATTGATTCTTTCTTTCTTCCTTCCTTTATTGTTTGTAACTAAGCTTTTTGCAGCCGCTTCATACTGCTTTGTTTGACTCTTCTTTCTTTTTGAGGATTTTTTTTTCTGGCAGGGCCTGCTTGAATGTTCCCCTTTATTTAAAAAAACCGTTCATTTATTGCTATGTACTTTGCTCAGAATCGATTCAAGACAATAGATAAGACCACTATGATTTGGCAAATGAAATACTTTTGTAGCTTTGATGGTAATAATGTCTTGATAATGACTGCTTTACAAACAGCGGGGTTACACTCCCCGTCAAGGCCCCAACCCAGCTGAAGCATTTTCACACTGAGTCAAGTTTAACACCCACACACCGAAAGTGTAGTGGTTTTTTTAGAAATGATAAAAAAGTTTTAGGGTCGGTGGGAAAAAATAGGGTCGGTCGGGTTACCCTAAACCAACATATATTTTATTTGGCCTAAGAAAAACAAAGTACCCACGTACCTCAAAATTAATGATCCGCTTTGACAGATCTGAGGTGGTCCACATGATTGCTTACACCAGAAAGTGTTTGTTTTTAAACGAGAAAACAACGGAGGTTAAACATGGTTACATTCTGAAGACTCAATTAACACCCAAGGGTTATTCATGGAACATTCAATTCAACACTGAATCCAAAGTTGTCATTGTTCTTGAACTCACAAAGACGTCTTTGAAGTTAACAAAGAGCAATGATGAAGCAGGGTACTACAGAAACTGTACTGAGAGGGTGAAAACTGAGTAAAAGAATTGTTGGTTGACTTTTCGTCTATCTGCCTGTTTGTGTGTGTGTGTGTGTGTGTGTGTGTATGTATGTGCGTGTGTGAAAGTGTGTGTGTGTGTATGTGTGTGTGTGTGTGTGTGTATGTGTGTGTGTGTGTGAGTATATATATATGTGTGTGTGTGTGTGTGTGTGTGAGTGTGAGTGTGTGTGTGTGTGTGTGTGTGTGTATGTGTGTGTGTGTGAGTGTGTGTGTGTGTGTCTGTGTCAGTGTGTGAGAGAGAGAGAGAGAGAGAGAGAGAGAGAGAGAGAGAGAGAGAGAGAGAGAGAGAGAGAGAGAGAGACAGACAGACAGACAGACAGGCAGGCAGACAGACAAACAGACAGGCAGACAGACAGACAGACAGGCAGACAGACAGACAGCAAACAGGCAGACACACACATTCTCTGTACCACTGCTGGTAAATGTTTTGTATTTTTTTTGCAGTGCGAAACGGCATTTCCCTGTGGAATATCAAAGAGAGGAGTTCTTTATCATGTTGTTTTTTTAATCATGTTTCACACAATTAAACTGTGCATTCTCTGTACCACTGCGAGTTACGGGTTTGTGTTTATTTAGCTACCTGGCTGGGACAGCAGTGCAACGCAGGTTATCCCTGTGGAGCTTCGGGAAGAGAGTGTCGTGATGGGGAGTGTGTGTGCGATGCAGATGGTGGCTACTACTACTCCCATTCACAGAACGACTGTGTACAAGGTGAGTCGTTAGGCCAAACAAAAATATATGTTGGTTTAGGGTAACCCGACCGACCCTATTTTTTCACGCCGACCCTAAAACTTTTTTTCATTTCTCAAAAAATCCCCCCAAAAACAACCTCCGGCACATTTTGCGAACCATACCGAGAATAAAAAAAAAAAAAAAAGCCGACCTACCGACCCTATTTTTTGGGGTCATGTTACCCTAAACCAACATGTATTTTTGTTTGGCCTTAGTAGCAGAGTAAACATTGAATGATTCCCATCGGGGTAAATTATCGCACATCTATACGCCCACACAGAAACTGACAGAGAGAGACACACAAGAACTGATAAACAAGTCGCGTAAGGCGAAAATACAATATTTAGTCAAGTAGCTGTCGAACTCACAGAATGAAACTGAACGCAACGCAACGCAGCAAGACCGTATACTCGTAGCATCGTCACTCCACCGCCCGTGGCAAAGGCAGTGCACGTGGAATTGACAAGAAGAGCGGGGTATTCGTTGCGCTGAGAAGGATAGCACGCTTTTCTGTACCTCTCTTTGTTTTACCTTTCTGAGCGTGTTTTTAATCCAAACATATCATATCTATATATTTTTGGAATCAGGACCCGACAAGGAATAAGATGAAAGTGTTTTTAAATTGATTTCGAAAAAACAAATTTGATAATAATTTTTATATATTTAATTTTCAGAGCTTGTTTTTAATCCGAATATAACATATTTATATGTTTTTGGAATCAGCAAATGATGGAGAATAAGATAAACGTAAATTTGGATCGTTTTATAAATTTTTATTTTTTTTTACAATTTTCAGATTTTTAATGACCAAAGTCATTAATTAATTTTTAAGCCACCAAGCTGAAATGCAATACCGAAGTCCGGGCTTCGTCGAAGATTACCTGACCAAAATTTCAACCAATTTGGTTGAAAAATGAGGGCGTGACAGTGCCGCCTCAACTTTCACGAAAAGCCGGATATGACGTCATCAAAGACATTTATCCAAAAAATGAAAAAAACGTTCGGGGATTTCATACCCAGGAACTCTCATGTCAAATTTCATAAAGATCGGTCCAGTAGTTTAGTCTGAATCGCTCTACACACACACACACACACACACACACACGCACAGACACACATACACCACGACCCTCGTTTCGATTCCCCCTCGATGTTAAAATATTTAGTCAAAACTTGACTAAATATAAAACAAGTCGCGTAAGGCGAAAATACAATATTTAGTCAAGTAGCTGTCGAACTCACAGAATGAAACTGAACGCAATGCCATTTTTCAGCAAGACCGTATACTCGTAGCATCGTCAGTCCACCGCTCATGGCAAAGGCAGTGAAATTGACAAGAAGAGCGGGGTAGTAGTTGCGCTAAGAAGGATAGCACGCTTTTCTGTACCGCCTCTCTTTGTTTTAACTTTCTGAGCGTGTTTTTAATCCAAACATATCATATCTATATGTTTTTGGAATCAGGAAGCGACAAGGAATAAGATGAAAGTGTTTTTAAATTGATTTGGACAATTTAATTTTGATAATAATTTTTATATATTTAGTTTCAGAGCTTGTTTTTAATCCGAATATAACATATTTATATGTTTTTGGAATCAGCAAATGATGGAGAATAAGATAAACGTAAATTTGGATCGTTTTATAAATTTTTATTTTTTTTTACAATTTTCAGATTTTTAATGACCAAAGTCATTAATTAATTTTTAAGCCACCAAGCTGAAATGCAATACCGAAGTCCGGGCTTCGTCGAAGATTACTTGACCAAAATTTCAACCAATTTGGTTGAAAAATGAGGGCGTGACAGTGCCGCCTCAACTTTCACGAAAAGCCGGATATGACGTCATCAAAGACATTTATCAAAAAACTGAAAAAAACGTTCGGGGATTTCATACCCAGGAACTCTCATGTCAAATTTCATAAAGATCGGTCCAGTAGTTTAGTCTGAATCGCTCTACACACACACACACACACACACACACACACACACACGCACATACACCACGACCCTCGTTTCGATTCCCCCTCGATGTTAAAATATTTAGTCAAAACTTGACTAAATATAAAAAGTAGACAGACCAACAGACAATTATTGTCATTGACCTGTTATCATTACGCTGGTTTACGCAGATTGTGCAAAGTTTGACAACAACTACGCTTACTACAGCAACATCGACTTTTACGGCCTTTGTTGTAATTATTGTCATTGACCTTTTATGATTACGCTGTTTTACGCAGATTGTGCACAATTTGACAACAGCTACGCTTACTACAGCAACATCGACTTTTACGGTCTTTGTTGCAATTATTGTCATTGACCTTTTATGATTACGCTGTTTTACGCAGATTGTGCACAGTTTGACAACAGCTACGCTTACTACAGCAACATCGACTTTTACGGCCTTTGTTGCAATTATTGTCATTGACCTTTTATGATTACGCTGTTTTACGCAGATTGTGCACAATTTGACAACTGCTACGCTTACTACAGCAACATCGACTTTTACGGCCTTTGTTGCAATTATTGTCATTGACCTTTTATGATTACGCTGATTTACGCAGATTGTGCACAGTTTGACAACAGCTACGCTTACTACAGCAACATCGACTTTTACGGCCTTTGTTGCAATTATTGTCATTGACCTTTTATGATTACGCTGTTTTACGCAGATTGTGCACAGTTTGACAACGGCTACGCTTACTACAGCAACATCGACTTTTACGGGCTTTGCAGCCATTATTTTCATTGAACTGTTATCATTACGCTGTTTTACTCAGATTGTGCAAAGTTTGACAATAACGGCTACGCTTACTACAGCAACATCGACTTTTACGGGTTTTGCAGCAATTATTGTCGTTGACCTGTCCTTGACCTGTCGTTGACCTGTCGTTGACCTGTTATCTCTACGCTGTTTTACGCAGATTGTGCAAAGTTTGACAACAACTACGCTCACTACAACAACATCGAATCTTTACTGGTTTTAAATGATGCAATCATTATTGTCATTGAGCTTTTATCATCACGCTGTTTTACGCAGATTGTGCAAAGTTTGACAACTGAGCTTATTACAGCAACATCGACTTTTACGGGCTCTGCAGCCATTATTGTCATTGACCTTTTATCATTATACATGACAACTACTACTCTTACTACAGCAACATCGACTTTTACGGGCTCTGCAGCAATTATTGTCATTGACCTTTTATCATTATACATGACAACTACTACGCTTACTACAACAACATCGAATTTTTCGGGCTCTGCAGCAATTATTGTCATTGACCTTTTATCATTATACATGACAACTACTACACTTACTACAACAACATCGACTTTTACGGGCTCTGCAGCCATTATTGTCATTGACCTTTTATCATTATACATGACAAATACTACGCTTACTACAACAACATCGACTTTTACGGGCTCTGCAGCCATTATTGTCATTGACCTTTTATCATTATACATGACAACTACTACGCTTACTACAACAACATCGAATTTTTACGGGTTTTAATTGCTGCAATCACTATTGTCATTGACCTTTTATCATTGCACTTTTTACGCAGATTGTGCAGAGTTTGGAACCGACTACGATTACTACTACAACAACGACTTTTACGGGCACAACGCGTTCTCCTTGCACGCTGAAGACGTGGCTGTGTGCAAGGAGGGGTGTAACAACGTAACTGCGTGTCGGACCTTCACGAGGATCCCCTCCCAAAACATGTGCTACTTCAAGTTCTCCACGCGTCAGGAGTATCCCGGGGACTGGCTGGAAAATGGAAACGGCGACGTTGAAACGTATCAGAGGACTTGTGTTTAAAAGAGGGTTGAGGGGGGGGGGGGGGGAGGGGAGGGGGGCATGCAGCGTGAAACAAAACGAATGTGTGGTAAAGCTTTTTGTTATTTGCAGTTTAGGACCTTTCCGAAAACTGGAGAATAATAAAAGCAACGTGGAAACGAATCGGAGTCCTTGTATTTAAAAGTGAAAGGGGTATCGGGGGGAGTGGGGTGGGGATGGGGGGTATTTGTGATAGAGGTATTGGGAGTGAGAGGGGGGGGGGGGTTGAAGGGCGCCAAACAGCTTCAAAATTGAAAAAAAAATTCCCCAGTTTCGGACCTTCCCCAAAACTGAAGTAATAAAAGTAAATTAATCAGAGAATTTGTGTTTAAGGCCTAGGTAATGTCCTTTGGACGCGAAAGATTGCGCATTTAATTCCTGGAAGGATACTTATAAGGTTTGTTTTTGTACTTTAGGATGCAATGATCAAACCGTCAGAAAGCATTTTTGATTTTTTTGGATGAGTTTTTGAAATTTCCTATTATTCTGCTACTATTGTGGATTCAATGTGGACACGCATCAGAAGGCTTATACTGTTTACGGGGATGTAAAACTTGAAATGACACGAAGAGGCTTGTCTTAAAGTTTGAGAAATAACTTTCATTTAAGTTTAAAAATATTATTATTCCGATATCATTCAGAATCCAATCCTTTTAGGGCCATTCCAGCGTCCCCAAATGACCTCAAAAACAAAATAGTGGCATGCAAGGGGAGTTAATAAGAGGCAAGCGATGTATGGTATACTAGAGGAATACCCGGCTTCGCCGGGATGAATCGCGAGACAGAGACAGACAGCGTGGCGGTTCATCACAATCACCTCTGCAGGCGAAGTCCTGTCAAACGGGATTGAGAATTTTAGAGGTTATTTCTTAGCCCTATATTATCTGTTGTGGCTTCTCAAATGCCAGAACATACAGACAGACAAAAGCCGCTAGACCCCATCACAAACAGAACTCTATAATACATAGGTTTTTGCCTACACACACACACAAACACACACACACACAGAGAAGCCGTATATATATATGCATATCTGTATCTATAAATATATAGAGATAGGTGAGAGTGTATTTTTCGCGTGGCTATAAATTGATTCGACCTTTTCACTTTGACAGTAAGAACAACTTACGGGTGCAAGGGAAGCGTTCTGGACAGCGCAGTGACATTCTAAAAATAGTCACTCTCAGAAACGGGAATTTGGGGTGAACGGCGCGACAGAGACAGACAGCGTGGTGGTTCACCACAATCACCTTTGAAAGGCGAAGTCCTGTCAAACGGGATTGAGAATTTTAGAGCTTATTTCTTAGCCCTATATTATCTGCTGTGGCTTCTCACATGCCAGAACATACAGACAGACAAAAGCCGCTAGACCCCATCACAAACAGAACTCTATAATACATAGGTTTTTGCCTACACACACACACAAACACATACACACACACTGAGAAGCCGTATATATATATGCATATCTGTATCTATAAATATATAGAGATAGGTGAGAGTGTATTTTTCGCGTGGCTATAAATTGATTCGACCTTTTCACTTTGACAGTAAGAACAACTTACGGGTGCAAGGGAAGCGTTCTCAGTGGACAGCGCAGTGACATTCTAAAAATAAATAGTAACTTACAACTGAACGGGAAAGCCACACGAAGGAAGGGAGATAAACGCCAAACACTGGAGAAGATAAGGAAGAGTTACTTATAATGGTGAAATGAACACAAAAACGAACATGAGTTTAGCGCTGCGCGCTGAGAGCACGTGTTGAAATATCTCATCGATGATATTGTGTCCGGGGTGTAGCTGAATACGGTGTCCAAATTTGAAAAAGAACCACCGAGAACTTTGGCGTTGTGATGTGGTGTAGCGGCTATGGTGTGTCGGTATGGGGGCCCGGGTAAGCTGAGGTGGAACCAAAATAGCTGAGGTGGAACCAAAATCGGTTCCGCGCTGCGCGCTGAGAGCACGTGTTGAAATATCTCATCGACCAGGTTGTGTCCAGGGTGTACCTGAATATGATCACCAAATTTGAAACAGATCCATCGAGAACCTTGGCCGCGCATCGCGCACAGACAGACAGACACACAGACAGACACTAGTCGTATATATATATAGAAGTAACCATATACATCTCTTATGACATGGGTACGGTGACAAATTAGCCGTAAATTGCCATCAAATGTTATTATCTAGTCCTTAATAGGCACACCAACAAGTTAGGCCTGTAGGACATGAAGTGGTATCCTCATCATACGGTAAAAAAGTCGCAAATCCCATTTTGAATTTCCGGCGTAGGTGAAATCTTTTTGGGGAATTGCCCATAAAGAATTGTTTGATTAATGTCATAGAATTTGATTTCTGCTTTTCTCTTGTTATACAGTAGTTCTCTTCCTTCTCGCTCATCTGTCATCAGCAATAGGAAGGTTTCCGCCAGTTATCTCTTTGAGGTTTTGGGTGCTTACAGAGTACCGTGCCCCTTGCGGGGGCATCAAACATCGAGGTCACAAGCAGGGTCAAGGGGAAGGTCGGCTGGGCGGACAGGAGACTACAATAGGAAGGTTTTCCGCCAGTTATCTCTCTTTGAGGTTTTGGGTGCTTAAGCGGGGACCACATTTGGACGCCGTTTTACGCTCTATGCGCCGCAGGCCGTTTTGTGCGTCGCGCGGGAATTGCCGAGTGGCCACACAGCGACGATTTTTTTCACAACGCGGTATCAGTTGAGCGGGTCTCTCTTCAGTTGCATTCGACTGCCGCGCCGCGAGCAGCTGACGTCATCGCTCTGGTTTGCTCTGATTGGTCAAATTTCCGTCGTTCTATGTCTGTGTCATAGAAATTAGAACACGCGCTATTCTTCTGCAAATAACGCTTCGCGATCATGGCACGCTACGGCGCTCCCACGTGGGCCGTTTTGAGCATAAGTCAAATGTGGACAGGGTCGGACGGGAGTGTATGGACGGGCCTTTAAGCGGGGACCACATTTGGCCGCCGTTTTACGCTCTATGCGCCGCAGGCCGTTTTGTGCGTCGCGCGGGATTTGCCGAGTGGCCACACATCGACGATTTTTTTCACAACGCGATATCAGTGGAGCGGGTCACCTGACAAGAAGGTTCAGTTGCGTTCGACTGCCGCGCCGCGAGCAGCTGACGTCACCGCTCTGGTTTGCTCTGATTGGTCAAATTTCCGTCGTTCTATGTCTGTGTCATAGAAATTAGAACACGCGCTATTCTTCTGCAAATAACGCTTCGCGATCACAGCACGCTACGGCGCTCCCACGTGGGCCGTTTTGAGCATAAGTCAAGTGTGGACAGGGTCGGACGGGAGTGTATGGACGGGCCTTTAGAGAGTACCGTGCCCATTGCGGGGGCATCAAACATCGAGGTCACAAGCAGGGTCAAGGGGAAGGTCGGCTGGGCGGACAGGAGACTATTCATCGATGTGCTTTGGTGTTGGCAAAACGCCGACACTTCTTTCGTAACAACCCTAGAAATTTGTTACTTGTGTAGAAGGTTCGGGAACTGATGTTTTGCTTTCTCTGATGTGTTTACGGACTATCTGGACTATCACTCACGGACACAAGTACAAAGACATGCACGTCTTTCTCAGTCTCCATTTTGTCCACAACGGATGACAGCGTGACAACAGCAGAATACTGGCATGGCAAACTTTATTCCTGTGTTTAGCATCTTCCCTCCTCCTCTCCGCCTACCGACCGAAACCGGTGGATACAAGCCACAATACAAAGTTGAACTACATCTCCTGAGTTAGTGGAGCACACTACAAAATACGTCCACACTCTTCCGAAGTTCTCGAAGTTCTCTTTCACACCCTAGCATGTACATACATAATCAAACTTTAGCTAGAGTCACAAACATCCAATCAACATCTTAGTAACCACCCGTAACCACGACACTCTAAGCAGGTTCCGTGTTTCATTGGTTAAACGTAAGGCAAGAGGAAGGGGAGGAGCACAAAGGGGGGGGGGGGGGGGGGGTTAAACACTGACCACCTGCCAGCGATCCACCCGATCCGACAAAGGAATTAACACCCTCTTAACGAGGCTTTGATCGGGGCGCGTCAAAAGACACGGCTAGAGCATCCTCTGGGAAGCTTCTCCCGGTTAGGCCATACAAGTTACGCAACTGACCACGGCTACCCGTCTCTTCCTGGGAGTCAAGTTCAAGTTCAAGTTTTATTAGTCCATAACCCATGGGGGCATTTTGAACAATAAATACAATCAATACAATCATGATATATGCTAATATAGTAAATAAAAAATTTTAAACTACTCACTTATCGCCCCCCCCCCCCCCCCCCCCTGGCGCAAATCAAGAGCACACGATAATCCCAAAGAAATGACACTCCTCTTTCTCTCCCTCTTATCACTTACAGTTATACTCACACACCTGCGCGCGCACACACTCACATACACCTGACACACACGCAATCACTCTCGTGCGCACATACATCACACATAGCCAAGTCATGTATTGATTTGGGCAAATAACGAGGGCAGTTTATTCAAGAGAATACCATCTGACAATGAGAGATATCATTGTGCAGTGATAAGTCCCATAAGTCCACAACAAAAAACAACAAACATTTGGTTACACTAACAACAAACACAAGGAGCCCTCACTCAAAGATTTAACACCGTGAATAATGATTACATAACAAGGTTCGAGTCGCTTCATGCACACCCTCACTTCAAGTGAAGGCACAAACAGGCGTGCATTTGCCTCAAAATTAAAAACATGCAACGGATTGCTAACAAAATACAACGGTGGATGCCGGGGGTGGATGGGGGGTAAGAAATAGTTGGCATATGCCCGCTGCGCCGCGCTGGTAAGGACTGACCACAATGTGTTGCTCTCCCGTTCTTATAGACCCCCGCTGATGCATCACACGTGCAAGCCCCCCGGCAACATGGACATTGCGGCTGGGCTATTCTCCTTGACTTTCACAAGTCCTCCTCTCCCCTCTCTTTCTAATTACGGGCCTAAGTGTTGATATCCTGCTTTACTACCCTCTCTTCCCTACCTGCCAACACTGATCCCTTTAGGCCTACCTCAAGTATCTAACATCCTCCTCCTCCACCCGCGGCTAATCTGTCTCGTTTAAATAGAGTTTATCTGACGCTGTCCGCTCTATCTAAACTCACACTTAAACTACTCACTTATCGCCCCCCCCCCCCCCCCCCTGGCGCAAATCAAGAGCACACGATAATCCCAAAGAAATGACACTCCTCTTTCTCTCCCTCTTATCACTTACAGTTATACTCACACACCTGCGCGCGCACACACTCACATACACCTGACACACACGCAATCACTCTCGTGCGCACATACATCACACATAGCCAAGTCATGTATTGATTTGGGCAAATAACGAGGGCAGTTTATTCAAGAGAATACCATCTGACAATGAGAGATATCATTGTGCAGTGATAAGTCCCAAATTAGAGGTACTACTCGTTATTCAGCCCAACTAAAGACAGTATACTAGGTTAGAGGTGGGAGGTTTAGGATTTTTGTGATGTTATACATGAAGGAGTTGCCTGGGCTAGGGCTACATGTGATCTGCAGGATGATCTTTTGTGGCAGCTGGTCTAAGTAGCCTAAGTACGCGTTGCTTTTCCAATCCCCCATCACCTTGACAATTTCCCCCGGCACACCACAACTCAACGCCCACGCGGCACCACCCCGCCGAAAGCTGTGGCTGGAGAAGTTTCCCCCAGCAACAGCGGTAGTCAAGCGCAGTTTCTTATTAAAGTCTGATCCTTTCATCGGGAAAACCTGCGCCTTGGGGTCCATCGGCCCCAACAAAGGTAACACAGCGGTCACGGCAGACACTGGACACAAGGGATGGAGTGACATTGCCGGGAGCTTAATTTCAACAGAGCGCTCTTTACGCTGAATCGTTTTGCTCCATTGGAGCGTTATTGACATGCCCGTACCCAGAATAACCACCTGGTCTCTTGTGAGCTGCTTACAAGGATCGAAGTTCCCGTTGTCCTGAAACAAGTTCGATCTCCGGAGAACTCCGAAAAAAAGCACCAAACACGCAGCCCAGAACACAATATCTTGCCTACACTCAAGGTCCAGCTGGCTTTTTATTATGTGTAGTAATTCAGGGGTGATTGGGGTTTTCTTATCAGTGGCACACCCCTTGCATTTTTCGATGCCCTTAAGTGTTGTCTGGACGTACCACGAGTCCCTGAATGGGTGCGGCAAGCCGCTTTCAAGATGAAGAATGCGAATAATGTTGATGTATTGCTTGATGGAGGACGGTTTCAAACCTCGGGCTAGGTACGCTCCGTATTGCGCAACAGTCTGCTCGTTCACAGGCACTGGCATTATGTCCATCTCCCCACAGAAACGTAAATACGAGGTAAGGTGGATGCGGTAAGTCTTCCTAGTGTTATCAGAAAAGGCACTTGCTCTGTAATCCAACACTTCTGCCGTCAGTTGCGCCCCTAATGGGGGCTGCTGGTCTGAAAAACAAGGAACAACAGGGCTTGGTCAGACATATGGTCACACAGGTTGATGTCGGGGGGTCTCCCCCGGTGCCAGAATGTCAACAGACGCACTAAGTCTTCGCGCCGTCTGGGCTCATGGAGGCGGGAAATTGTGTCAGCCATGATGTTTACACTACCAGCCACATGTATCGCCGCGATTTTGCAGTTCACTTTTGCACATTCCCACGCCATTTTACGGAGCAGACTGTTCACATACTTATTAGTCGATCTGCCCTTATTAATGATAGCTTTTGCGACAGTACTATCGGTATGAATAATCACTTCTTGTCCGCACCACATCGGAGCCCATCGTGTCACTGCTTGCACCACAGCGCACACTTCTTTATAGTTAATATGTAGCTCCTTTGCTGCCTGCATGTCTTTTTCAAAGATGGTGTACTGCCAGTCACCTTGCCAAAAGGCACCCGCTGCAATATTACATGCATCTACATGAACATGCTGTTTTGCATTGTGAAAATAATATACTGTGCCGTTAAATACATGCATAAAAGAAAGCCACCATTGTACATCCTTATGAAATTCGCCAGATAGTTTCGCTTTGTGTCGCTGCTGCTGAAGGGGTTTAATCGTGTCCAGTATCCGCCGCAGAAAGAATTTTCCTCCTCTGACAGCCTGACAGGCCCAATTAAGGGACCCCGCTATGCTTTGTAGCTGAGTTTTTGTCGCGCGCTTCTTTCCTCGGATCTGGAGGAGTCGCTGCCGCAGTTGCTGCAACTTGTCACTTCCAAGTGACAGGGTGTTGTTTCGCGTGTCGATGTCGACACCGAGAAACGTGATACGTTGAGTAGGCCCCACCACCTTCTTCCAGCTAATGTTGAAACCCAGTTCCCTCAATAATCTAATTAAAGACAGTAACATGTCATTGCACTCTTGTCTGGTAGCTGCTACCAGAAGAAAATCATCAATATACGCTAACACACCTGGCATGCCTTTCCGTGCCATGCATCTGCGAATAGCTTGCGACAGGCGATGGAAGTGTGATGGCCCTACGTTGCTGCCAAAAGGCAGCCGACTGTCAAAGAGATAAGTAGGTTTCTTTTCACCTGTGAAATGCCATTTCAGCCCAGTCATACAATAATCGTCCGGACTGATGCATACTGACCGATAGGCGGACTGCAAGTCTACTTTTGCACACCAATACCCTGTCTTCGCTAGGGCGCACGCGTCAGATACGGTTTGAAATTTAGCTGACTCAGGTATAGTGTGAAAGGCGCCACGCGAAATCCTAAGCCATATCCATCTTTAAATCTGTTCCAGATCCAGCTTTTTGTTGTTGTTCTTTTTGATCAGTAAAGTTCTACAAGTTTGATAGTTTTTAGATTTTATTTAGTCATTAATTTTACACTAAATGTGTGTAAGATAGATTCAAGGTTTATTCAGAATATGCAGGAACATTTTGCTGTAAGAATGAGGTGCGCTTCCTGTTCCGGCGCTTCCTGTCTGCCATTTTTCCTAGTATAAGCCACAGTTTTTTGTTCCATTAACATCAGCCATAAACATGACGCACAAAGGTCATCATTGGGTAAATATTGTTCAAATTGTTTCTATTGTTAATTTTCTATTCAGGAATAATTATATTTGTCTTGTAGTAAGGAAAAGTTTATTGTTTTGTACGTTTTTTGGTACAGTCTTTCACCATGTGGTGTTTCAGTATTCGCCATGATGTGTGCACTTTTACAAAGTTTATTTCACTGTTTAATTAGTGTTCAGTGTGTCAAATTCAAGTAAGAGTGGTATTTTATACATGTTTGCCTTTCATCTAAAATGTTGGTAGTGTATGGAAATGCATTTGTGCCAAAGGATAACGTTTCATAGTTATTTTGTTTTTAACCATTTTCCCAGTCAACAGTGTGCTTACCTGTGATTCAGAATAAGTTTTTGGTTTGTTTTGTTATTCCCTTTTTGTGTAAAGTGTGTAAGAGATAAAGGTAATGATCAGAGCTCTTTTTCTAAGTTGGTAAAATTCTTATTATCTCCCTTTAAGTGTAATAGAACAGTTTTTAAAATGACAAGTTTCACAGGTTGTTTCCCTTTGTTTTTGTTGTGTCAGTGTAATGTTAGTAGTTGTTCATTATTAGTATGGTCGAGTGATTGTTATGTTACATTGTTTTCAGTTTGACGGTGCAGTATGTTGATTAAACATCACAAGTTCAACTACTCATCAGTTCTGCCAGGCTTGTTTTGTGCGGCTGTGACAGTCAAACCAATGGCTAACCCATGCCTGGACAACCACGTCTGACTCCAACCCACAGCAACGAATAAATCAGAGCATCATCAACATGAGTCAGTCAGAGGAGTCAACCAGACCAAAACGTGAAGTCAGATACACAGAAAAGTACCAACTATACAAAGAAGAAATGGACGCCAAGAAAGGTCAAAATGCTAAACCACCAAGTGCTACAGTCACACCAAAGGAAGACACTTTCAAAGACACTTATGAAGCATGGAAAAGGGGTATGCAAACCATACGTCAGAACCTAAAACACCAACTGTCTGATGAAGAGCTCACCAACGTAATACAGACAGCAGAAAATTTACGGAAGTGTGTTTTAGAAGCTTTCACGAACATTACAACTCCTGACCACTTGACACTAAGGAGAATGGACTGCTGCTCTGCCAACACCAACAACATTGTATCGCTAGCGCAAATACGCATGAGTGAAACAGATCAGCTTGCTTGGAACCAAGAAGAAGAAACAGCACGCCTGCGTGTCATGTTGGACACGGAATATGCCCATTCAGTCTATGGGTCTAAAACCTCTGGTTCTGGCAGAAGTTGTAGCAGCAGCGCTTCCTTGTGGTCATCACAAGAGAGTATTGCTACAAAACGAGCTGAGGCGTTGGCTAAGCTTGCAGCTCAGGAAGTCGAGATGCAGACACGGCAAGAAATTGCGGCAGAGAGAGCACGCCTAGACCGCTTGGAGGCAGAACAGAACATCAGGGCTACAAAGGCCATGATCAAAGCTTATGATGAGCTGGGGCACCCAGAAGCAAGACCCACCGTCCGTCAGGGAGCCCATAAGGATAACGTGACCACCCATAACCAGACTCTCGTCAACGACAACCGTCAGCCGCCTTGCGCTCACGTCAGTTACAGTCGCTTGCCACCATGTGAGCCGTCCACTTTCACTGGTGACCCACTTCAGTTCGTCAAGTGGAAGCGATCATTCGAGGGCTTGATTGGTCACACGCACATTTCATACGCAGAGAAGCTGGCCCTGCTTGAGCGCTACACCGCCGGAGAAGCGTATGAATGTATCGAGGGAGCATTCTTCAGGTTCGACACTGAAGCATACGACGACGCATGGAGAACGCTGAACGAACGCTATGGACATCCATCTGTAATACTGAACGCCTTCAGAAAGAAACTCAACAACTGGCCAAAGGTGGGAGGAAGAGAGTACAACGATCTGCGAAGATTTTCAGACTTTCTCGTCACCGTGGATAACGCCTCACCCCACATCCCGGGTCTCAAGCATCTTGATGATGAAGAGGAGAATAAGAAGCTGCTACAGAAGCTACCAGACTGGATCATCACAAAGTGGGGAAACGTGGTAGCACAACATGATACAGACGGCCGTAGTTACCCAAGCTTCCATTGTTTCACCCAGTTTCTCGCCTCACAGGCCAAAGTCGCGACTAGGCCAGTGTGCTCTCTACAAGCTCTAAAAGAGGACAAAGGAGAGACCAAACCATCACATCCTACCAAGTACAGAGGACCTAACCGTACAGCCGTAAGCATGGCAACGACTACAGATCAGCAGGTGAACCACACACAAAACACTCCAGATGTCGACTCACAATCTACTCGCAAGCTTTGTGTCTTTTGCAAACAGACCAACCATTTTCTACCAAACTGTCAAACCTTTCAAGCCAGGCCTGCTGAAGAACGAAGAACTTTCGTTAAGGAGCAGAGACGGTGTTTCAGGTGTTTGCGAACAGGTCACCATGCGAAAGACTGTAAAAATCATCACACCTGCAAGAAATGCCAAGGCAAACACCCCACAGCGCTCCATGACGATAATTTTGTCAACAAGAAAGGAGACCGCACCAAAGACGCTGCAGGTACGCAAGCCACAGAAACGACAGCAACAACCTGCAAGGTGTCATGCAACGCTTCCTCACACAGTGCGTTGACGGTTCCAGTGTGGATATCCACAAAGCAAGATCCTGACAAGGAAAGATTAGTCTACGCCCTCATAGACTCACAAAGCGACACAACCTTCGTTGAACGTTCAGTCGTAGACTTCTTGAATCCATCCTCCAGAGAAACCACGCGTCTCAAGATAGAGACACTCAGAGACGACATCCAGTCAGGGATTGTATGCGACAGAGTCTCGGACCTGCGTGTGCGAGCCTACAACAGTGACACTTTTGTTGAGCTACCACCTGCCTACTCCATTGATTACATTCCTTTGCGACAAAGCACCATACCCACTTGCAACACTGCAAAAAGCTGGAGCCATCTGCAGCAGATTGCGCATGAGTTACCTCCCCTACTCAACTGTGATCCTGGCGTTCTCATCGGGTTCAACTGTTCTCATGCGTTCCTGCCCAGACAATACATAGTCGGTGGTGACTCGGAGCCGTTTGCAGTGAGGACAGATCTAGGATGGGGCATCGTTGGGAAAACCTCGCCGACGTCACAAGGTTCTTCATCTGAGAACGTAAGCGTCTGCAATCGTGTCACAACCAAAGAACTCCCAGTCATCAAACCAAAGGACGCATGTCGTATATTGGAAAGAGACTTTGAGCAGGACGAAAAAGATGGCAAGCCCACTTCACAAGAAGATGAGTTGTTCATGAACATTCTCAGCGCAAACGTTGCAAGAGACAGTGACGGACACCTACAGATGCCGCTTCCCTTCAAGAAAAAACCTGTTCTTCCAAACAACTACGTACTGGCAGCCCAACGTTTGGAACACTTGAAGAAGAAGCTACAAAGAAACACAGAGTACTACAATGAGTACAACGAGTTCATGAACGACATCATAAGAAGAGGTGATGCAGAAGAAGCCAAAGAAACCACAGGCCAAGAATGGTATATACCACATCATGGTGTTTTCCATCCTCAGAAGAAGAAACTCAGAGTTGTCTTTGACTGTTCTGCAAAGTTCAACAACACGTGCCTCAACGACCATCTACTTGTCGGCCCAAACCTCATTAACAACTTGGTGGGCATCCTCAGTCGATTTCGACAGCACTCTGTCGCTTTCACCTGCGACGTGGAGAAAATGTTCCACCAGTTCCGAGTGACTGAAGAACACTGTGACTTCCTACGTTTCCTCTGGTGGAAAGACGGCAACCTCACAGACAGCCCCGCTGTGTACCGAATGAAGGTACATCTGTTCGGAGCTGCTTCCTCTCCAGGCTGCGCCAACTACGGACTCAAACATCTAGCCAAAGAAAACCAGGACAAGTTCACAGAAGGGTCTCACTTCATTGAAAGGGACTTCTATGTGGATGATGGGCTATCCAGCCAGCCGACAGAGGAGAAAGCCATTAACCTCATCAAAGAAGCGGTAGCAATCTGCTCCACAGGAGGCCTGAGACTCCACAAATTCGCATCCAACAGTCACAAGGTGATGGAGTCGATTCCAATGTCAGAACGCAACGGAAACATGCAAACGATGGACCTCAACTTCCATGATCTGCCGCTGGAACGAACTCTTGGAATGCAGTGGTCTATAGACAACGACACTCTCCATTTCTCCTTCATGCCCAGTGAACGGCCATGCACACGACGAGGCATCCTAGCCATTGTTGCCTCTTTGTATGATCCCTTGGGGCTGATCGCACCATACGTTCTGACGGGCAAACAGATTCTGCAAGAGGTTTGTCACAAAGGCACCAAATGGGACGATCCTGTGCCGATAGAACTGCAGTCAGCATGGAACACCTGGAAAGAAGACATGGATCAGCTGAAACTCGTTTCTATCCCAAGGTGTTACTACCCAGCCAACTTTGGTTCTATCACCAACGTCCAGCTTCATCACTTCTCAGATGCCAGCACCACAGGCTATGGAATGTGCACCTACCTGAGACTGGTGAATGCTGAGGGTCAAACGCACTGTTCTCTTGTCGCTGCCAAGGCAAGAGTGGCTCCCAAGAAAATTGTGAGCATTCCTCGTCTCGAACTGGCAGCTGCCGTTGTGGCTGCAGAGGTTGGTCACGCCATCAAACAAGAACTCAGCTACACCATCAGTGAAGAATTCTTCTGGACAGACTCTCGTGTAGTGCTGGGCTACATCAATAACGAGGCAAGGAGGTTCCATGTTTTTGTTGCCAATCGAGTGCAGAAGATCAGAAACCTCTCGGACCCAAGTCAATGGCATTACGTCCCATCTGAAGACAATCCTGCAGATCACGCTTCAAGAGGTTTAAGAGCAGCTGAGCTGATGCACAGCAAATGGTTTTCCGGACCCAAGTTTCTGTGGGAAACTAAGCTCTCCCTACCCTCGGCTACGTCATCAGCTCTCAAGCCTGAAGACCCAGAAGTTCGCACTGCCTTGACAACCCAAACTACGTCCTGTGCAGTAGATTTGGATGACAGACTATCTCGTTTCTCAAGCTGGAATGTGGCAGCACGTGTGATGACAAGAATCTTGCGACTCAACAAGTCTCGCGACAAAAGCTCAACAGCAGAACTTTCTGTGGAGGAAATTCACAATGCCAAACTCTCCATCATCAGAGGTGTCCAGTCTCAGTTCTTGGCAGCAGAAATCTCATGTCTCTCCAAGAAGGGAAGTTTGCCTCAAACGAACAAGCTTCATCGCACCGAGCCATTCCTGCAAGACGGAATTCTTCGTGTTGGTGGGAGACTCAAGAAAGGTTCATTCTCCATGGGTGAAAAGCATCCCATCATTCTCCCCAAGAACTCTCACGTCACAAGACTCGTGATACTCCATTGTCACGAGAAAATCAAGCACCAAGGTAGAGGAATGACACTCAACGAAATCCGCTCCCAAGGCTTCTGGGTACCTGGAGGCTCCAAGCAGGTTGCGAAGGTTCTCAGCAAGTGTGTCGTCTGCAGAAAGCTGCGAAGTGACGCCCAAGGTCAACAGATGGCTGATCTACCCAAAGAAAGAGTCGAACCATCCCCTCCCTTCACGTACGTGGGAATGGACTGCTTCGGCCCTATGTTGGTGAAGAACGGAAGAAAGGAAGTGAAGCGCTACGGTCTTCTCTTCACCTGTTTCTGCTCCAGAGCGGTTCATCTTGAAATGCTCGACGATATGACCACAGACTCGCTCATCAACGGCATTCGCTGCTTTATCGCAATCAGGGGTGCTGCGCAGAAGATTTTCTGTGACCAAGGTACCAACTTTGTGGGAGCAGACAATGAACTCAGGAGTGCATTGAAAGAAATGGATGAAGATGAACTCAAACAGCGGCTTAGAGACCACCAAATCCAGTTTGTCTTCAACACTCCATACGCAAGCCACGCAGGGGGTGTGTGGGAGAGACAAGTACAGACCGTGAAATCGGTGCTACGAGCCACGACTGCACTCTGCCCCGGACGACTTGACGACTCGTCTCTTCGTACAATGTTGTACGAATCCATGGCCATCGTGAACTGTCGACCCATCACTGCTGTTCATCAAGGTGACCCAACCTCACCAGAACCCCTCACTCCAAACCACATCCTCACCATGAAATCCAGTGTTCCCCTTCCCCCACCAGGCAAGTTCATGACAGAGGACTTGTTTCTGCGAAAGCGCTGGCGTCGCGTCCAGTTCCTGGCACAGCAGTTCTGGTCTAGATGGCGCAAGGAGTACATCTTGGCACTCACCCAACGACAGAAGTGGCTTCACCCCAAGAGGAACCTCAAGGTGGGAGACGTGGTTCTGGTGAAAGACCAAGAACTGCCCCGCAACCAGTGGCCACTGGCAAGAGTGGTTGCAGCATCACCAGATGACGACGGTCTTGTTCGCCATGTGACCTTGAACATTGCAGCCAAAGATCTCGACAAAAATGGCAAAAGACGTTCCAAGCTTTCTGTTGTCGAGCGACCTGTCCACAAGCTCATCCTCATCCTGGAAAGCAACTGACTTTATGTGGAGGATCAGTGACCATGAGCAGTATTCGTGACAATCATTGTTGCGCCCGTGTGAATGTGCATAGAAATTTCCATGATTCATGTTTAATTTTTAGTTCTTGTATTACAAGTACTTTTACGAATCCTGTAAATTGGTGGGAGTGTGAAAGGCGCCACGCGAAATCCTAAGCCATATCCATCTTTAAATCTGTTCCAGATCCAGCTTTTTGTTGTTGTTCTTTTTGATCAGTAAAGTTCTACAAGTTTGATAGTTTTTAGATTTTATTTAGTCATTAATTTTACACTAAATGTGTGTAAGATAGATTCAAGGTTTATTCAGAATATGCAGGAACATTTTGCTGTAAGAATGAGGTGCGCTTCCTGTTCCGGCGCTTCCTGTCTGCCATTTTTCTTAGTATAAGCCACAGTTTTTTGTTCCATTAACATCAGCCATAAACATGACGCACAAAGGTCATCATTGGGTAAATATTGTTCAAATTGTTTCTATTGTTAATTTTCTATTCAGGAATAATTATATTTGTCTTGTAGTAAGGAAAAGTTTATTGTTTTGTACGTTTTTTGGTACAGTCTTTCACCATGTGGTGTTTCAGTATTCGCCATGATGTGTGCACTTTTACAAAGTTTATTTCACTGTTTAATTAGTGTTCAGTGTGTCAAATTCAAGTAAGAGTGGTATTTTATACATGTTTGCCTTTCATCTAAAATGTTGGTAGTGTATGGAAATGCATTTGTGCCAAAGGATAACGTTTCATAGTTATTTTGTTTTTAACCATTTTCCCAGTCAACAGTGTGCTTACCTGTGATTCAGAATAAGTTTTTGGTTTGTTTTGTTATTCCCTTTTTGTGTAAAGTGTGTAAGAGATAAAGGTAATGATCAGAGCTCTTTTTCTAAGTTGGTAGAATTCTTATTATCTCCCTTTAAGTGTTACAGAACAGTTTTTAAAATGACAAGTTTCACAGGTTGTTTCCCTTTGTTTTTGTAGTGTCAGTAATGTTAGTAGTTGTTCATTATTAGTATGGTCGAGTGATTGTTATGTTACATTGTTTTCAGTTTGACGGTGCAGTATGTTGATTAAACATCACAAGTTCAACTACTCATCAGTTCTGCCAGGCTTGTTTTGTGCGGCTGTGACATATAGAATAGTCGTTCATTGCCCTACCTGTGGGTTTGCTAGCGTCATGGATCAACCTGATGCTGCCATCATCCTTGGGAATCGCAGCGATAGCGCTTACCACAGTTGGTTTTCTACTAGCTACAATGTAATAACCTTTTTCTATCTGATCTAATAGCTCTTTTTCCACAGCTTTATGGTGTTCGTTCGATGACCTATGGTTTGTTTGCTCTACGTCTAGTACGCCTGCCCTACTCTCTTCTGTTACACGGAAACCGTTTCTTATGCCATCTAATAAAAAGGTTTTGTCGTGATCGCCTTCTAGCACCTTGTGCCACATTTGAGATTTAGCATTAATGGAATCACTATTTCCGAGAAATTCGCACTTATTGGAATCTAGCTGAGGGAACGGGCTGTTGAAGGTGGGGCCTACCGTTTTGTCGGCAATTCGTTGCGCTGTGTCCTAGGCTGGGGAGGTGGTAGCTGTCACTTTGTGGTCCTTGCCGGGGTGGCCCATGCCGCAGGTGTCGCAGACGTGGAGGAATCTGCAGCGGGACCCATAGGGACAGTCGCCTTTGTTGGTATACAATAAGCACACTTCCTTCCCGTTGGGTCCCGCTGGTCGCCGGGAACCGCCGCTGGCCGTCGTAGCCTTGCCGCCCTTGTTGTCTTGGACGCCATGCTGGAGCCGGTCCCGCAGGATCACCGTGGACAGGTGGGGGTTGGGGGTTCCCCACTTGAATCCGCTGGACGACTGGCGCCTTCTGTACTCGTCGTCGTACAGAAGCACCGACTGCCACAAGTATCTGGCCCCCAGCTCGCCTATCATCTCTGTGTACCGGAGGTAGGCGGTCGAGTCAAACCCGGGCTTCTCAGCACTCAACTTCGCCATGATGCGTGCGTTTGCCACAATCCAGTGGCAGGGGGAGACTTTGTCAAGTTTTGGTCTCTGGTTGAGTTTTAGGATGACACCTCCCCCGAGTGTCACCTCTTCCTCGGCCGCCATCGACCCCGGCACAAAATCCAGAATGGAAAGATAGGAGGTCTCACCTGTTGGCTGCAGTGACAAGCCGCCTAACAGTCCCTGGAGTGGTTCCACGCTTTTTTCCTCAGTCACCCGCTGGGATAGTGGCCCTCCCCCGCTTCGCTTTTGCAGGGCCGCCACTGCTACTCTCAGCGCTACGTAGTGGCCACGCTTGAGACCCAGGCCCTCCAAATCCTGGGCAGTCGCATTTCTCAGCACATTGAGGGTGTTCAACTCCTCATCCTGGAGAACTTTAACCACCGTTAAAGGCAGATCTGTTGCCCACGCTCCAAATTCGAAGTCCATATTGCTCTAAGAAATAGTTGGCATATGCCCGCTGCGCCGCGCTGGTAAGGACTGACCACAATGTGTTGCTCTCCCGTTCTTATAGACCCCCGCTGATGCATCACACGTGCAAGCCCCCCGGCAACATGGACATTGCGGCTGGGCTATTCTCCTTGACTTTCACAAGTCCTCCTCTCCCCTCTCTTTCTAATTACGGGCCTAAGTGTTGATATCCTGCTTTACTACCCTCTCTTCCCTACCTGCCAACACTGATCCCTTTAGGCCTACCTCAAGTATCTAACATCCTCCTCCTCCACCCGCGGCTAATCTGTCTCGTTTAAATAGAGTTTATCTGACGCTGTCCGCTCTATCTAAACTCACACAAAAAAATTATGAAAAACTGTTACAAATTCTATTAATAAAGTCCAAAATATTCTTTAGCAATTTCTTTTTCTTAGTAGCAAACAACTTTTTAAATTTAAGTGCATTAGGTTTTTTCCAATAGTAAGGTGGTAACAACTCAGCTCTTTCTTCTTTGAAAAAATCACAGACAAATAAATGATTGAATTCATCAGGTATGTCTTGTGATACACATTTGGTGCAGGTTCTTTCTGACCTCGGGATGTTAAGATAACGTTCTTTGTGTACAGGCAAATTGTTGTTTAATGTTCTAAACTTCATCATTGAAACACATTGCTGGTATGGCAGGTGTGTGACATAGTCTTCACATGCAAAAATATCTTTAAACATTCGATAATTCCAAAACATATTTTTTGTTCCAATTTTTGTAAACCATTTATGGATATACTGGTCATACAAGCTTCTTTTTACTTTCTTTTTAAACCATGCGCTTGAGTATTGAACATTTTCTTGAAAAGTCCAAAGGCCAGAGAGACCAATTTCATTTAAGGTTTTTTCAATAAAACATAAATAATTAGATTCAATCATCTTGTTGATATACTATTTATAAGTAAAGCAATACACAATATTTGAAAATTTATTTTTATGAATAGGACTAATCAGTTTATATCAATAGCAAAGCATTCTACATTTCATATTAACATCTAGTGGATATCTTCCAAGTTCACCAAATATCATAGCATTTGGAGTTGATTTTTTTAGTTTGAAAACAATTTTATAAAAACGCAATTGAAGTTTAGTAGCAAGTTCACAGGAACCAAAACCCCATACTTCACATCCGTATAGTAACATTGGAGCAATCATTTTATCGAACAGGTCAACTTGTATGTCCACTGGCAGTGACAATTGTCTACAAGTACGCAAAAGAACAAACATTGCCCTTGAGGCACGATCATATAGATTCTTCTGTGCGACTGAAAATTTATTGTTATAATTAATCTAAAGGCCCAAGTACATTACATCAAACACTACTTCGATTAAATTGCCATTATACGTAAACAATGGTTTATTTCTAATTTTACCTCTGGAAAAAACTATAACTTTCGTTTTGTTTACATTAATATTTAGACGCCATTTTAAACAGTATTCGTGCATTTTGTTTAAACATTCTTGCATTTTTTTTCAGACTTTGAGCAGATCACAGTATCATCCGCATACAGTAATAAAAACATTTGAAACAAAGCATTTACATCAGTATCATCCATTCCAACCACAATAGCCTCTCTTGACATAGATTGTAAACCATTACTGTTTTCCAACAGAAAAGGCTTTAGATCATTTAAAAATAGAGCAAAAAACAGCGGTGACAAGTTTTCCTCTTGTCTAACTCCACACAAACTGGGAAAATATCCAGAACACTCACTATTAACTTTAACCAAGGCTTGGCATTTTCGTACAAATTTCTTACAGTTTTTAAAAACTTCCCATTAACATCAGAACTAACTAGTTTCTCCCATAAAAATGCACGGCGAACTTTATCAAACGCTTTTTCATAGTCTACAAATGCACAAAACAGTCGCTTCTTTTTGTTGAGAAAATTGTTTAATATACAATGCAAAGTAAAAACATGGTCTAGTGTTGAAAAACCTGTGCGGAAACCTGTTTGTTCTTGACCTAATTTATTATTACTCTCCAAAAAGTTTGATAACCTAGCATTTAAAATTGCACTGAAAAGTTTTCCGAAGCAACTGAGTATAGTAATTCCTCTATAATTAATTTTGTGGGGTCAGCTTGGGAGCCTTTATTTTTGTACAATGGAATAATTTCACCTACAGCCCATTGTGTTGGAACCTTTCCTGACTGCAAAACAACATTAAACAACAATGCATAAATATCAATCATTCGATCATGTGACGCTTTTAAATACTCATTAATTATTTTATCCTGACCGCATGCCTTGTTGTTTTTCAGCGTGTCTATACATTTGATAACTTCCTCCTTTGTAAAAGGCGCATTGAGAAATTCATTACTTGCTTCATTTAAAGGTTCATTACTATCATCCATTTCATTTTCATCACACTCTTGTAGTTTAATGAAATGTTCGAAAAACTCCGAACAAGTTGGATAGTTAGTTTTGGAATTTTTATTTTTATTTTTATTTTTATTTAGAAGATTCCAGTATGCTTTCGGGTCAGTACTTCTTAACTTTCTCAAAGTTTTAACGAACTCATTATGATACAACTTACATTCCTTTTTATATTTAGTCAAGTTTTGACTAAATATTTTAACATCGAGGGGGAATCGAAACGAGGGTCGTGGTGTATGTGTGTCTGTCTGTCTGTGCGTGTGTGTGTGTGTGTGTGTGTGTGTGTGTGTGTAGAGCGATTCAGACTAAACTACTGGACCGATCTTTATGAAATTTGACATGAGAGTTCCTGGGTATAAAATCCCCGAACGTTTTTTTCAGTTTTTTGATAAATGTCTTTGATGACGTCATATCCGGCTTTTCGTGAAAGTTGAGGCGGCACTGTCACGCCCTCATTTTTCAACCAAATTGGTTGAAATTTTGGTCAAGTAATCTTCGACAAAGCCCGGACTTCGGTATTGCATTTCAGCTTGGTGGCTTAAAAATTAATTAATGACTTTGGTCATTAAAAATCTGAAAATTGTAAAAAAAAATAAAAATGTATAAAACGATCCAAATTTACGTTTATCTTATTTTCCATCATTTGCTGATTCCAAAAACATATAAATATGTTATATTCGGATTAAAAACAAGCTCTGAAAATTAAATATATAAAAATTATTATCAAAATTAAATTTTCCAAATCAATTTAAAAACAGTTTCATCTTATTCCTTGTCGGTTCCTGATTCCAAAAACATATAGATATGATATGTTTGGATTAAAAACACGCTCAGAAAGTTAAAACGAAGAGAGGTACAGAAAAGCGTGCTATGCAGCATAGCGTAACCACTACCCCGCTCTTCTTGTCAATTTCACTGCCTATGCCGTGAGCGGTGGACAACGAGTATACGGTCTTGCTGCGTTGCATTGCGTTCAGTTTCATTCTGTGAGTTCGACAGCTACTTGACTAAATATTTTATTTTCGCCTTACGCGACTTGTTTATTGTCTTTTTGTATTCTTTAAAAGCACTCTTTTTTTCATGTTCATTGAACACATTTTTAAAGCGTCTTGCTTTGTTTTTCGCACGTAAAAATATTTTTCCTTTCTCTTTGCAAATTGCACTAAACCATGGTTTTTGCAGTTGGAATTTCTTTGAACGTGGCTTTTTCATACATTTTTGTTCTTTAATTACACCGATTTTCTCAGCAGAACAATTTAAAATATCACAAATCTTATTAGTAACTCTATCAACGTCATCTGTTGTCGTACTCTCACTTGTTGCTAGCATATTTTGTAATTTAGTTTCAACAGTATAAATATCATCCTCATTCAGATTAACTACAAAAGCTAACTTGGTCCCATTGTTATTATCCCATTTTGGTTTTGTGTACTTGTTATCCTTTTCTCTACTTTTAGACAGCAAATCTTCATTTTTACATTTAGTCAAGTTTTGACTAAATGTTTTAACACAGAGGGGGGAATCGAGACGAGGGTCGTGGTGTATATGTGTCTGTCTGTCTGTCTGTCTGTCTGTCTGTCTGTCTGTCTGTCTGTCTGTCTGTGTGTGTGTGTGTTGGGCGATTCAGACTAAACTACTGGACCGATCTTTATGAAATTTGACATGAGAGTTTCTGGGTATGATATCCTCAGACTTTTTCTTTCTTTTTTTTGATAAATGTCTTTGATGACGTCACATCCGGCTTTTCGTGAAAGTTGAGGCGGAACTGTCACGCTCTCATTTTTCAACCAAATTGGTTGAAATTTTGGTCAAGTAATCTCCGACGAAGCCCGGACTTCGGTATTGCATTTCAGCTTGGTGGTTTAAAAATTAATTAATGACTTTGGTCATTAAAAATCTGAAAATTGTAAAAAAATTATTTTTTTATAAAACGATTCAAATTTACGTTTATCTTATTCTCCATCATTTTCTGATTCCAAAAACATATAAATATGTTATATTTGGAACAAGCTCTGAAAATTAAAAATATAAAAATTATGATCAAAATTAAATTTTCGAAATCAATTTAAAAACACTTTCATCTTATTTCTTGTCGGTTCCTGATTCATATAGATATGATATGTTTGGATTGAAAACACGCTCAGAAAGTTAAAACGAAGAGAGGTACAGAAAAGCGTGCTATCCTTCTCAGCGCAACTACTACCCCGCTCTTCTTGTCAATTTCACTGCCTTTGCCATGAGCGGTGGACTGACGATGCTACGAGTATACGGTCTTGCTGCGTTGCACTGCGTTCAGTTTCATTCTGTGAGTTCGACAGCTACTTGACTAAATGTTGTATTTTCGCCTTACGCGACTTGTTTTTCTTCACATCGTCTGCTAGGCAATCATTAGCGCGTACTTCATTATGTTTTAATAAATGCAAAACAACAGGACAGTGTACGTCAGAATACATTTCACAAAATTCCATCACAGAAAAATATTTAACTTTCGAGAACAAATCTTTTGACAGGATGCAATAATCAACAACGCTCTTATCCTTACATGTGCATTTACCAACCCCTGTATCATCGCCAACTCTTAGCAATAACTAAGCCAGTCTCTTAGGTTCAAAGGCTCAAAGACTAGTCAGAACATGGACACAGACGGCGCGCTTAGGATCTACCTGTGACTGGACATGTGCATCTCAAAATAACTCAGAACAGATAATGGCATAACACAAAACATAACGCGATCGGCAACATGAAATACAAACACTAGACTGGACAATGACAAAAACTTTACTCTATAATTGGTGACAGTATGTTTACCCTGTCACACTTGTACTGTTTAAATCGTCTTGAGCACTAAATCAAATGTAAATCCTTTCTGTCCTTTCCATTTTGTGTTTTTATGTTTGTATTGTGTGACAATCTTATTAAAACACACTGCTGCTACTATTGTGTGTGTGTGTGTGTGTGTGTGTGTGTGTGTGTGTGTGTGTGTGTGTGTGTGTGTGTGTGTGTGTGTGTGTGAGTGTGTGAGTATGTGTGTGTGTGTGTGTGTGTGTGTGTGTGAGAGTGTGTGTGTACCCCCGTTTCCACAGGTTTGGTTGCCTAAATCACCATAACGCAACCATCCACACGTGGATGGCAACCTAAACTCTGGATGGCAACCATAAATGTGTGGATGGTCGCTTCATTTAACACCGTTAAATTGACTTTTTTGACGGAAAGAATGTCATAACAATGTTCAAAATGACATTCTTTCCGTCCTCTATAGGCGACGAAATAGGTCAAATTTTGTGCATTTTTTAGTGCAAAATTCTTCGATGCCGGAGCGAGTACTGCACCCAGTGCTGTTGTAGTGCAAGTGCACTAGAAAGGCACTGCACCCAGTGCCGCCTCTTAGGTAACCATCCACACTTTAGGTGCGTGTGTGTATGTGGGTGAGTGTGTGTGTGTGTGTGTGTGTGTGTGTGTGTGTGTGTGTGTGTGTGTGTGTGTGTGTGATATCTCACAATTTTAATGTGTTGAAAGTGTTGATAAATGTACCAGTTACATGAAAATAGTATCAGCAGCAAAGGAACAGAACAACAAACAAATTAACTAAAGAAAAACAACAGAAAAGAAGGCACGAAAATAAGAATGAAACAAACAGGCAAAAACAACAACCCCAAAACGAAAAAAATGCATACAGTGGCACTCACTGTGTGTATGTATGTGTGTGTGTGCATGCGTGTACGTATACTCGTGAGCTCTTCTTTATAATTTCATGTCTGTAAGCTTTGAGCGTTTCTTACGTCTGTATGTCTGTCTGTCTGTTTTTTTGCCCCTTTCCCAACGTCTTTCTGTCTGTGTGCCTGCCCGCCCGTCGGTATGTCTGTTCATCCGTAATTCTTCCTCGTGTGAATATTTCTACAGATACGTTGCAAGTTTCAGCGTGGATTAGATTAGAGCAACGCTCTGTACGGGTGTATAACTACAGGTATCCATACTTCTTCATCGTGTGTGGATATTTCTACAGATAAGTTGCAATTTCAGCGTGGATAAGAGCAACGTTCTGTACGGGTGTATAATTATAGGTATTCATACTTCTTCCTCGTGTGTGAATATTTCTACAGATAAGTTGTAAGTTTCAGCGTGGATTAGAGCAACGTTCTGTACGGGTGTATAATTATAGGTATTCATATTTCTTCCTCGTGTGTGAATATCTCTACAGATAAGTTGTAAGTTTCAGCGTGGATTAGAGCAACGTTCTGTTCGGGTGTATAACTGCAGGTATCCAATAAGGTAGTTACAAGTTATTCCGATGCTGCCTGTGCCAGAGTACCCCGCCAAAGGATGCCCTTGGGATTCTAGTACATGTACTGCGGAAATGTATAGATCTGTAATCAATACCTTCACAGCCTTTTAAAGGCGGTAGAAAGTCCCGTACATTTCCTGTGCGTCTATACAGGTGTGTGTATGCCATGCTTTTTACATTTAGTCAAGTTTTGACTAAATGTTTTAACGTAGAGGGGGGAATCGAGACGAGGGTTGTGGTGTATGTGTGTGACAGTGTGTGTGTGTGTGTGTGTGTGTGTGTGTGTGTGTGTGTGTGTGTGTGTGTCTGTTTGTCTGTCTGTCTGTCTGTGTGAGTGTGTAGAGCGATTCAAACTACTGGACCGATCTTTATGAAATTTGACATGAGAGTTCATGGGAATGATATCCCCGGACGTTTTTTTCTCTTTTTCGATAAATACCTTTGATGACGTTATATCCGGCTTTTTGTAAAAGTTGAGGCGGCACTGTCACACCCTCATTTTTCAATCAAATTGATTGAAATTTTGGCCCAGCAATCTTCGACAAAGGCCGGACTTCGGTATTGCATTTCAGCTTGGTGGCTTAAAAATTAATTAATGACTTTGGTCATTAAAAATCTGAAAATTGTAAAACAAAATACTTTTTTTTAAAACGATCCAAATTTATGTTTATCTTATTCTTCATAATTTTCTGATTCCAAAAACATATACATATGTTATATTCGGATTAAAAACAAGCTCTGAATTTTTTTTTTTTTTAACACGTTTTTATTTCTTTTTGTTACACAACATCAACATCACACAGCAACATCAAATAACATCAACCATACAAAACTATGCATCTCCAACAAAGACAAAGAAAAAAAAGAGGCAACAACAACAACAAAACGGGGAAAACACAATAAAGCATACAATCACACAGCCCATATTCAATACATTTATAAATTATGTAAACGTCTCTTTTTTATGTTTCTATTTGATAATTTTGTAAAACACCAAGTCCTGTTCCCCGTTTAGCTGCTGCAAAATAAACAGACAATGTTTGTGTTCGAGTCTAAACTGAGAAACATCTTTAACCTCCTATTACCTCCAAAAACCAAATTTCATCCTTACAAGCTCAATCAGAAAGACAATCAATCATTTGACAATATCAGAGGTTTAAATGGGTACCACTCCAGGAGAAATTTATTATATGTAAAATTAAGTTTACTTAAATATTCTTCTACCAAATACCTTTTTCTCAGATCTCTTTTAAATGCAGCCATTGTAGGAACAGCTTTTGCATACTTACACTTGTAAATAAAAAATTTGGCATTTAATATTATAAAATCAAAAACTGTACTACTTTTGAAATATGTATCAATACCAAACAAAATAAACTTTTCACTAAAAAATATGTTCTCAACATTGTGACATTCATTTTTAACATAGTTTAACAAATCATTCCAAAATGACTGTACATATTGACATGCCCACAAACAATGTTGAATACTATCCCTCTCGTCTCGGCATAAATGGCACATCACGTCTTCTACTACTCCCATTTGTTTTAATATCACATTTGTTGCCAAAATCCTATGTAATACTCGAATTTGAAACCATTTAAGTTTTACTTCAGAAATTTTCGTTACATATTTAAAGCATAATTTCCAATCAATATCGCCTTCTAGTTTATCTTCCCATTTTGTACAACAATTTGGACGCTTTCCATCCTGTAGTAATTTTTCATAATACAATTTTGCACCTTTTATTTGGGAGTGAATGACTGACACTGATTTATTACTATCAATCATACTATTATTCTCCAAAACAATATTAAACGTTTTTATGTATTTTTTAATTGCTCCCACGCATCCTAAATAACTCAAAAAATTTGTTCTGATATGATATTTTTCACAGAACTCGTTATAGGTATAAAAACTTCCATTGTCATTAACCAACTGACCAATGAAATAAATGTTGTTATCAATCCAATTCTGAAAAAAACAAGTCTTCTTCCCAATCTTTATATTATTATTGAAGAAAAGTGGTTCTGCTAATATTTCTTTGGAGGTTTCTAGATCTATTTTATATCGAAACTGTTCATAAACATTAAACACATCCTTCCAAAAACTATTACCATGTTGTTTACCGCTATAAAGACTAGGACCACTTACATCAATGTTGTCCACATCGGGATATAAAACAGTTGTTATAACTTTCCATTTGTGGACCGTAAACCTCAACTTTTTTTTATCCAAGTCAATTTCAGGGCTAACATATAAGTCTTAACGTGAGGAACATCAAGGCCACCATCCTTAACACTTTTAACTACAATATTTCTACTTATCCGATCACGTTTTCGATTCCACACAAAGTCAAAAATCATAGTCTGTAAATCATTTATAAACTTGTCTGGTGGGTTTGGCAACAACAAGCTCTGAAAATTAAAAAATATAAAAATTATTATTAAAATAAAATTTCCGAAATCGATTTCATCTTCCTGATTCCAAAAACATATAGATGTGATATGTTTGGATTAAAAACACGCTCAGAAAGTTGAAAAGAATAGAGATAAAGAAAAGCGTGCTATCCTTCTCAGCGCAACTACTACCCCGCTCTTCTTGTCAATTTCACAGCCTGTGCATCAAGCGGTGGACTGACGATGCTACGAGTATACGCTCTTGCTGTAAAAATGCAGTGAGTTCAGTTTCATTCTGTTAGTTCGACAGCTTGACTAAATGTTGTAATTTCGCCTTACGCGACTTGTTATCTTTTGTTTTGTTTGTTGATATGGTTTTAGTACGGCAAAGATGTATCTGAAATCAATACTCTCCACATCCATTTAAACGCAGTAGACGGCCCGTGCTATTCCTGTGTGTCTATAGGTACGTATAGGTGCATATACTTATGCTTTCATGTACTGTCTTTATAAAAAAAATAAAGGTGTCGTTTGGTGTGATTTATTCTGGGTTTAATGCTGTCACTTGATTGGAGCCGGTGTTTTTTTTTGGCGTGTAAATTGCTGATCAAAGTTATTTGTTGTCTGTGTTTTGCTTGTTTGTTGGTGTTCGTGTTTCTTTGTTTGTCACTGATATTTTCAAATTTCAAATTCATGCAGGCAAAATCAGAGACTGAGAAACAAATCTTGAAACTTGTTACGTGTACTGTACGTACGTTTGAGAGAGATTCTTTGCAAGGGTAGAACTTTGCTTGATTTTTAAAATTTATTTTATCTATATATATCCCTTCAGCCTATTTGCCTATTCGGGATCAATTCAATTTGTCAGGGGGAGATGCACTAGCAAGAGCGACAACCCTCCAAACCCTCTCTCTGGCGCCTGTGCTACCGGCCACCAGTCAGGACAAAGGGTTGTTAAGTTCCGGAGTCCTTTGTAATATAATAGCACCATCAAAGGTTTGAGGTACTAAGTATTGCTGACCGCATGAATTATAAATAATCAATAATTATGCTCACTTAGAGCACAGAGTGCCAGTCATAGATGATCGAGGGTGTGTCGGATTTTGGTAGATACACTTTGAATGGAATGGAATATTATTCGCTTGTCAGCAAGGGACCGAGATGACATTCTTTGGCAAACGGCTGGCTATGACGTGGTGATTGAACTTGACACGGTCATACGTATACACACCATCTTCCCACTTGGATGACAGTCCTCTTCTCTGTGCTAATAACTGACCTCGCGAGTGTTAAGCGCGGGTACGCTCAACAACAACAACAACAACGACAACGACGACGACGACGACGACGACGACGACAACAACTTGCCTCGCGAGTGTTAAGCACGGGCATTCCCAAAACAACAACAACAACAACAACAACAACAAAAACAACAACAACAACAACAACAATAACAACCATCAACAACACCGACAACAAGGCAGGCAGAAACTATGAATCACATTGCCATTATGGATAACATTTGCATCGTCGTTTCAATCATGATTTTGACAATACAGCCTCCTGTTGCTGTCTACGCAAACTTTCCTTTTGGCGATGTCGTCGAGTGGCAAATGAATGAAGGGGTCCCAAGACAGCTTTCAGCAACGAGCACCGTCTTCTTGCCCAATGCCAGACAGTGCCTCCGTCTGTGCTGGTACTCCTCTGACTGTGCAGACATTAGCTACGATCTGGGTTCTCAGACATGTCGTCTGTTCGACAAAGCGTCGCACATGGAAATCATAAGAAGTCTCGTTGAAATGCCAGGCGAGGTTTTCGTTAATCTGCACGAAACCAGCATAAAGCAGGTATGTTTCAATTATATAGATGTGAACGCGATCTGAACGCGTTTTTCTTATTTTTGCTATTTTAAGTGTTGTTGTTCTTGTTATTTGTTTTGTTTAGATAATATCTCTTTAACTTGTCAGTATTTTCACGTACGACATAGAAAACATTTGGTACGTTGGGAAATGTGAAAGCCGGTGTAACACGAAATTTTTACTCCACGAAAAATTTACTCTGGAGTAAATATTTCGTACGAAATTCTTACTCCGAGTACACTTTTCGTACGAGAAAAGAACTCCCCAAGGCACGAAAAAATTACTCCCTCCACGAAATTTTTTCTCCCCATTTTATTTTACTTCCAGTAAAAATATCGTACGCAAAAATGGGATGCGGGCGAAGGTATAATGCCAATAAGTGATCTCGCGCACACGAATGTCGCGCTACCCTCCTTCCATCCCTTCCACCACCAAGACTAACAGGGGACAAGGGAGTAAAAATGTCGTACACCTGGCATGGGAAGTTAAATTGCTCGTGTTGGGGTGAAGTAATTTATTCGTTATTTATTCGTCAGGGGAGTAACATTTTTGTACGAAATGTTTACTCGGAACTCACCTGTCTTGGGGAGTAATTTTCTCGTGCAATGGGGGAGTGCTTTTTTCGTAAAGGGAGTAAGTTTTTCGTACGAAATGTTTACTCCGCAGTAAAAATCTCGTGGGAGTAATTTTCTCGTGTTACACCGGGCCAGAAGGAATGACAGGGGAAGAAGAAATATGTGTACGTTAAAGTTTGCGTGTAGCTTTTTGACACCTTTATAACGCATTTGCTTGTGTGCATCTCTTACCGTAAAAAAAGGAAGAGGGGAGAATGTGCACGAATAAGTTTTGTTTTCCGACACCGGCAAAATTGTGGCTTTGAAAGGAAATCAGACAATGGAAATTGTGTGGTGATCTCTTCAGTAAATCAAGAAACGTACACATTTTTGACACATGAAGAACTCAGTTCTATGGTAGTGTCTTCAGTATGAAGAGTCGGCGCAACACTTGTACAACTTTTATTTCAGATTCGCGGCAGATCGGATGTCTGGCAAGACCATGCAGCGCAGACAAGATATGCGTCCCCGCTTCCTGGCCAAGAAAAACAGAAACAGACACATGCTTAGACCTCGTTGACGGCTGTGAGCCTGTACGAACAATGTCAGACAGACACTGAGACAAGCAGACAGACAGGCAGGCAGGCAGAGGCAGACAGGCAGGCAGCCAGGCAGGCAGACAGACAGGAAGAAAGGCAGGACAGGAAGGCAGACAGGCAGACAGACAGGCAGACAGACAGGCAGACAGATAGGAAGACAGACAGGCAGGCAGACAGGCAGGCTGGCAGACAGGCAGACAGGCAGACAGACAAACAGACAGGCTCGCAGACAGACAGACAGGCAAACAGACAGACAGACAGGCAAACAGACAGACAGACTAGACAGACAAACAGTGACAGGCAGCTCGCAGACAGACAGGCAGGCAGAAAGAGAGTCAGGCAGATGGAAGTGTAAACGGTAGGGCGGACGGACGGACGGACGGACGGACGGACGAAAAATTAGATAAAGTGATAGGCTGACACATTCACACTTATTCACGCCCTTCAGTCGCTCTACCTCACTCTGTCTTTCGCAAATGCTATCATAATAAGCGTGCAGGCTCTCTCCGTGTGTGTGTCACGTGTGTGTGTGTACGGTGTGTGTGTCTGTGTTTGGCCGTGTCGGTTGGCTTTTTACATGGATACGCAGGCGAGGTTAATTCTTTAATTAGAACCTTTGATTACAATATCGCTCTTTAGCTGTCAAATGCCCCCCTTTAGCTGTCAAATGCTCATTGGTTAAAAACAGGATATTCGATGATTATTTTTCCGTGGGTAGCTTCCCTTTGCTGCACAATATTTACATATGTTTTAGACCAATGAGCGCTGGTATGCATATTCGGTGCGGATACATGATATTGTCCCAAAGTGGATTAGCGGCTCGCAAACGAAGATTCGTCCAAATGATGGTTAAAAACAACCTGCACCGGACGGAAGCTGAAAACTAAAGGCACATAATAGTTCAAACAATCATTCAACTGTATTTATTTGACCTTATTCCCCCCTCTGCTTCTTTACCTCTGTAAACTTGTAGGGGTAGTTATTTTTCGATAATGACCCAGCAACCAAACAAATAACGACCCAGCAACAGCCTGAATCCTCGATAGTGCAATGGGTTGAGAAGTTGTTCTGTTTCGGTACTACTTTTTGCGACTGAAAAGTTCCGAACGCTCTAATGTACGAAGTATACATCTCTGGAGCAAACAATACAAACATACCGCATTTAAATTAACAACTACAGGCCTGAACACATGAATCTCCATGTAAAATCCATGAGTTCGGTTGTTTTCTGAATCTAGATCTGCCGTGCTCAAACGTTCATCACAAGCAATTTCCCGCAAGGCATGTAACTCATACTTTGTCTAGCGACAAGAGTAGTTCCCCTTCTTTTCACTCAGTTTCTTCGACAACAGACTGCAATCCGACGGTCAGTTTTCAACAATATTTCATTTAATAAACAGATCACACGCAACCAAATGCACACATCTCATCAATTTAAACAACATAAAGCGGTTTCATACACTATTTTCCCCAGAAAACTGAACTTCATACAGTTTTTAACTTTGGAACACGGGTGCAAAAGTTCGTCTGCTAGTCCCATTTGACGAAAGAACATTATCCTAAGCGATACCAAAACATATACAGAACACACAATATCTGCCTTTGCCGCCACAGCAGAATAACAGCATATCTGTGTACTTGATTTTAGTCCAAAATAGGAAAACTGACAAGAAGTGTTAACAGAATGGAATGATTTGCACGGAACTATACAACCGCGCATTAATCGATCGCCTGCGCAGGTTGACTGGTTGAGTGAATAGGATTCGATCAAACTTTCGCAAAAAACCTCCTCTTTTCTTTGAATAACTGAAGAAAGGAGGAATAAAGAGGTTACACACCTCGTCTCAGTGATAATAAAAAATGATGGTCTCAGTTCGCATTTTTCATGATCCGCTAACTTCGACCATTATTTTTAATAATCACTGAGACTCGGCATGTAACCTCTACTTACACAGACTGTAGGAAGAGGCAAACCGTCTTGAACAATATTATTCCTCAGGAAGCGACTCCAAGAACACAGAAGACTCGAAGGTGAGTGACAGACCTTGTAGTCTTTCTGTGATAGTAGTAGTCCAGTGGACGATACCCTTCCGCCTGTGGTCTGATGTGCACGAGAAAGTTATTACCTGGATGGGAACCATGCTGCGGTGTCGGATTGTTTGAAAGCACAAACAAATTTCACTTGCAACCAATCCGACCCCGCTCTTGTTTGCACCCAATCAGTAACTTTCTCGCCCACGTCAGCCAGGAAATTCGAGCAACATTTTGTTGTTTGTTGTTGTTGTAATTATAATTTTGTTGTTGTTTTCTCCGCAGAATAGTAACGTGCCTTATTCGTATCAATTTTGATTTTTTTCCAGGTGCAAGTGAGATCGGGTCAACAATTTCTTGATGACTATGCTGCAGCTGTCTTCACAACCACATTATGACGTCACAGCCATGAACAGAATTGAAATAGATGGGGATTTGTACGTCCATGCCTTAGAAATCGGTTGCCAGTAATATCACTGTATAGGTCTTGTGTGTTGTGCCAAGTAACGTTTGGTTTATCACGAAATGGAAGTTTTAAAAGTTTTCGTTGGATATTCAACCTCTGAATGTTATGGCACGCGAGATCCTGCGAGAATATGGGAGATTTTTTAATTTTATCATTGTCAACTTTCACTGTGATGCAGTTCCCGAGAATCTGTTGAGTATTCCTTTTTTGTTGTCATAAGGAAAACTGTTGGTGAAGGGCTCAGATCGACTCGCGATGAGAATACGATACTTGACGGGCGCAGTGGCGTGGTGGTAAGACGTCGGCATCCTAATCGGGAGGTCGTGAGTTCGAATCCAGATCGCTGCCGCCTGGTGGGTTAAGAGTGGAGATTTTTCCGATCTCCCAGGTCAACTTATGTGCAGACCTGCTAGTGACTTAACCCCCTTCGTGTGTACACGCAAGCACAAGACCAAGTGCGCACGGAAAAGATCCTGTAATTCATGTCGGAGTGGGGTGGGTTATGGAAACACAACAATACCAAGCATGCCTACCCAACGAAAGCTGAGTGAAGCTGACTATGCTCTCAGAGTATTCACGACTTTTTTCCGTGACCTTTCGGATTTCATGGGGGCTGCCATTTTGGTTTTGATGCGCTTCCTTTTCCGGTTTACGTATTTTCCGGTTTAACATAGCATTTGCGTTTTTTTGTCAGAAGAGTGATATTTGGTTATGAAGGAAGTCAAGTCCGCCATTACCTGCAACCTCAGTTGAGTGTTTACTTTGAACTTAAACTTGAACCGTAACAGTGTGTAGCCAGTTCGCAAGACCTGTTCATCTTCCTACCAGTTCCAACTGTTGTTATCAATGGGTCGCGCAGCTGGAGGAAGTGTTTATTTTCATTTGGAGCCCAACTTCAGTTCAAAACCAGTCAAGAACTGGCCTTGACATTCGTTTGGAACTTAGTTCAACGAGTATTTTCTCGAACGTAACTTTTGACCCAGCTGGTTGGCATCATGAATTAGACGTACACCGGCAGTTATAAATCATGTTGTGCAAAAGACTGTAAAGAAGTAGAAAATTGTGGAAAATCGGGAATGCTTTCTCAGTTTGTGCACCCTGGCAACATTCATCAGGAAAAAAACTGCATATGCCTTCCTCTGCAAAACAAAAGTCGCTCGAAGAATGCTGAACGGGCAGCGACGACTAGCTGTTCTTCTTCAAAGTAATAAACTACCCCCCAAACCCTGCAAGTTTGTGCGATTTACTTTGTGGACATGAAGCCAGCAGAGGGCTCAGGAATGCCCACTTAATTCCTTGATTTTACTTCCGTCACAAGAACTAAAAGAACATTCAATGTTCGTTAAATCTGTGGATCAAGTGACTCTAGAAGCGGAGGAAATGAAAATCACCGGCAGATCTGTACAAGATGTTGAATTCTGCCAGGGAAACGAAGCCGCTGTCACGGCAGAGAAGTCTCCGCCTACGAAAGTCGGTAGATCTAGAGCAAGGTAAACATACGTTTTTCAACGCTTGTTCACAAACACACACACACGTACACAAACACACACACGCTCACACCATCACACACACACTTATGAAAGAGATGGAATAGCTGATCGAGTGATGACAATGTTGATTGATAAGTATTTTTTGGTGCGGTGAACTTGAGGCAATATTGTTCTATCAATCCATCAATATATTTTACACTTTCACCCCAGAAATGAAGCACGTGTACACATATTGAACAAAAGAACCATTTTAAGCTTCCATTGGTATTGTTTCCTCTTTTTTTTTGCAGACATGTTGGCAGGAAGTGAGTGTTTCACCCCACTCTTGCAAGGTAGGTTGATCACTGATGACAAGTTCTGATTGTTTTTCCTTTTTAATATTAAACGGATGACAATCCGTACACTGCAGATGGATCTAACCGAGATGGATCTAACCGATACACGGAAGCAACATTGGGAACACACTGTTATTCAGTCTGTGAATAGTTCATGTGTGAGGGGTATTACTGCAAGTACGTTCACTAATGTAGAGAAATAATTTTGGACTCAAACTTCAAGTTAAATTGTTTCTGCTGTCAGAGCCATCTTTCTGAAGGAACAATATTTTACATGCCACTAGATTGTTGTATATTCCTTATTTTGCAATGACAGGCTCAGCTTTCATTTGATTGTAATGTGTTTCTTATTTGAAGCTTTGTATCATAAAAGCTCTGTAGAAGTGTTGCACTTGTTTTGCAGACTGCATTAGGCGTGGTAGCTATTGCACCCCCCCCCCCCCCCCCCCCCCCGCCTATTGATCTAACACACCCACCCACACACATACACAGGGTGCTGACAAAGGATCTTTTTCTATTCTCCTTCAGGCCATCGCTTAATTTCTTGCAGACTGAGGAGCAGAGGACGTTTGAGCCGCTCCTAAACCTGAGGCACACAAGCCACAAGGTAAATAAGGTATCAGTATAAAAACAAATGTTTTCACTTTGATTTTTATCGCATCATTTTTTTTAATTAAACTCTGTAAATTGTGGCAATTACACATTATGCCAATAACATTATTATGAAGAATGAAGATTTTCAACTTATCATTGAAGAAATGAAATCAAGCATTTTTGTTCATTCTGTATTTGATTATTATTTTCCAGTCTTTGGGTTGGCATAGTGGGTGAAATAAGGGTGAGGAGTGTCGGTTGGTGTTATTTTTTCGGTCTTGGTGATGTAATATTTTTCCCACGGTATTCATGGTTATGTTTGACTTTAGTGCAGATTCCAGAACAGCCTCTTAAACTGAAAAGCTACAAGGTTAACAATATAAACAGGTTACTGGTGTCTCAGGCATTGATGTTTTTTAAAAAGATTTGCACAGCAATTTATGTGTTTGTAAACAGATAATGAAAATAAAGCATAACAACTTTTATATTTTGTAAGTGGAATTAAATGTTTTCATTTTTTATTTTGAAGTGTTTTTGTATTCAGGTTTTATTGGATGGGTGGGGGGGGGGGTGGTTTTGGTGGTTCTGACTTTTTATGATGTAAGGATTTTTTTCCTTAATTAGTTATTTAATTAGTTTATGTAGGGGGGGCCGAGGGGGGGGGGGCGTGGGATTTAAAGTGTATTTCTGGCTTTCGGAGAGGTGCTAAATCTGTTAAAATGGAAATGAAATAAAACAATTGGTGGTGAGGGTTATTACAAAAAAAGTAAGGATTATTTCTCATACCTTTTTATTTTTTACCCAAAAATTATGTTACTGAAATTATTCATTAATTTTTAAAGAGGCAGACTGTGAGACAGGTGATGTAATTGAAGTTAGAATATCATGAGATGTTACTTACTTTCTTTACAATATCATCTAATTTGACAGTCCGACACTGAAGACTGCAGACTTCATGGCAGCCACTGACCTGACGATATGACAGCCATGAATTGAATATCAAACGCAGAAGAAGAAAAAGAAGAAGACAGTCTAACAGGAAAATAATTCTGGTATGCTCATAATTTCTATGCCAGTTTGAAAAAAGTCATGAATTGAAGTTTACCCAGGTTAGACATTAGCATGTCGTAATTGTGACAATGAATGTATCCGTAAACGCACCAAGAGACTTACTTTGAAAAATTGAAGTCATGCATCGTCAATATGACTACAATCACAAACTGAATAAGGGGAAATCATGTCAATTTGGTGGTCTGGATCATCAGCTGTTGCTCATTCGCTATAATGGTCTACTTGACAAAGCCCGTCTTCATGTGCTTCTTTGTTTCTTTATACCTAGTGTAGACAACATGTAGGCGTTTGCAGACTGTTTATTGTATTGCTGTTGTTTGTTTGTGAGTAAAACTATGGTGTGACCTCAATTGTTTGAAATTTGTTGTGTATGTTCTACTTTGTGTAAGGTGTTTCTCCATGCCCCCAGAAGAACCGACATTATATTAAAACCTTCGAAATTGTGCAAGCCATCAGAAAACTGTCAAGTCTGATTTGCTAGAACAAGCGATATTAACACGTTATTAAGATGAATATTTGATTAAATATGTGCAGGAACTACTTCAGCAGATTCATATGGCCAGTCTCACAATGCAAGGAAGGTGAGTAAATTGAATTATGTCTCTCCCACCTGTTCTGTGTTTAGTGTCAGCCGTGATTGCCTGATGAGAATTTGAAAACATGTTGCTAACTAACATGAACCAAACCATGAAACGTGATGTAGGTGAGTAGCCCATCTAGAAAAACGAACCTGTTCTAATTCCGAATTAGAACAGGTTCTTTTTTCTAGATGGGCTACTCACCTACATCACGTTTTATGGTTGGGTTCATGTTAGTTAGCAACATGTTTTCACATAGAAAATGGTGGGCACCTGAACAAATATCTGCACATTACAATGAAGTCTTACTTTTTAATCTGATGGTTTAATAACCCCCAAAAACCCAACCAACCAGCACCCCCCCCCCCCCCCCCCACCCCTCCAAGAAGAAGCTCACATAACTACCAACTACACAATTTCATTACAGAATCAAACAATGGGAAGAATCAGGATTCAGCAGTGCTAGGTCGTTGGGGGGGATAGCTATCACTAGGCACTCAGCAATGAATAGTTGAGGTTTTCACGGACATTAACAAAATCCGGTAACCTACGGACAGTAAATTTCACAGGGAAGGGAACAAGAACGTCAAAAATGGAAAAGTATGTTTTTTCTTTCAAACCATTGATAGAGCTCTGAAGCTTCACACAAGTTTTGCAGAGAGAGCACTCGGCCTCTTCATTTTTGGCACTAAAACATGCGCACACACAAAAAGAAAGTTTTTAAAAAGTGGCACCGATGTATTCTCACACTCACAGCCTTAGAATATTGCAGTTTGTATGTTACCAAATTGAGGCATGATTTTACTCCATACCTGACCAAATCTGCGACAGTCGGGCAAACTTCTTAAAAGTCGGATTGGGCCTTCAATCAAATACTCAGAAACCAGCAGCTACTTTAAGTAATACTAGTTTTGTTGTTATTTTTTACAGCTTGTACTGAATGTGTTTTCTTTTATCTCCTCAGAATCGAGTCAGCCAGAGAAAGACCATTGAGAGGGAGAGCGCACAGTAAAGCATATATGGCATGCACTTCGGTGGACCAGTGCCATCATCTTCATAACAAGAGATGCAGATCATATTTTCTTATGTTTAAGTATAGCTGTTAGCAAAAGTATTTGACGATTCTTGGGTACGACTTTCGTGTTTAATCCTATTAGCTTGTGTACAGCCCCAAAATCTGTTTTATTTTGATTTATCATTTATAGTTTGAATTTTTTTTTTAATGGAATTAGTCCAAATGTAAATACATCTAAGGTTGCAATATTGTTTTTTTGTATATATATACCCTTAAAACTACCTCTTCGTGTAAACAAAATTTAATTGTAAAAAGAAGTGTTTGTTCAAGGGAGATAATTTGAAGCGAATTTTTTTTAAATCAGTAAAACTGCGTAGTGACATCCTCAATTAAATAAAAAGATTAAGGAATAAAGGTATACACACAGGTTGTACCCATTTTCTTGATTGCACTGCTTTTAAGTAGAAAGCTTTTTTTCTCAGAATTATTTTACAAATAAAATTCAAGGGAGGCAATTGATATGATAAAAAGGAAGAATTTTTTTTTCTTAGAATACTGTACACATTTAGTAAAGTATAATTTACAAGACAAAACACATGTTTTTTTGTTTTTTTTCTGTGCCTACTACTTGACAAGAGAACCACGAGATTTGTGCAGATTATTTAAAATTTTCTGTACAGTATATTTTACAAAGACAGATCCATACAATATATATAATTTTGTAATAGATGTTTTCAATTTGAATGTAGGTATGGTTTTTTTTAAATCAACAGTTCGGATAGCCACAACAAGTGTGTATGTCTTGTGATTTGAGAGCTTTAGCACTGGATGCTTAGAATCCTCTTGATCATTTACTTCAGTAGGTAAAGCCACCTTCTCCAAAATCTTCTCTCCTATTCTGTGCTTACTACAGTGGGTTTGACAAGAGAACCACGAGATTTGTTTTTGTACATATGTTGCTTTTATTCTGTAAACTTTAATGATTTAATCCTATGTGCACATTTTTTTTTAACTGTGTTTTTGTTTTTGTTTTCCTGTATTCAAAGTGTGTATGGAAACCACAACCTGTCACAGCAGTATTATTAATCTGGATCTCCCTGCTATGAACGTAATTAACAGAACGTGTGCATGTAGCTAAAGAACTTAAAAAGAATTTCTGCTACTTCACTCAAAATACGTCCATCCTCACACTCATATTTTCTTAAAATAATATTTGTTCATACAAACATGTTTGCGAATTATTCAATTTTGCGTAAAATATTCAATTACGATTTCTTTGTGTGTTGCAAAATTATGTAATAAAATTATGCAAGATCAAATTCAAAACAGCAATAAAGCTGCTGACGGCAGAATACCTCTGTTGACTTCTCTATCTGTTGGGTCAAACTATGCCACAGACATGTTTCTTCTAGAAGCTCAATATCACGTGGTACAGTCTCAAAGACAGAACAACGCAATAACCTTTTTTTGTGTAGATTCGATTGACTTTTTCCTGAAATAAAATATTCATGAAGCCGGTTCTGACCGAGTTAATATATTTCTGGAAAGCTGAACAACGCAATGCGTCTGTGACTGGTGAAGAAGCAGAGCTGGAGCTTTTTGTATTGTTTGTCGTTGGTTTTATTACACACGCACTCACATACGGTCAACAAAATGTTGCATGTTCCTGCTTGACAAACAAATGCCTGCATACATGCGTGCACGTACGAACGTACGAACATTCATACCTGTGCAAACAATCTGCCACTTCAAGTTCAACATCCAAACCCCACACATTCCTCCAAAAGGAGTCTGAAGTATAATACTGGCATTTGTGGTATTGAACGAGGACCTCAACTTCCATTGTCTAGTGCATGTGGGTCTCATGTTGTACGTGTGAAACCACTTACTTAAAAAAGAAAAAATCTTGTAAGCTTATCAACAAAAAACGAACAATTATATTCTTAAACAAACTGGTTAGAATAACAGATTTAGGAGAATGCAATGCAAGGAACATCATTATCTAATTCGGTCGATGCTTAGATCTAGAAAAGCACCCACTTATTCCAGTATAATAGAGAGAAAAAATCCAATTGAAAAAGTTCCAGATCTAGACAAGGCAAGCACTAGCAGCAATTTTAGCAAGCAAACTCGAACTTGCCCTGCATTCATGCAAGGTCGAACCACTTTCCCTGCCTAGTGGGGGTTTGGCGGGTAGAGGGCCGGTGCTGGCACACTCGGAGTGAAACGACATGTCACCTACTTCGATAGCTTCTCCGGATTTACGTGTACAAACAGCGTCCGGGTTTACCGCTTCGATTCTAAACCCTAGTTTCTCATGCTGGTAACAAACTGGCTATTTGTTTATCAGATGTGTCGTTGTTCCACATTAAATTATGCTAGAATGCAAGATCGCAATCATTTGGTTATCAAACCAGGTTGTGTTCTTTTTTTCATCACCTTTTTCCGCGCAAACAGTTTTGCGCCATTTCTTTTGCGCAGACTGGGCGGGACAGGAAGCGGAAGCGCATCAAAATTTCTGATTGGACAATGATGCCGACGCCCACTTGACCCCCACTACAATGTCAAGGTCGGAAAGTCGTGAATAGTGTGGGGAACCCAAATGGGCGAACGAGCTCACACGTAAACAGAACATTCTGGAAGAAGAGCTCGGAAGAAGAAGAAGAAGAAGAAGATACTTAATTTGACTGAAATCGACACACGTTGATTTAAACTGCTATATACAGCCTACCATGAGTAAATGCTGTAATTTGACACTGGAAGAAGCAATGATCGACTCAGAACTGACGCATGTTGATGACCGAGTGTCCGTTTGTCCCACCTGAAAACTGTTTTCAGAGTTACAGTATGATCACGTGGAGATTGAACATGCACATGAAGAGTTGTGTCCCAGTTTTGGAGAAAGGAAACGGCTTTCTACAGACGGTTCTGTCTTGATTTCTTAAAGATATACGATATCGATTGAAAACAACCACGACGTCTCTTTAGGCCTTTTCTTTCGAGGTGCACTCTTTGACGCCAAAAGCCAAATAAAGTTCGAATAGACGTCACTTCTTCTGCGTGTCTTTTGAAGAAGTGACAAAGAATTTCCAGCACGAACTTTGTCTCGGTGACTTCAACATACTGTATCAGCAATAGTACGGTCACCGCCAGGCTGTGTATGTTTCGGTATGGTATATCATTAAATTACAGTTATTCTGGTTCTTGTTCACAAAATAGATACTCTCAGAATTTGTAATCAGAGTTTTTGCAACGTCAGTATATCCTCTGTGTGTTTATAATGTTATGTAACTAATGTTATGTTATTGTTGTTGTTTCCCCCAATGATTGCACAGCGCTTTGAGCAGGATTTAAGCCCTGGATACACGCGCTTTAGAAATACGATGCATTATTGTTCGTTATTATTTTAGCACATTCTGATAGTAATTTCCTGCTGTGAGTTTTTGATGTTGTCTTTATGACACCACGTTTCTTTGGTTTTTAAACGCTGATTGTCATTACATATGTGACTCGTCAACCGAATATCAACTGAAAATGCACGGTCATTAGTCAATCAAATCAAATCAAATCAAATTAACTTTATTATCTCACATGGAGAAATTGCAGTGGTGGTACATTTAACATAAAGACAAACATAAGACTATAACATTAATATTAGCATCTGCTGCACGTACTTCGCAGTTTAATACCTGCATGTTTTATCGTTTCGTTGGTGCACGTGAATTCAAAAAGAGTCACATGGTTACAGAGCATGACATTTGTCACACTTGTCGCATGTTTTTTGCCATACGGCCGACGTATTTTGCGACATATTGAGACAGCAGACTGATTTTGCGATATGCAGCATGCTTTCCAGTTTAGCCTTATTCCACTGGTGGCAAATTTAAGCATCTAGGATTTGAGCCCAGCCCTGGTTAGTAGTCTACAGTCGAACCTGCCTCGGCGACATCCTCTCTATAATGACCACCTGTCCATAACGACTACCCAAAAGAATCGCTGACAAGGGTCTCTACTTAATTTACCTTTCCATGGCGACCACCTGTTAATAACGACCACCGTTTGATCGGTCCGTCGATGGTTGTTATAGACAGGTTCTTCTGTTGCAGTCGCGGTATGGAGTGTTATTAATATTACTGACTTATTATAATGCCCATTAGCATGCGTTGAGTGTTACCAAACATAGTGTAACCGTACATTTTTTTTCTAATATAAACTGTTAGCCTTTTTCAAGTCTCTGTGTGTGATTCTTGTTGCATTTGTTGTTCATTGGAGATAAACAAGAAACACAACTGGAAAGGATTTTTATATATCTTTACACAAGTAAAGGGTTGTTTCCCCTGTTCTAAACGCGCTCAGGACCACAGAATACATATAATTAGCTCAGGACCGAGTTGAATGTCTATATTGCCATATCAGCAGGGGCGGACGAGGGGGGGGGGGGGGGGGGTTTCTGGGGTTTCCGGACCCCCCCCTAGCCAAAAAATAAACATATTTTTGGGGCATTAATCAGTGACAAAATCTGCTGCCTGAAACTGGTAATGATCATCCTCAGAATGCACCAGATTGCACCATTTTGCATCCTTTTTTTCAAAATTTTCCGGGGGGGCATGCCCCCAGACCCCCTTAGCAAGCTAGGCGCTTCGCGCCGTCAGCTCGGCGCTTCGCGCCTTCACACCCATATCTTCACAATATACTTTTGGAATCCCCCCTCCCCATAAAATGAAATGATCCGACCCTGATCAGTGTTGTGTGTGTGTGTGTGTGTGTGTGTGTGTGTGTGTGTGTGTGTGTGTGTGTGTGTGTGTGTTTTTGAGTGTCTCTGTGTGTGTGTGCACGGTTTGTGTGTGTGTGTTTGTATGTGTGTGTGTTTGTTTGTGTGTGTGTGTGCAAAGAGCTTAGTGCGTGTGTGTGTGTGTGTGTGTGTGTGTGTGTGTATGCAAAGAGCTTGGTCTGTGTGCGTGCGTGTGTGTGTGTGTGTGTGTGTGTGTGTGTGTGTGTGTGCGCGCGAGCGCACAAGTTTTCACACTTTACAGACAGTATCATATTGCACGAATAGGAAATTAAATGTTTTCGATTTCAATCCGGGTAGACTAAAGGACAGACACAGATGATGTAATTTGAACAGAATTCTGAAAGCAAGAAGAAGAATAAGTAGTAGTAGAAGAAGAAGAGCTCAATTCGAAGAAGTAACAACATAATATAAAACAAAAAATAATCGACATTTTGAGAAAGATGGCGCGAAAAGATTACATTGGTGCGTACAGGGGAAGTAACCATACCACGGTTACACGTTGACACGTCAACAATGTAACACTGTGCGCTTACGTCACTTTTGTCCTGCAAGGATCACGGATCTGTCTGATTGGCTATCTGTCTGAAACACGCACGCACGCACGCACGCATGCACGCACGCACGCACGCACGCACGCACGCATGCGCGTACGCACGTACGCACACACACACACACAAACACTCAGACAGAATGGAGAGTGATTATGCATTCAAAATTCAGTGTGCAATTGCTTTAAGTTTTTAGAAGTCGTTCGCCCTATATTCATACCAATAAGAAACTAAACTTAATTGCTGTGTGATTGACGCCATGGAAACTTCACATATACTTACTATTTGCATAACCATTCATATAGCAGCTTCTTCGTGGTATGTTTTCCAGGCGTCGATGCGATTACGACCGTTATCCACATTATTCAAATAAAAACTTCGTCCTAGTAGAAAACAAATCAACGACTGAGCAAAGACTGAAACAGATAGTTAGCCTACTGATTGCGCTTTCACATCATCAACACTACCACCTATAAAAAAAAACAGCAACAACAACAACAACAACAACCAACTGTTTCAACAACAACAACCACAACAACAACCAACTGTTTTAAGTTGATTTTCGAAAAACAAAACCCAGATGTATAATTACGTAAAATCGTTTCATAATAGCCCTCTCAAAACATATTGCACTGTGTACGGCAATGCTCGAAGGACAGAATCAGAAATTGCCACTTTGTTTTGATTAATCCAAGTTTTCCAGCACGTGGGTACATAGTACGCAATAACGACCGCATAAATTATATCTATTGTTGCGTCCCTAAAGACTTTTGACAAGATTGCGTGTAGTTGTAGATTCTTAAGCGTGAAGTGTCCTTTGGAAATTCTCGACAGGAACGTGAAACGGTGAGTAGGCCAACTAGCTTCTAGTGCGTTTTGTCACGTACAAAATTCAAATTTGATTTGACCTCATTAATTATTTTGCCTGTTAGGCCAAAAATGTTTGTCAATGTTTTTTAATCAGACACGGCGCTCACAGTTTTAGTTGATGTTGTTGAACTATTTTTTGGTTTGCCTTCATAATTAGTCTGCACGTGGCATAAACATTGCACCGAAAAGGACACCAACTTCTTGTTTCTACAAGAAACAATAAACATGGTCTCTCCTCAGTTTAAGATGTGTTCGAATGTTTTGAACACAAACGCGCTCGCAATGGGCATTGAACAGTGCATGAGGATAAAAGAAAAAGCTAATGTCTTCTGACGAGAAAAATGAATCTCGTGTGACTGCATAATTATTATCAAAAGGACACTTGAAAATATTTCCCTATTTGCCAAGCGTTTAATCAGTTGTCAATTGGGTTTTGGTACATGATGTCAAAATCTAAGCACACGTTTGCACTCATCAAATACCCCCCTCCCACCCCCCCCCCCCCCCTTTAACGAGCCGCTTAATCGATTCCTTATCGATGGGGTTTTGAATTTAGATGTCAAAATCTAACTTTGCACTCATCAAATGGTTTGTGGTGTTTGACCGTCATGCCTTGCGCACTGACCGGCCACTGATTCGTCGAGAAATATACAGGCCGAAAATATGCACTCTCTCTCTCTCTCTCTCTCTCCCCCCCCCCCCCTCTCTCTCTCGCTCTCTCTCCCTCTTTTTTTTCCTCTCTCTTTATGTCCTTCATTTTTGGTGCTTCTGTGCTGTTGTTGTTGAAGATTTGTTGTTGTTGTTCTTATTGTTGTTGTTTTGATTGGTTGAATTATGAATTTACAGTATCGTCCGCCACTTTATTATTTTGTGTCCGTAAGAGCACATTCATAAGTTTATATCTTGTTGTGCTCCTGTATTATTACACCCCCGGTATAGGGGTGTGTATAGGATTCGGTCGATGTGTTTGTTTGTTAGTTTGTTTGTTTGTGTGTTTGTGTTCGCATATAGATCTCAAGAATGAACGGACCGATCGTCACCAAACTTGGTGAACAGGTTCTATACATTCCTGAGACGGTCCTTACAAAAATTGGGACCAGTCAAACACACGGTTAGGGAGTTATTGGTGGATTAAGATTCTACAAGGACTTATAGAGGGACATATTAATGGTCAAAGGGAAATAACCTTCTCAGTTGGTGGCAGTGAGAATGGTAAGGACGGGGGTGTTTTTCCTACCTCGGAGGAATTTCTTGTATTATACATTCCATGGCTTTGTGAACTTGTATCTGAATAAAGTACTGTTTAAACCATAATTATGCAGGCCGAAAATATTTAAATTGTGTTCAAAAAGGGCAAATATAAAACCTCCACACCCAAGGAAAGATATATATCAACATTTTTAAGTAACTTGAAAATGGCTCATGATATTAACACTGGTCGCGCACAAAAATTCTCTACAATGTTATTGCATGGCCAAAATTAGACAATTAGGCCTATACCAGTTATCCTTTAGTTTAAGTTTAGAGAGAGAGAGAGAGAGAGAGAGAGAGAGAGAGAGAGAGAGAGAGAGAGAGAGAGAGAGAGAGAGAGAGAGAGAGAGAGAGAGGGGGGGGGGGATAGGGCGAGAAAAAGAGAGAGTCGGTGCGAGAAAGAAAGTTACGCGGGTGAGAGAGAGCATGTGTTTATTGCCAGACATAGAGAGAGAGAGAGAGAGAGAGAGAGAGAGAGAGAGAGAGAGAGAGAGAGAGAGAGAGAGAGAGAGAGAGAGAGAGAGAGAGACAGAGAGAGACAGAGACAGAGACAGAGACAGACAGAGAGTGAGAGACAGAGACAGCAGACCAGTCACGAAACTGACCCGGAAAGTTCAGTCACGATATATACGACAAAACTGATACATGTACAGAATGATTAAGTCTATTTATTAGCCAGAGTCTACGGGCCAAAAGCGAGATCAGTGTGTGTTTGTGTGTGTGATTCACCTATTTTTACTTTCCGTTGGTTGGCTAACATCATTAGAGCTCGCACGTGCTCGCCGCGAGCCACTATATTTCTCAGTGTCTCTTCCGTGTCTTGAAATGAAGGCGAAAACCTGAGGCATGATGGAGCATAATCGTGCTTTGATGGTTCCAGAAATAACCAGCTCGTGTTGCCCTTATTGCCATGCGGCCGGTTCAGTTCGGTCGCACATTACGAGAATGTATCACGAAAAAGACATTATTTGAGCTTCTATCTATATACGACGTGTGTGTGTGTGTGTGTGTGTGTGTGTGTGTGTGTGTGTTCGCGATGCACGGCCAAGGTTCTCGATGGATCTGTTTCAAATTTGGTGGCCATATTCAGGTACACCCGGGACACAACCTGGTCGATGAGATATTTCAACACGTGCTCTCAGCGCGCAGCGCTGAACCGATTTTGGTTTTTCTCTGGATCCATTCCCAGTAACTCTTCCTTATCTTCTCCAGTGTTTTCAGCGTTTATCTCCCTTCCTTCGTGTGGCGTCAAATTCAATCCATATTCCCGTTTCTATTTTTAGAAGGTCACTGTCGACAACGCTCAATCCATATTCCCGTTATACTATTTTTAGAAGGTCACTGTCGGCGAAGCCGGGTATTACTCTTCTCCAGTGTTTTGCGCGTTTATCTCCCTTCCTTCGTGCGGTGCGCCGGCAAAGCCGCCGTACACCCGGCAAAGCCGGGTCCCCGGCACAGCCGGGTATTCGGTTCAACTTCTTCCCGGCGAAGCCGTACTCGGCGAAGCGGGTATTCATCTAGTTTATTAATATATAGAGCTCACTGACGGCGAGGCTAATAATCGGAATTCATTTAATTTGGTTCCAGCATCCCCAGCGTTCACCTACGGTTATTCTCGGTTACTGACCGCAACTTAAAATGCTGCTCGTGTTTTTATTCATTGACATTAAGACTGACGTGGTAGATATTGTATTATATTTTTATGTTAATAAAAAAAGCTATAGCCGCGGTATCAGAGCTTGCATGCTTTCTTCGCGGACTTCACGGAAAAAAAAACCTATTAAAGTTTCCATTCAAACCCCAAGGACTCTACGAAATTACCTTACGTAACGTATGCTATCTTTTACCCTTCGCCATATATATATATATATATATGTACAGTAAAAAAAAAAAAAAAGGCGGACCTCCAACCCCATTCCTCTTGCCTCTAATGTTAAAACGAAGTGGTTGTGAGCTCAGCCCGTTTGGATTAAGTACCCATCCCCATCCCAGCGCCCTCTCCCCCTTTATAGTTAATACATAATAATAATAACTGGACATTTTTAAGTGCCTAACCTATGGCTCTAGGCCCTTTACAAAAGAACATTAGAATAGAACAATTAAATGTACAACCTACATAAGACAATTAATTACCGTAAGGACAAAAATCACCACATGTGGGACAGGAGCCACATGTGGGACATCGCATCAATGAAATAGGCCGTTATGTCACGCCCCTCTATGAATTGAGTAGGCATATGGACATCGCGAGTTTGAAATGGGTAGTTAAGGCCCATCTCCTCTCCTTACAATCATGGAGTGAGCGGTTATGAACACAGCCTTTTTACATTTAGTCAAGTTTTGACTAAATGTTTTAACATAGAGGGGGAATCGAGACGAGGGTCGTGGTGTATGTGTGTGTGTGTGTGTGTGTGTGTGTGTGTGTGTGTGTGTGTGTGTGTGTGTGTGTCTGTGCGTGTGTGTGTGTAGAGCGATTCAGAGTAAACTACTGGACCGATCTTTATGAAAATTTACATGAGAGTTCCTGGGTATGATATCCCCAGACGTATTTTTCCTTTTTTCGATAAATGTCTTTTATGACGTCATATCCGGCTTTTTGTAAAAGTTGAGGCGGCACTGTCACACCTTCATTACATTTAGTCAAGTTTTGACTAAATGTTTTAACATAGATGATAGAGGGGGGAATCCAGACGAGGGTCGTGGTGTATGTCTGTGTGTGTGTGTGTGTGTGTGTGTGTGTGTGTGTGTGTGTGTGTGTGTGTGTGTGTATGTCTGTCTGTCTGTCTGTGTGTGCAGAGCGATTCAGACTAAACTAATGGACCGATCTTTATGAAATTTGACATGAGAGTTCCTGGGTATGATATCCCCGGATATTTTTTTCATTTTTTCGATAAATAGCTTTGATGACGTCATATCCGGCTTTTTGTAAAAGTTGAGGCGGCACTGTCACACGGTCATTTTTCAATACAAGATAGATACAAGATACAAGATATTTATTCACCAATTTTGCAAAAGGATTTCATCTTGGCACGGCACGGTAAAAATAAAATAAAAACCAACCAGACACATATGCAGACACACATCACCATGCATGCATACATACGTACATTACACTGTCATGCACACACAGACACAACTCACACACACACACACACACACACACACACACACACACACACACACACACACACACACACACACACACACACACACACACACACACACACACACAATTATTTACATTCTCACACATAACCAGCCACATATCTACATCACAAATTCACATCGTCGCCTTGTAAACGTAAAAACCATATCAGTTTAAAAGGGGTGCCAGTAATTTCAATACAACATTAGTGAATACTAGAACAATACCTAAAATTTATAATCCATTTAAAAGTAAGTAGTACATGTAATTATTATCATTTAGTCAGATCATCACATAAAATTATATAATCATGATCTAGACAGTTTAAAACAACAGTATTAACAGACTATCACAGATCTACTCAAGCACCTGAACTTAGAGTCGCATTGCACAAAACTACTACCATCACAGAACTACTCCAGCACCTAAAAATTAAGGACCATTCCACATTGCACATATTTCCACTACCACAAGTTTTGAGAACAGTAATGGAATGCAGTGAAAGGACTAAGTAACAAAAGAACCCCCCCCCCCCCCCAATCCTATAACTACAGTATATTACAACGTCTTCACTACAGGAGTTGTCAGTACAGCATGGGGGATGAAGCTAGAGCGAAATTAAATTGACTAATTAAATTGATTGAAATTTTGGCAAAGCAATCTTCGACGAAGGCCGGGGTTTGGTATTGCATTTCAGCTTGGTGGCTTAAAAACTAATGAGTGAGTTTGGTCATTAAAAATCGGAAACTTGTAATTAAAATTATTTTTTTATTAAACGATCCAAAAACAATTTCATCTTATTGTTCGTCATTTTCTGATTCCAAAAACATATACATATGTTATATTTGGATTAAAAACAAGCTCTGAAAATTAAAAATATAAAAATTATGATCAAAATTAAATTTCCGAAATCGTTTTAAAAACTATTTCATCTTATTCCTTGTCGGTTCCTGATTCCAAAAACATATAGATATGATATGTTTGGATTAAAAACACGCTCAGAAAGTTAAAACGAAGAGAGGTACAGTAAAGCGTGCTATGAAGCACAGCGCAATCGCTACCGCGCCAAACAGGCTCGTCACTTTCACTGCCTTTTGCACTAGCGGCGGACTACGTTCAGTTTCATTCTGTGAGTTCCACAGCTTGACTAAATGTAGTAATTTCGCCTTACGCGACTTGTTTTTCAATCAAATTGATTGAAATTTTGGCCAAGCAATCTTCGACGAAGGCCGGACTTCGGTATTGCATTTCAGCATGGAGGCTTAAAAATTAATTAATGACTTTGATCATTAAAAATCTGAAAATTGTAATTAAAATTATTTTTTTATAAAATGATCCAAAACTTACTTTTATTTTATTCTTTATCATGTTCTGATTCCAAAAACATATAAATATGTTATATTCGGATTAAAAACAAGCTCTGAAAATTAAAAATATATAAAAATTATGATTAAAATTAAATTTCCGAAATCGTTTTAAAAACAATTTCATCTTAGTCCTTGTCGGTTCCTGATTCCAAAAACATATAGATATGATATGTTTGGATTAAAAACACGCTCAGAAAGTTAAAACGAAGAGAGGTACAGTAAAGCGTGCTATGCAGCACAGTGCAACCGCTACCGCGCTAAACAGGCTCGTCACTTTCACTGCCTTTTGCACTAGCGGCGGACTACGGTCATTGTGAAAAAACGCAGTGCGTTCAGTTTCATTCTGTGAGTTCCACAGCTTGACTAAATGTAGTAATTTCGCCTTTCGCGACTTGTTGTTGTGAATGGGTGGTTGTTCCCGTCCCCTCTACGGACGGTGTGGTCATAAACACAGCTCTTATCTAAGGGGTGGTTGGATCACTTGTCATGATGGACACCGCCCCTGTTAGAATGGTAGCTTTGAATTAAGTTATTAATTAATATGGCCAACGCCCCTGTGGAACGGGAATAGCTGTAATCATGTCCTCTATGGATGGAGTTTGTGTGGCCAACACCCCTTGTGGTATATGGATATATATAGCTATGCTCCTGTCCTATATGGGTTGAGCTAGTGTGGCCAACACCCCTTCCGGTATGGTATTGCGCAGAAGGTTCCTGTACTCCACTGATTAAGTTAGAATGGCCAATACCCCTTGTGGTATGGGTATAGCTATGCTTCTGTCCTCTATGGGTGGAGTAAGTATGACAGACGCCCCTTGTAGTAAAGGTATAGCTATATGCTCCTGTCCTCTATAGGTGGAGTTCATATGGCCAACGTCCCTTGTGGTATAGGTAAAACTATGCACCTGTCCTCTATGGATGGAGTTAGTTTGGCCAACGTCCCTTGTGGTATGGGTATAGCTATGCTCCTGTCCTCTATGGTTGGTGTTAGTATGGCCAACGTCCCTTGTGGTACGGGTATTGCTTTGCTCCAATCCTCTATGCGGGTTGGTGTTAGTATGGCCCAAACCCCTTGTGGTATGGGTATAGCTATGCTCCTGTCCTCTTTGGTTGGTGTTAGTATGGCCAACGTCCCTTGCAGTATAGGTAAAACTATGCTCCTGTCCTCTATGGGTGGAGTTAGTTTGGCCAACGTCCCTTGTGGTATGGGTATAGCTATGCTCCTGTCCTCTATGGGTGGAGTTAGTTTGGCCAACGTCCCTTGTGATACGGGTATAGCTATGCTCCTGTCCTCTATGGTTGGTGTTAGTATGGCCAACGTCCCTTGTGGTACGGGTATTGCTATGCTCCAATCCTCTATGCGGGTTGGTGTTATTATGGCCCAAACCCCTTGTGGTATGGGTATAGCTATGCACCTGTCCTCTATGGTTGGTGTTAGTATGGCCCAAACCCCTTGTGGTATGGGTATAGCTATGCACTTGTGCTCTATGTGGTCTGGGTGGCAAAGTGGTAAACGCACTTGCCTCGGAAGAGAGAGGTTGCGAGTTCGACCCTGGGTCAGGGCGTTAGCAATTTTTTCCCCCCTTTCCTAACCTAGGTGGTGGGTTCCAGTGCTAGTCTTTCGGATGAGACGAAAAACCGAGGTCCCTTCGTGTACACTTCATTGGGGTGTGCACGTTAAAGATCCCACGATTGACAAAAGGGTCTTTCCTGGCAAAATTGTATAGGCATAGATAAAAATGTCCACCAAATACCCGTGTGACTTGGAATAATAGGCCGTGAAAGGTGAATGCTCGCTCTAATAGGCTTGAGGTTTGCTGGCCGATGTGAATGCGTGATATATTGTGTACAAAATTCCATCTCACAGGGCATAAATAAATCCCTGCGCCTTGAATCCGTGGTTGAGATATGTGCGCGATATAAATTGCATACAATAAAATAATATAAATCAAAATAAATATGGTTGGTGTTAGCCTATGGCCCAAACCCCTTGTGGTACGGGTATTGCTATGCTCCAATCCTCTATGCGGGTTGGTGTTATTATGGCCCAAACCCCTTGTGGTATGGGTATTAGCTATGCACCTGTCCTCTATGGTTGGTGTTAGTATGGCCAAAACCCCCCGCGGGTTAGGGGGAGTCCCATATTGGTTGGGACGAGAAAGAATTTACCCGATGCTCCCCAGCGGCATGTCGTAAGAGGCGACTAACGGATTCTGTTTCTCCTTTTACCCTTGTTAAGTGTTTCTTGTATAGAATATAGTCAATTTTTGTAAAGATTTTAGTCAAGCAGTATGTAAGAAATGTTAAGTCCTTTGTACTGGAAACTTGCATTCTCCCAGTAAGGTAATATATTGTACTACGTTGCAAGCCCCTGGAGCAAATTTTTGATTAGTGCTTTTGTGAACAAGAAACAATTGACAAGTGGCTCTATCCCATCTTCCCCCTTTCCCCGTCGCGATATAACCCTTCGTGGTTGAAAACGACGTTAAACACCAAATAAAGAAAAGAAAGAAAGTATGGCCAAAACCCCTTGTGGTATGGGTATAGCTATGTATACCTGTCTTATATGGGTGGTCCACTGAGTAAGTATAGCCAACACCCCTTGTGGTATGGGTATTGCTATACCCGTGCCCTCTGTGGGTTGAGTTAGTATGGCCAACGCCCCTTGTGGTATGGGTATTGCTATACCCGTGCCCTCTGTGGGTTGAGTTAGTCAGTATGGCCAACACCCCTTGTGGAATGGGTTAGTATGGCCAACGCCTCTTGTGGTATGGGTATTGCTATACCCGTGCCTTCTGTGGGTTGAGTTAGTATGGCCAACGCCCCTTGTTGTATGGGTTTTGCTATTCTCTTGTCCTATATGGGTGAAGTAAGTATGGTCAAAGCCCCTTGTGGTATGGGTATTTCAGTCTATGTTCCTGTCCTCTATGGGTGGAGTTAGTATGGCCAACGACCCTGAGAAATGGGTATATCTATGAGACACCCCTTGTGGTATGGTATAGCGTAGTAGGTTCCTGTCCTCGACTGATTAAGTAAGAATGGCCAACAACATTGCTCCTGTCCTCTATGGGTGGAGTTAGTTTGGCCAACACTCCTTGTGGTATAGGTACAGCTATGCTCCTGTCATAGTAGTTAGTATGTCTGTTGAAACACTGGTGATTTAGCCACTTTGTTCTGCGGACCCAGTAATGGTTATGGTCGTCATCTCTGATGCTTGTGTTCAACTAGTTTGCTTCTGGCCCCTGTGGTGATGATACACTTTGCTAGCAAACAAACTTCCCTAAAAATAGGCTCACTAATTGCCATTAATACCGTACATTTGATGCAAAAATCCCCTTACTTTGGAAGTTTTGTGAGCCAATCAATCTACCGGACGTCGGCGGCATGTAGGACCTACGGACCGACAGAGATAACGACAAAAAACAATTGTAGCATTTTTTGACTCGCCGCGACGGACTTGGAAGAAAAATCTTCCGAGAAAAGTTTCTGAGCCGGGAAGCTCCTTAAAAGATTGATCAGCTGCCGCGAACGGCAAACCAACGCACGCATGCATATAATGCCCGGAAATTTGCTCCTAAACAAAAAATAGCAGGATACGTATTATGTTTCGCTGTACTTACAGCATTTTATCATTTTGTTATGCCAATTTGCACCGGCTGACATCATAATTATGATCTCTTAAATTTCATGCGTCATTATGATGTAGGTTTTCTAACGTGATTTCAACCGACCATTCGTCATTCGTGGCATACACTTTTGTAATGTCCAGGTTTTTTTTTTATTAAGTAAATGCGGGAATACAAAAGATGTCAACAGCTGTATTGCTGTCTAAGGACCAGTAATTTGTCACCATAATTGTGATACATTTTTGTTTTGTCGTGTTTTGCTGTTAGCGTCGTCTTTTTCGTACATCTCCAGGTAACGTACGTGACACATGAGTAAAAAGATTTATCATCAAAAAACACTGACATTTATGATGTAATGGCCATTAACTTGATTGTCAGTCTCAGTACACGACCTCTGGTGGGTGACGTGACAAACTTTAAATACTATTACAACAAAAATATTAGAGAAGAAGCAAAAGACGGGAGTTGTTAACAACAACAACAACTGTTTGTCCTTTGTTGATAACATATAATGTATCAGCAGAAACTATAACACTGAGTAGGTTATTAAAAACAAGGCGGAACGATTCTGGCGCCTGTGGTTCCTATCCGATACCCTGAGAATGTTTTGTGTGTTCCTGTCACATACAATGACACATACTCTTTGCCCCGAGATGATGTTTCACAGTCGACTGGTTGCTAACTCGTCCCCGTATCAGTCTGAGCCTATCAGTTTTTCCCGATTATTCCACAATGTCTGCAATTATAACGTGGCCACAAAAATACCAATGCCAGCATGCATTGCCCTACCCTGCCTGGTTTTTCCCGTCATTGATAATGAGCCTGTTATGTTCAGAGAGAGAAAGAGAGAGAGAGAGAGATGTTTTGGTCTGACGGCTGGTTGCGAGACACGCGTGCGCGGCGAGTGCCCGCCATCATACATGACGTCATTATTAGCATAAAGGATACTGGATAACATGTGGAACCGTAACTAGAGGAAGGCAACCATAACCTTTTTCGCCACGAAACCATGGATTTATGGAACTGTGACGGATTCCCACATGCTCCAAGTAAGTCTGAGGAGAAATCTTTGCGAGGGGACGATAGGTCTTTGTCGGTAACTGGGCTAGATTTGAATAGGGAAGCAAAATCGGTCGCGACTGTGTTCCCGACTGGTGTGTCACGAACAAGTCCGATAACAAATGGACGGAGACCTGTGTGTTGCTCTTGTTGCGTTTTGACTAGCTAACGAACGGCTAACGTTGTCTTAGTGTTGCCAGCCTCAGTGCAGCTTACTGATGACCTTTTCCTGCATGAACACATATCGTTTTGACTTCGAGTTCAGCGAATAAACTATGAGCGAGTGTCAAGAAACAATAATGTAAACAAGGCCTTTTGTTGTCCTGCTGTACGCTTTCACCAAACACTGCTCTAAGTCTAACGAGACTCGGCCCAACTTTGGTAAACACGCAAGGCTTGTGACTAAAATTAGACTGTATGTGTTATATTCTGCAAGCTGCCTCATAAATTGTTAATGGGTATTGGTCGGGTTACGGTGATGAGAGTAAACTCAAGTCTAAAACAAAACATCGAACGGAACACCTTGTACTCCACTTAATGTCGTCTGCTATGAACTGCTGTGACGTTTGCGGTCTCGATTTAGGAACAGTCAACTCAGGTCTTGTTGCTTTGTGACAGCTGCAAGAAAACAAGACCCTGGTATTCGAGTTATTCACATGCTCACGTCTATTCTTGATCCAGGTCAAGAAAGGTGTAGATGAAGTACTGTTGAGTGAGAAAATGAAAAAAAGATGTATTGTGATGAATTTGATGGAGCTGGCAATACTACTACTAGCTATCAGTATCGCTGATGGGGTCTATGTCGACCAAAAGAGTGGGAGTCCCTGTAGGTGGAGTTCCTGGCGGGGGATTGAAAAATATCAAGTTCTACCGATGTCGCCAAGCATCACATGACTTTCAGCGATATCAGCGACACGCTACAGGAACTAAATCCTGTGGTATTCCCTGTATACAGGGAATCCCCCTCCAGGAACTCCACCTACAGGGAATCCCACTCTTTTGGTCGACATAGACCCCATCAGCATCAGTATCACTATCAGTTTATTTGAGTTGCTGAAATTAAAATGATAAGAGATGGCTTTTTTGAATTCAAAGAGATCTATACACTCATGTGGAAACTATTTTGTCTGTTATTGCTCTGGCAGTAAGAAGAATTCTGTTTTAGAAACACTTAATGGGCTGAATTTCCCATTGTTGTTAATAAGGAATCTGCTTTTGTAGGTGCTGTTCGTGTGTGTATAAACAACCTTCTGGAAAATAGTGTATTGCACATGGGTTTTTCAGTGTTATACATGGGGTTTTCAGTGTTATACTTATAGATATCTATATTTCTTGAATGCTTTATACTGAGAAATTGTAACTTCCCTTTTGCAGTGTTGTGATCTTCTGTTGTTTAGTTGTACTTGGTAGGGGTCCTGATTTGGCCTATATGGTCCACTGAACCCAAAAAGCAACAACTAACTAAGTTCTAATTTTACTTGGTAAGTTTGAATGCAACGTAGGATTCTCTGGAGTTGATGAAGAAACAGTACGCATACAGAATACATTCATAAGTTACAGAAGTTGTAGAGAGTCCAGGTCATGGTGAAGACCATTTTCACACTTAATGTTAAAAGTTAAACTAAACATTTAGTGATGTAGAACAGTAGAATTCAAAGGTTTATGTGCTTGTCTGCTAAAGTGATTGTATCACTGTCATTACTTGCTTTAACTTTAGGTGAGTGGCATATATATTATATACTAAACAGTTCAGTGTGTGTTGAAACTTGAAGCTGAAAGAAGCTTTGTAAATGTTCCAATTAGACGGGAGTTTGGGTGTGTCTTCATAAAGCGGCCCTGCTTTCTGAAAGCAAGTGAACAAGTTTGACAAGGGTGTTTTTGGTGCCTTGAATGCACACACAGATAGTGAGAGCCTACAGGCACTAAACTTTGGCTTTCTTTGGGGGAACGTTTTTGGAAAGTTCAAGATACCTCTGACAGTGAGTCGAGTGACAGTGAGTGAGTGACACAGTGACAGGGTCGAGCGACAGTATGGGTCATGTTAAAGGTTTACTGACTTTTATGTCGCATAGAGAACAAACAACACTGCAGACAGAAAATGAAAGTGTTGAAGATTATGTTTCAGTCTGTGGCCTGTGATAGTCAAGAAGTGTGTTGACAGGTTTACAAAAATCTGTGTGGTTTACACAAGGTGGAAATCAAGTATTTGTTTAAGTTTTAACACAAAGTTGTGACGTACATGTAGTAAATGATGTATGTACTCAACTAGCATTCTCCACAGTGAAATTATGAAAGGTGGACCATAACTCACCTAGTGGCTACATGGAGCGAGTTGCTAACCTACAAAGCCAGGATAATTTTAATGACTTGATTTCCACCCGCGGTTGATTGCTATGTTTAGTTATTGTTAATGGACTTTCTCTTTGTTCACACAGGTGTGGAAATCTTCTTCAAGTTCAACAGTAAGTGAGTCAGGGACAGCTTTGCCTTCCTCTAGTTCTGGACAGGGTTCATCTTCAGGAACGTTCTTGATCTTCTGCTGCTTCTAGCAACGTTGCCAGCAAAAGGGAGAAGAAGAAAAAAGTCTGTGACTTTGGACTCCCAGCGTCAGCAGTTCAGTCTTGCAAAGGTTAAAGGCTGCAGAGCTTTGAGGCTTCAAGTGCAGTGATTCTCTGCCTGGGTGGCTAAAGAAAATGTAGAACTTGAAACGCATCAGGAAAGTAGTCATGCATTAATTAATGCAATTTAGTCTGTGGTTAGTTGAATAGTTTAAAAGTTTTGGTCCATTTCTAATACAGAACAGGGACCAAGATTTCTGATTTTGAACTTGGGGAAAGAAAAACAATCAAAACTTCTTCGTCTCCCATGGGGACGTAACGGAATTCTGTAGACTGGAAGTGACAATACTACTAGTACTATGAAAGCTAACAGCAACTTTCGTGAACAAGTCGGCCAGGTGACCACTTGGTTCAAAGAATGGAGCGAGTGTGAACAGACTGTGGCGCTGTACTCTCTGCTGAAGAAGCTGACCCCTCCTCAGGCGAAATTCTTGGACCAGGTTCTGCAGCAAAGTCTCGCCGAGTGCACTGATGTCAAGCAGATGCAGAAGAAAGCCAATGATGAAGGTAAGTCTTTGACTTAGTTTGACTGGTCCATGGAAATTCTAGGGCAACAAAGCTAGCGAAGAAGGTTAGCCTTTGACTTGGAGTTGGATGGACTGATACATTTGTACAGTCATTATACATGCCACATGGACATTTTATGCCAAGAAGGTCAAGGATGAAGGTACCTTTGACTTAGATGGATATACTTGTGAGAATTCAAAGCCATTTCAAGCATAAGAGTTCAAATCGACAGTTAATTACTTTGGTGAAAGTAAACGCAGGTAGGCAGGAAAATCATTTTAATCTGATTCATCTATGGACTTTGAAATTTGACTTTGTGAAAGCTCAACTGCTCGTGTGTTCGGGCGAATGGAACATATTTACACAGTGGGTACTGTACAGTATTACGTTTTTGGCTCACGAAGTGTAGCCTATGCGATCGTAACTTTGTCTGTCTGTGCGTGTGTTTGTGCGTGTGTATGTCTGTGGTAGAAACTTTAACATTTCGTCATTTGAAGACGTCACATTATGGCGTAAGAGGGTTAGACGTCACGCGAAGGAATTACTGAAAGTCTCGGTCATTGTTTTTTGAGCGGGCCGAGACTAGTTGGCAGTCGTGTCGTAGATTGTTGACTCTCTCTCTCTCTCTCTCTCTCTCTCTCTCTCTCTCTCTCTCCTCTCTCTCCTCTCTCTCCTCTCTCTCCTCTCTCCTCTCTCTCTCTCTCTCTTATCTCTCTCTCTCTCTCTCCTCTCTCTCTCTCTCTCTCTCTCTCTCTCTCTCTCTCTCTCTCTCTCTCTCTCTCTCTCTCTCTCTCTCTCTCTCTCTCTCTCTCTCTCTCAACTTCAGACCCTTCAAGCGTTATTATTCTGGTTTGTTTCGTTTTGGTTTCATTTTTCATTGCTCATTTTTCTTTTTGATTTATCTCCCTTTCCCCCTTCTTTTGCGCTTGGAGGACATCATCTTCTCTGATAAGTCGTTTTGATATTTGTATTGTTGTTTTCATTTTTTTTTTAACCTGTTGAAGACCATTAGGTCGAAGCGTTGTTCATTGTCATATTTCGTTGCGAGTCCAGAATATTAGGTATTACTCAGTCTTACTCTTAGTCGTGTCCCTGTAAGTAGGCTACATGCAGACAGACAGATCTAGATCTAGTGTCTCGCTTTCTTGCACAGTGTCACCTATGCTTACTGTGTGTGTGTGTGTGTATGTGTGACGGGGTGATTGAGTTTGTGTTACTGTTTGTCTATTTCTTACGTGAGCCTTGAAGGCTTCGCCTCTTGTTGTAGGATAGACTGACTGGTTAGAAAAAGAACAAACAAATCAGTAAAAAGGAGGCACACAAAAATGTTTTAAATGAATGAATGTCAATTTAGTTTCTAATCAAACTCAAATTACTATTTCATATTTTCTCCATACTTTTTGGGCAAGAGCTTTTTTCTCATTTCTATCTCATCTTTATTCTGATTAAAACTAATGAAGACTTTGCGATTTTAGGAGAAAACAGGGGAGAGCGCATTGCTCATTGCCTTGGTATTACTGTAACATGTAACTTTGTAAGGTATTGAATTGATAAAGGTAAATGCACAATTTGGGAGAACAGTGGGCAATACAAAGAAGAAAAATGGCAGGTCTGACACTCTCATAATCGAAATCCTCTCTGTGCTTGTAATTATCAGACACTGACAGATGGATAGACACTAGCTGAACACTAGCTGGCTGTACTCTGCTTGACATAGTTGAGCCCAAGAAAATCTCTGAAAACAACCCAAACTCACAAACCAAGGACCCCCGGTGTCATCACCATCAAAACAAAAAACCCACAACAGATATCAAAATAAAGAAACAACAGCAAACACATAGGAAAATAAGCAAGCAAGCAAAGAAACTAACACACACACGCAAAAAAAGCAAACAACACAACACAGTGAAATTGAAAAAGGAGTTTTATGCAAGCTGTTATGGCATAAAACTTTAACACAAAAAAAGTGTATCTCTATGGGACGTAACATTAAAAAGAGATTTCTGACAATTAACATTGAGAGCGAGACGTGTGATCAGAATTTGTTACGCATGATGTGTATCTATTCACGTCTACTAGTACTACACATTTTTGTTGTTGAATCAGAATGTGAGGATGGAAATGCTTAAACATCTGTTATAATTTTTATAAGAACATATTTTCATGTATTCTGTTCTGTGTTTTAGCAAAAGAAAATAGAAAATAAAAGCTCCAAGAAGAAACACACCGCAAGAACAAGATGGTAAAAAAGAAAGAAACAAAAAGAAACATACAAAAGAAAGAAAAAACCCACAAAAACAACATGTTTTGGCTACCAACTAAATAAGCTGTGACTTGTAAACACTTTCTTTGCCATGTCTCTAAACAAGCTCATTATCCTGGACAGGAAAAAAAGACCAAAGAACCTGGTAGGTTGCCATAAGTGTAGGTGTTTTCCCCTCTTCTTTTGACCCATGTTCTTAATAGAAACTGCTGTGGAAACAGAGCCAGTCACTAGTAGTGTGTATAATAGCTGTTTGGCAGTTTTGCTGTCAGGACTTCCTTGTTTGTGTGTGTGTGTGTGTGTGTGACTGACTGTGTGTGTGTGTGTGTGTGTGACTGTGTGTGTGTGAAGAACAAAAGGAAAGAATAGGACGGGAGGGAAGGAGGGCTCAGTCCTGAGGAGACTGAAAAAGCTGCACCTGGGTCTCACTGGCTCGTTGAAATGTATACTTTACTTTCAAATTCAATACAGGAATAGTGTAACATGAAACCCACCTTTTAAGACCTTTAAAAAAAATGAAAAAAATCAGTGCTTTATAACCGAGTCTTAAATTGGAGGTAAATTTATGATCTGTGTTGGGAACAGAAAATCTGAAAAGGCAAGGTGTTACTGTTAACAGAGGGGAGGTTAGGGAGGGTCTTAAATTGGGGACTTTCGGCTATCCAAAGAGTGTCCTTTCATGGCAGGTACCACTGAACTTTCAATAGTTCTATCCTGTATTTAACATAAGGCCAAAAAAAAAAATAGGTGTGGTTACGGTAACATAGCCAAAAAAAATAGGGTAGGTAGGTAGGCAATCACTTTTTTTTTTTTTAACTTTTTTTTCTAATGTGTACAAATTAAACCTACTTGACAGGGAAATAAGTGTGCGACACGGGCGCTTTCGCTTTCATTGCGTTTTTTGCACTCGTTTTTTTTGTTTTGTTTTTTTGGTTTGTGACATATGTAATAAAAAGTTATAGGATCGGCCCCTAAAAATAGGGTAGGTCGGGTTACCGTAACCACACCTATTTTTTTTTTAGGCCTAAGGTTAGAACTGTAAACAAGGAGATGTGTGGGAAGCTGCTATTGCGGAAACCTCTGAATATGATTGGTATTCTGTAGTGTTCCTGGGGATATATGTTTTTGTGTGATCTTGTTTGAATTTTTACTTGATGTAAACAACACATTATTGACTATTGTTGAAGACTCCTTTGATTTGAAGTGATTGTTGCAAAGATAGGGAGCAGGGTGGGGATGGACAGTGGGGGGAAATGGGTCAAATAAGATCAAGAGGCAAACAGACATGAATTGAATGCCATGATAACAAAGTGGGGGGGGGGGGGGGGGGGTGGGTTCGAGGCCTGGGACTGGGAGAGGGCATCGATTGTGGGTGTTCCGGTTGTGGGTGTTCCGCGAATGGATTTAAGTCAAAATAAAGTTTCAGGCTGTGATACCGTTAGTTGCTTAGACTTTTTATGTGGTATATTATTTATATATAATATATATAAAAGTTTCCTTGTTTTTTAAGTGTTATCGTGTGTCCTTGTCGGGTCATGGGCATGATTGATTGGCTGCAGTCTTGTCAGTGTTGAGCTTTGTTGTCAGCAACAGTTGGTGTACAATGTGACAAGGAATATTTTGCTCAGTCCCTACAACTACTTAAAAGAGTGATTGACAACTTCAGGGGTCATAACCATAAAGTGATAGGGAATACAGAGTTGAACACTCTGTTGTGACATTCATGTCCGCACAAATGTAAGACTGGGATTAATTTCCTTGGCTGAGGCGAAGCATTACTGTTCAGATTGACGTCTGTGAATAAATGAAAGCGGAAACATTTGCTGGAATGAAAATTAAAGAAGTGATGAAAAAAGAGAATCTCCCAGTCCCAATGGGGGCCCCACCTTCTAAAAAAAAAAGGGAAATGATGGTGCTAGGTTACACGGCCCTAGAGATATTATTATTGATTAGACTATACAGCAGTTTAAGTCCGAGTCTGTCTCCTTTGTTCCAACGGTGACAAGCTACTTATCTGCAAAGTTCTCTTTGTGGGTCACACCCATTTTCTTATTGAATCCGACTGTGCTAGAAAGCCTCCAGTGTGACCTTGTTTTGTGGTTTATGTCGTTCTGCAGCCCTTATCTATCGATTTAGTCTACCAGGGGTTTGTGTTGAGAACTAGATCCCCCTTCAATCCTCTTAGCTCTGAAAGTAATACACTGGCGTAGTGCTGTGGGAGTTCTTGGGGGTGAAAATCCATTCAGGGAAAATGATGTCTTGATAGAGTAGGAAATTATCATCTACCTGATGGTGGTTGCCTGCTTTAACTCGGTAGGCTGGCTATGAATTAAGATGTCAGACAAGTATTGATTGTGCTAGCTTGTGTTGACAAATTATGGTTTCCGCCCATCCGGTATTGTTGTATTGTTAATGTTATTGTTTCTTTGTTTCATTTTGCAGAAATATTAGAGATGACACTGCGTGAATAAACTAAAGGAAACGGAAAGTTTCAGCCTGAAGCAGGGTTAATGATTAGAAAGAAAGATAGAAAAGAAAAGAAAAGAAAAAAGCGGGAAGACAAGTACATTTTACAGACAACTACCTTGCATTAGATGGAATTTTTTTTTTAGATAACTACAAATATTCCTCTATTTTCAAGCCCCTCCCCCCCACCATCAAAAAAGAAGAAAAGACCACACCCTTCAAAACAAAAACAAAAAAAGAATCACACAGTTTTTACTGAGAGCTCTGGCCAGCTATGTTGTATGAACAAGTTTGTTTTCTATTTTCACCAGGCAAGTTGAGTCAGACTCATTCAGGTATTGAGCTGTTCACGACATTGTGAATCACGGGATTTTTTTTTTCAGTGTGCCCAGTGATGCAGTTCAAATTTGCACTTACGCTTGTGACTTGATTTAGTCCTGAAAAAGCCCCCGGGGGTGTTCATTTCACCAGCTGAGTCACATCATGAATAATTTTCGGGGAAAATTAATAGTTCTTGTTGCGCCCCATCTCATCATCGGCGCTTTTCCGGAAATGACCTGCGCTTTGTTGGAATTCCAACAATGGCCGCCATTGTAGGAATTCCAACTTTGCGCTACGCGATTCTAGAAATGTACCGCACGCATAGTGAGAATTCTGCTCTTTCTTAGAATGCGATGTAAAATGATACAAGTCGTGTTGGCATATGATGATCCTTGCGTTTTAAAATGATGAATGCTTAGTCTCGAAAATGCAGATGTATAACGCACCAAACCAACCGAATTACAAAAAACAAAAACACTTGAAAACTTCGGCGGGCTGGAACAACACAGATCAACGTCACATCCCACTCGACCAAAACGCACCAATTTGACGTAATTTTTAACGTCACAGTTTCAGATCTTACATTTTACAACAACAAAAACAACAAAACAAGAATGTTCTGATATAACTTCTCACTGGTAACAATCGATGTAATAATTTTTATTCAGTCTTAATTGATTATATATTAAACTCACACAGTCTCTCTGGACTGCATGTTGGGCGCAAAGTAAGAATCCGGGGCAGAGTTGGAATAATCGGGATTTCCCAAAACCTCATTTGATTTCCAACAAATGGCAACCCTTCGACTGGCACAAAAAAGTATACCCTTTTCACAGGTCATGAATAAGGTATATATGAAAAAGCAAGGTCTTATACAGGGGAAGTCTTCAATTGGGGGTGTGGGGGTACACTGTGTAACAATTCTCTCAGTGACACTCAGCGCATGCAGCTAGCTAGTTGCTGCTGTCTTGATCTATTTTGAACACAATGATTTTTTTTTTCTCAGAGTAGAGTGTTAGTTTGTATTAACAGGCTGAAATCATCTTTAATTTGAATCAACATTTTGGAACAATCAATCACATCAATATAGCGCACAGACTTGCACATTACGTTTCAAGAGCCTAGATTACCATGCAGTGACAAGAGCCTACTCAGTAAAGGGACGTAATGCTGTCTCTGCAGCCCCGAGAGACTGGCTGTGTGAGTTTAATATATATAATCAGTTAAGACTGAGTAAAAAATTATTACAATCGATAGTTACCAGTGAAAAGTTATATCGGAACACTCTTGTTGTGTTTTTGTTGTTGTAAAATGTAAGATCTGAAACGTGAAAAATTACGTAAAATTGGTGCGTTTTGGTCGAGTGGGATGGGTCGTTGAACTGTGTTGTTACAGCCCGCCGAAGTTATCAAAAGTGTTTTTGCTTTTTGTAATTCGGTTGGTTTGGTGCGTTATACAATGCATCTGCTTTTTCAAGACTAAGCATTGATCACTTTAAAACACAAGGATCATCATAGGCCATCATGACTTGTATCATTTTACATCGCATTCTAAGAAAGAGCAGAATTCTCACGATGCGCGCGGTACATTTCTAGAATCGCGTAGCGCAAAGTTGGAATTCCTACAATGGCGGCCATTGTTGGAATTCCAACAAAGCGCAGGTCATTTCCAGAAAAGCGCCGATGACGAGATGGGTCGCAACACTGCAGATACAACATTACTTCCCTTTACTGACTGAGCCTAAACTCTTGTCACTGCATTGTAATCTAGGCTCATGAAACGTAATGTGCAAGTCTGTGTGCTATATATTGATCATGATGTGATTGATTGTTGCAAAATGTTGATTCACATTTCTGCACATGAACTTTTAACCTCTTCTCCATATCCCCCCTCCAGCTCTCCCCAAACCTGGGGCTGATTCCAGAATACCTTTTCTTTGTTTGTACTGTTGGTTGGCTTTGGCCGGCGGCTTCCTGACTTCTTGACAAAAATAACGGTGGGTGAGGTAACCCCACGAAACCAGTGAGTGTTTTCTCAAAGGATCGGGGTTATGTCTTAGTCTTACAATGAGAGACCGATACTTCAACTAGATCTGTTTGGAGAGGTTTCTCTTTCTTTGTGTGTGTGTGTGTGTGTGTGTGTGTGTGTGTGTGTGTGTGTGTGTGTGTGTGTGTCAGAGGTGTTATAAATTAGGCTGTGGCTATATCGAGATCAGCTCGTTACTCCCCCGGCTCGTTACTCCCCCTTAGAGGGCCGTCACACATGCGACTGAGTCGCGCGATTTACCCTGTCACACAGCCGACTCAGTCGTAGAAAACAGCTACGACAAGTCTCTGCGACTCAGTCTCATGCGATTCCCTCGTAGCTTTGAGGTTTAGAACATGTTCTATTCCTGCAATCCAGTCGTCGGTCAATCGCAGGGGCAGAGCCAACAGAGCCAATCAGAACGCGTTGCTGCGGCCTTGACGCCGTGACGTAAAATAATGGCGGACAGTGGCGTACAGTGTCTCTTCGTCGATTCAAAACTTTTTGGAAGAACAGTTTTTGAGTCACTTGAGAAAAAGTGACTCTATGTAATCGGTCAGTGTTAGTCTGTCCGGCCGGCCGTCCGGCCGGCCGTCCGTAGACACCACCTTAACGTTGGACTTTTCTCGGAAACTATCAAAGCGATCGGGCTCATATTTTGTTTAGTCGTGACCTCCAATGACCTCTACACTTTAACGATGGTTTCGTTGACCTTTGACCTTTTTCAAGGTCACAGGTCAGCGTCAAAGGAAAAATTAGACATTTTATATCTTTTCTCGGAAACTATCAAAGCGATCGGGCTCATATTTTGTTTAGTCGTGACCTCCAATGACCTCTACACTTTAACGATGGTTTCGTTGACCTTTGACCTTTTTCAAGGTCACAGGTCAGCGTCAAAGGAAAAATTAGACATTTTATATCTTTGACAAAGTTCATCGGATGTGATTGAAACTTTGTAGGATTATTCTTTACATCAAAGTATTTACATCTGTAGCCTTTTACGAACGTTATCAGAAAAACAAGGGAGATAACTAGCCTTTTCTGTTCGGCAACACACAACTTAACGTTGGGCTTTTCTCGGAAACTATAAAAGTGACCGGGCTCAAATTTTATGTGAACGTGACTCATTGTGTTGTGAATAGCAATTTCTTCCTGTCCATCTGATGCCTCATATAATATTCAGAACTGCGAAAGTGACTCGATCGAGCGTTTGCTCTTCTTGTTTACTCAGATATAAAGGAGACGTTTTAGGCGTGTACAGCGGTCGGAAAACATTAATTGCAGCTGTCTGGGAACTTTATTTCTTGCAAAGGCGTAATGCTGAAAGGAATTTTTCAGAAAGGTAGAGCGACGTTCGAACATTTAGCGTCTGCTCTCGCAAAGCGGGCTTGCCGTGTTCACTGTGACACGTCACTTCCGCCCCGCTCGCGTGGAGTTATCGTTCGTCAGTCGTTCGTCTATCGTTCATCGTGTGACGGGTCAATGGTCTACGATGTGATGTGCGATCGGCCAAAGACTGAATCACGCAACTGAATCGCGACGACTGAGTCGCATGTATGACCGCAGCTTTAGGGTTAAGGTTGGGTTAGGGTTTGGGTTAGTAACAAGCCGGGGGAGTAACGATACGGGGGAGTAACGATACGGGGGAGTAACGAGATGCTCCCGCTATATCCACGGGTCCGTGCTTCGAGTCCCGATGCTATATATCCACGTGACTGACGTCATCGCACTCAAGGGACGCTACTCTCGGCCAACATTTTCCTGCTTTCGGTTCGGCACTTCACTGACATTACTAGGACGTCAGCTATCAAATTTATATCAAAGTCAAAATTCCACTTTTAATCACAAGTTAGACTTCATGAGTGGTATACAGCGTCCAAAGATCGATCAGCAGCAGTTTCCCCTCCTTAATTTGTACCTCGTTAGCTAAACTTAAATGTTTATTCGGGATTTGCATTTCCTAGTTTGCGGTGATTTTTGATGCAGTGTGATGCAATTGTGTCGCTTGCTGAAACGCTTTCTATTTAAAGTGAGTGTTGTCGTTGTCAACTTGTGGACTAAGGCTACCAACCGGAAGATGAAGAATGATGCATTAGTCTTCCCTATTCGCTAGATTGGTGCTGATGGGCCGAACGCCGTTAGTCAGAACTCCCCACAGTACTCCAATGATTTTTAATTCACCATATTTAAAATTTTCGGAGCGCGCTTTCGGAGGGCTGCTAAGTGCTATCGATCTCGAAGAACGTTTCGAAAGTTGCACATGAGTGCGCTCCTCAAAGGGTGCGCTCCTCAAAGGCTTTCAGTTTGGTTTGTAGGTTGTCAAAAGAGTTGAATGTTTCGCCGACACTAATCGTTTCTTCCTCCACCTCCATCTCAACAATATGGCGCCAAGTGTGCCAACGCGAGGCTACGACTAAACTGCCGAGTGATTCCGAACGATTCCGAGTAGTTCCGAGCGGACATGACGTCAGTAACGTGGATATAGCATGGGGACTAGAGGCACGGATCCGTGGATATAGCCACAACCTATAAATTATGTCTTTTGACCTGTGTCTGGTTCTTGTCTTCTTAACTTTCGTTGGTTGGCTTTAACTTCTTTTGTCAGGAATGTAGAGACCGTGTGTTAATAAAATGCTGGTTACTTTGCAAGTTCTATAATTTAATCAGCTTTGTTGTACTTGCTTCAGTCCAGAATCCTCTTGACCAGTAAAATCTTCAGTCTTTGTGTTTCTATAAAAAAAACCACAAAAAAAAAACTACCGACCAACAAAACAAACAGAAGAAAAACAAGACTTAAAAAAAATAAATAAATAAGGGGAGGTGGGGGGAGAGAAAAAAGTAAATAAAGGCAACAACGGTTTCAAGGACGACTAATGCAGTAGACATCCCCTTTTTTGCACCCTTTCTCTGTCTCTTTGATTGACAGTCCATATATATACAGACTTTACATGCTATGTTTTTTTAATATCGGGACCCAAATCGACTGTAGAAAAGAATTTTTATGTTGAACTTTACAGAAAGGGGGGTTGAAGCAAACATTTTTCTGCAGTATATGTACACACACTGGGTCCCAATCTTCTGTGAAGGGCGTTGTCCTTACACCCCACTGGAGCCTCATCGGCCTACTTTCAAGTGCTTTTAACAATGTCAGAGTTGTAGCCATGCCCAAGTAGATTTGCACCAAAAACATATGAAGAAAAAACAATCCATTGAGGTACAACTACATCAGTACATGTGGTTCTTATTGAAATGGATGGTTGTGTGATTGCAAGGTTAGGCAGCGGGGGTAATAACTAATATTACTAATAATTGAAAGGTTGGGTGGCAAAACCAGTGTCTTCTTCTGTCTTCTGCGTTCGTGGGCTGAAACTCCCACGTTCACTCATGTTTTTGCACGAGTGGAATTTTACGTGTATGACCGTTTTTACCCCGCCATTTAGGCAGCCATACGCCGCTTTTGGAGGAAGCATGCTGGGTATTTTCGTGTTTCTATAACCCACCGAACTCTGACATGGATTACAGGATCTTTTCCGTGCGCATTTGGTCTTGTGCTTGCGTGTACCAGACCTGGGAACCCATACGATTTCGCCGTATTTTGTACGCATGATTGTCTAGAATACGATCAGTACGGTCAGTGGGGAAAAAATACGACGAGAAAAATTCCTACACTACTTTTCTTCACAGGTGCCGATGCAGTATGTTGACACATGATTACAGTTTTTGTCAGTTAACATTGTAAAAATCATGTTTTAAATGTATAGGTAAAATTAATTAACAGTGTGACGGACGCGTGGGAAGCATGTTTGAATCATGGACGTTCAAATGATGTGTGGAGTACGCTCATTTTTCTATAAATACACCAAGTTTGTTTCAGAATACTCTAAGCGCAAAACAGGGGTTCCCAGGTCTGGTGTACACACGAAGGGGGTTAAGTCACTAGCAGGTCTGCACATAAGTTGACCTGGGAGATCGGAAAAATCTCCACTCTTAACCCACCAGACGGCAGCGACCGGGATTCGATCTCACGACCTCCCAATTAGGAGGCCGACGTCTTACCACCACGCCACTGCGCCCGTCGCAAAACCAGTGTTATTCCCATGCCTCTGTCTCCGGTCATGGATGCATACTTTTCTGATCTAACGCATTGGTCTGCTGACCCTTGGCGATCCTTGGCCGGTTGTTCCTCTGAATCTGATAGTTTTGACATGTGAAGGAGGTCTTCTTCCAAGCCGGCAAAGCCAGCACATTGGGACCTGTACATATTTTCAACCCAGGTCCAACTGACCTTTTGTCCTCTGGGGCTGTGAACAGAAAAAACTTTGTGCAAAGAGCATAACCTAATACAGTGACACCTCCCTTTTAAGACCCCCTGATTTAAGACCTAATTCACCCCTTTTAAGACCTTGCTTTTTAACGAATTTCTGTTCATTTTCTCTGTGAATCTACTGACATTTCAAGACTTCCTCCTAACTTTCTGCACACCTTTGATAAGCTTGTAACAGAGACTGCCTGTGTTTCAGTGTTCATCGCGGGTCTGTTTGGGGAGGACAAGGGCAAGGTCATTGTGCAGCTGCTGCAGCTGCTGCCCTTGCTGCAGGCGGGCAACGAGAAGGCCAAGGCCGAGTACCTCAACCTCATCCCGGACGTCCTCTCCCACACAATCGAGAAGGGCGTCAACATTGAGGAGAGCCGCCAGCTCCTCTCCTACTCCCTCATCCACCCGGCCATCTCGCAGGAAGAGCGCTCCAAGTTCCGCATGTGGCTGGGCTACCTGGAGGAACGCTTCACCTTCCACATCTCACACAGCCGCCCCACCCCCACGGGCGGTCAGCACAACAGTCTGACCGGCACCTTCACCCCGGTCTCTCAATCCCACTCTCACGAAGCCTTGAACAATATCCATTGCACGGAGGCCGCCAGCCCCAGTATCTCGGCCGGCAACGGCTGGCACGGCCACCATGGGCAGGGACACTTGGTACCCGACGGTGGCGCTGTGTCCGGGGTTGGGGGGCTGGGTGAGGGTGGGGCTGGGGGGTCCAGTAACGGACACCAGGGCCTGCGGGCCACGAACAGTCACGCGGGAGCGTTCAGTGTACACCATCATCAGCAGCATAACGGACACATGGCGTTGCACGCCACATCCTCTGCCCCTCCCCAGTTCGAGACCATGGCAGCTTCAGTTCCACAGGGTAAGACAGTTTCTCTTGGTGTTAATTTATTTTATTGTACAGTGGAACCCCACTTTTAAAACCTCAATAAACTTGAGAAAATCAGGTCTTAAAAAGGAGGGAGTCGTAACATGGGGGTAAATTTACAGAGGTTACAAACAGAACATCCGAAACGGGGGTCTTATCTGTTTGTTTATCAAACTTAGTCACTTTTTTGTTTGCATGATTTACAGTAGTTTGACAGCTAGTGATAGAATACAACAAAGCGCTTAATAGTCACACGTCATGTGCAAGTTCATGCTTGTAAAGTTGAAACACCTATCACATTGTAAAGTTCAGGATTTTTGCTCTGGCAGGAAGAATAGGAAAAAATCCCCCATGTGTGTGTAGTTGCAGTTCTCAGCAGGAAAAAAGTCAGTAGTACCTGTTGACAAGTAATACACTTTTCATGCATGCTTGAAAGAGAGTTGTGGTTCATGTCGATGTGAGGGGTACTAGGAACTACTGTTTGAGTGCAGGAAGTTTTAGAGACCAATTGTAGTTTTTCTGTCTTATTTTTAAATTTTTATTTCTGTGGTCATGCCATAGAAAAAATGTCAGACAGTTGTTGCAACTTAATTAATTGTGCAGCACACATGATAATGAGCACGTACACATGCATGCTAATGACATCAGCAATTAATGTCAACGAGTCTGGTGTCTAGCGTCACCCTTGATCAATAAAACTTAGCTGCATGGCTCACTTTTTTCCTGCTTTGAAGGACTTACTCTTGAGGGACTTAAAAATGAAACTGCTGGTAGGAAAAATCCCATGTCTGTTGTCAAAGATTTGTAAGGTGTGAGTGCGTGTGCATATAATTTACATTAGAATTTTTCCAGATGATATCCCAACACATTTTTTTTTTAACATGTTTTGTGAAATGTATTTAATGGGGCCATATCCGGCTATTAAAAAAGTTGAGGGTGCACTGTAGTGACTGCATTTTTTTCGATCTAATTGAAAACAACTTTGGTCAAACGTTCTTTGAGTTAGACTCTGTCCGGACTATGGGATTCAATTTCAGCGTGGAAGCTTAGAAATAGTTTCATTAATTTGTTATTTGTTAATCAAAATTGCAATAACAGACACAGAAGTGGTTCCATTGCATTCTTGATTTGTTGCTAAATACAAAAGGACTGAGTCTAAGTGAAGACTTTTCAGTTCAGATATCATGTTTAGGCCGAAAGATGGACTGAAAGTTTTGATATCGCTTAACGCAACTTGTTCTTTTTTTTCTTACAGGTACCAACAACCAGCCCAACATGCACACACCCCTCCGACGCACCACTTCCATCGTTCCCAGCAACCCCCTCCCCTTACGGGTTCAAAACCCAGAAAAGACTGTGACAGACTGGCTCCAGATGCACCCTGCCGTACAAGGCGGGTCGGGGGGTCCCGTGGTGGGGAGAGGACGCTCCCCCTCCCTAACGGAACACGCTCCCTTGTCCCCGCAAAGTAGTGTGACTTCCTCAGGAAGTGGTGGTAGCGATTCTCAGCATCACGACGATGGGCCGCAGCCTATCCGGGACAGCTTTCTGGAAGAAGGCAGTGGCATGAGAGGTGAGTGGATTGATATTGCTCGTGATTTTACGAACCAGTGTTTTTTGATATTTCTTATTTTTGAAGGGTTTGGTTGACAAGAGTTTCGTTTCCATGTATGCATTAGTTTATTTCTTTTTGTGTGTGTGTGTGTGTGTGTGTGTGTGTGTGTGTGTGTGTGTGTGTGTGTGTGTTTGTTGTTGTTGTTGCCATGTGCTTATGTATGCCTGTCACTCTTGCGAACTTCCAGGTCTTCACACAAGGATATGATTACATAGCTACAACACCTTCTAAGGCTATTGCAACATACAGTTTGCATACATTCCTTCTTTTTAAAACTGTCTCCATGTTTTTATTGTACATATTTTGAGACTAGCGCATATCATTAACACTGACTGAATTTTTGTCCAAGAAAAGAAGAAGAAGAAAAAAACCATTTGTAAATGTAATGACTAATGTTTAGGTGTTGATCCACCTGACAGATCATAATAATATCATAGCCACATAATTTTGGAATTGTTTCTACTTGAAGCGGGGCGCGCGGCGCTTTCCATAGTAGGAAGGTTCTCCCATGAGAATTCCCCTTTTGAGAAGAAAGCCATTGTTTCCTTGCCAGCAAATGTGCACCATACGATACCAGGAAGTTGTGCTGAAAGTGAAAAGGATCAGTTTTGAATGGCAACATATGGACATTTCCTTGCAAATATAAGATTCAAGGCCTAGACCGAGAAGGTGAGCTCACCTTCAAGTTACCTACTGAAATACTTAATAATAATATATACTTAACTTTGAGTAAAACAGCCCTGAAAAATTCATTTCATGGGATATTTTTCAAGATTTTAAAGCTGATAAGTGATAGTAAAGAGAAATTGTCTGTGGAGTGTGTACAATAAGCAGCAATGATGTGTTTTGAGTTAGAAAGCTATCACACAGATTTGATGTTTCCAAATATGTTTGAAGTAGTGTGACATGAGTTTGGGAAAACTTACTAGAAACCAAAGTGAAACATGGTTGAAAACCAATGCTGCCTGATGTGGAAGGAAACTTGCTAAACATGACCTATTTTCGTTGCCCCTGACTTACAAAAGAAAAGGCATAAATCCAAACGCCTGAACCCAAAAGAATTGCAACATTACACTGGCAGCATGATTTGACCTACTCCGCAATACATGTATTGTGCAAGTGTTTTGGTGAAAAGAAGCGCTTTTTCATACAGACAATATTCCTTTAAGGAAGTTAGGCTGACCTGAGCATTTTGATACATAGAGGCAGTATTGGAAACTTTGAAAGGAAACCGTGGAGAATGCCAGGGGTATACTTTATTGCATTCAATTGCTAGATTCAGGAAGTTATGTGTCTTAGATTTCAAAAAAGGGGTTTAACTTTTAAGTAAATTAAGATCATGTTAAAGTAAACATGTTTGTTTTGATTGCGAAAATTTTGTTTCTTCTTCAAAGGTAACTGATCGTAACATCTCTAAATAAATGTTGAAATCTGTACCAGGATTGTTGTTTAAAAAAAAAGAAGTTTTTCAGTTGTTTTGTCTGTGAATTTGATCATTATCAGGACACAACATAGAACAGACCAGGTTATTCATTCATTTTTTTAATATTTGTTTATCCATAGTTTGGGTCAAGCATAGCTCATTAGCTGCATGCTATAAACTTATAAAGACTTCAAAGTACAACTAATTACATACTGATATAGCATTAAAAAATGTTCAGATGTGAATTTTTCACGATCAAAATGTTCAAAACAGACGGTAACCTTTGATAGATTTGACAGATCAGCGGAGGAAAATTCTACAGCATCCAGAGCAAAAGAGCAATCACTTTAATTACTCATTACCCACATGCCCTGAGGCCTAGGTCACAAATTGTTGCATGTGGAGAAAACATTTCTGGCTAGTAACCAGAATTGTGTGTGCTGTCGGCCGTGGACTGTCTGGCTTTGCTGACACTGTCTAAACTCGTGAAACACAGCTGCAGGGTCTGGTATTGATCTGATATGATGGCGTTTTGGACTCCGGTTACTTGAATTATTACCGGCATTATCATTTTTTGTGTGTGCTTTGTTTCGTTGTTGTTCAGTGTCTGGCATTTTCTTTTGGGGGGTTTTGTCTGGGAAAAATGCATTGTCTGAAAAAAACGGTTATTTTGCATGTGATTATTTTGGCAGGAGTTTTTTTTTTTATGTCATAAGTGGGTCATTGGGTGATTCTCATTTCTATTTTTTCCCCCTGGTATTTCTTAATGTGCTCTTGTTGTACCTTTGGTTGTGTTTGTGTGTTATGAAATGTGTTTCAGAGAGAGAGAGAGAGAGAGTTGTCCGCCGAAATTTTTGTTTGTTCCGCCGGAAAAGCAAAAGTGTCCGCCGAAAAAATAAAGGGGGGAGGCACACAAAAAAAGCACCGGTTACTTTTGCCTTAGCGCAAAAGCCCGCGAAAACTTTGTTCACGCACTGCTACCGCCCGCCTCAGTTACTTGAACTTTGAGTGAAACAGCTCGCTGTTGATTCGCGGGCACGCTATAGGATTCGCGGGCACGCGACAGCATTGAACGCAGTGTACCAGTGAAAATGTCGATCGCGCGTGTTGTAAAACGTGGTCAAAGATTCGATGACACTGGATGCGCAAACAAATGGAAATGGGAGTGGGTGTCGGCTGTTGTGGAAGTGAATAGAGACAAACAGCGCGTCTGCACCCGATTTAGAAAAATTGATGTCCGTGGTTCAGCATGGTGCATCGTCTGCAACACCTACTAACTGTTACTGACCATCTCCGCAGGAAGAAGCACATTGAAACGTGCTCTTCTCTGAAGGACAATCAACGTTTGCCAGGTGGTTTTTTTTCTGCTCAAGTAAGGCACAGTGCTCCTGAATTGTTTGATTTTCCTTCGATTTTATACGGCAGAAGAAGAACAGATTTTGGCTCAAGTCAAGCGAAGAACACCGCTCTAGATCTGAACTTTGCGCATCCGTTTCAGTTTTTCTCTATTCGAATGTCACTGTGCTGATCGTATTCGTAATCTTCGAACTATATTTACCAAATTTAAGCAAGGGTTGGAGCTGGGCTGGTACCCAAACCTCTAACCCACAAATCAAAGAAAAATCTTTGCGTTGAGCCTTATTTTTCTTCTTCTTTTTTTTAATACTTTTTTTTAAAACTCATTGTAAGAGATCATGGGAAAGTAACTTAAGTAGGCAATTCTTATTGGTGAGCCTTTGTAACTTATATGTTTGAAAGTAAACCAGATTGTGTTACAAGTTACATTTTCCTGTTTGTCTCAACAGATCAATTTTTTTAACAAATTTCAACCATATAATTACGTATATATTTTTTTTTCCAAAAAATCAAAAATTGGTACTAAAAACTTGATTCTAAAAACAGAATTTAATGGCAAACTTGGAGCTATTCACAACCTACTTGCCTGATGAGTTGGGTCACCCAACCTGTTCACCCGGTGTTACACTTGTCCCAGTTCGCTGCAGTGACCCCTGAAGATTGCTAACAGCTTTCCGTTCAATTTAGTGACCCGTGGAATTCGCCAACAGCTATATTTGCGGTTTTACCTTTTACAGTGCCGTGAATGTCTGTGCCCTCTCAAGGCTGGCCGTGTCACGCCTCGCGTTCAGTGAACTGGTTGGGTCACGTTTTGCGTGTTTAGAACCCCCACCCCCCACCCCCCACACACACACACACTCCACTCCCGAATTGAGACACCCCCCCCCCCCCCACCCCCTTTTAAGGCCAAAGATGTTGTTTTCATGCACATTTTTAAGACTCTCTCCCCGTTAAGACCTGTTGGTTTTTTAAATCAGATTTTCAGGGTCTTAAGGGGGGGGGGGGGGGGGGGGGGGGGGAATGCGGGGTTCCACTTTAAGAAATTAAGAGCGTTACTGTTGGTGTTGCTTTATTGAGTGAGGAATGTTTTTTTTTTAAGGGAAGAAACAGTAAATGCGTGAATTATAGATGCACAAGTCATGCTATTGATTTGGGGAGAACCCCTCCCCCAACAGCAGCAGTTGAGCAGCATAAACAACAACAGCAACAACAACAACTTAAACAACAACAACAACAACAACAACATCCAAAACAACAAAACAACAACAACAAGCAAACGGAAGTCTGCGAAGGATTTTGCTATGCTATTGCCTGTCTTGTAGAAAGGCCAAACTTCCCATCGCTGAGATGTTTTTTAGTGGATATTATAACTCGGTACTTCCTACCGGTACTCCCTTCAAATCCAAGTCAGTGTCCTGTGTCTGTGACATGCCCTTTCATGGAATACTCTGTCCTGTTTTCCCCCTTAAGCACTGATGCAATGATTCCATTCTATTTTGTCTATTTTTTAAGCAAATCAGCTTTCTTTGTTCCGGTGATTTTATGGTTCACCTTTACATTCTGTTTTTCTTTCTGACCACAGAAATGTGCAGTCAGGTGAATATTTGTTTTACAACAGTTTGTCTTCATTTAATGTTGGCATCTAGCTGCATCGAGTTGTTGATGAGGTGTACGGTAGGTGATAAAAAAATCTCACCCACCCAACAAAAACAGTCTCTTTTTTACAGAGAGGTAGGATACGAACGGATTAACATTTGGACTATCAGACAGACTCACGGACTTACAAGACTCTCTCTCTTTCCTTCTAGCACACCTTGGCACCAGTAACGTGGTCGCAGAACAGGTTTTGTGGCAGAGAAATGCGTAATCTTACTCTCTCAACCTTTTCATCGCGAGCGTGTTTACAATACATTATACCTGTCCATTCACATCATTGCGAATTGATTAATTAATCCTCACAAGGACACAAACACTCGGACAGCCGCAGAGACTGAGAAAAAACAACCGTCAAGTTTATAAGTGTACTGTCCACGGTGAGTTAACACGAACGATGTTTTCAGTTTTGAGAATAACACACGTTGGTTCAAATACTGAGATTATCATTTCAACAATGAAATTATTGTTTCATCAGTTTGGAAAACACATGCTCACATATATATATATATATAAAAAGGGAAATAGCGGTCCAAAATTTGACGCTTATCCGGTATAGAACTCTCTTACCACAAGCTCTACTCTCTTCTTTGTCGAGTTTTTAAAGGAAGATACATATAAATAATAATCAAAAGCATACAAACTTAGAAATTGCCAACACTACACGATTATTAGTCCACTTACTCTGCAAAATCATACTAGTGTTTTGTTCACAATAAGCACCCCTTTAAAAGTCTTTTTTTTTTTTAGCAGTTAGCCAAACTCCTCAAAGCTTTATTGATGGCCGCAGGAGCGGTCATCTTCTTCTTCTGCGTTCGTGGGCTGAAACTCCCACGTACACTCGTGTTTTTTGCACAAGTGAAATTTTACGTGTATGACCGTTTTTTACCCCGCCATTTAGGCAGCCATACGCCGCTTTCGGAGGAAGCATGCTGGGTATTTTCGTGTTTCTATAACCCACCGAACTCTGACATGGATTACAGGATCTTTTTCGTGCGCACTTGGTCTTGTGCTTGCGTGTACACACGGGGGTGTTCGGACACCAAGGAGAGTCTGCACACAAAGTTGACTCTGAGAAATAAATCTCTCGCCGAACGTGGGGACGAACTCACGCTGACAGCGGCCAACTGGATACAAATCCAGCGCGCTACCGACTGAGCTACATCCCCGCCCAGAGCGGTCATCTATTGGAATGCATTTGGAGAGGTGACATGTCTCGTTTTGTTACCGTTCTCACGAGATCAGTTACAGTTTTCTCTCTCTCTCTCTCTCTCTCTCTCTCTCTCTCTCTCTCTCTCTCTGTATGTATGTCTTTGTCTGTGTCTCCCTCTGAGTCTCTCCGCTTCTGTCTTTCTATGTCTGTCTCTGTCTATGTGTGTGTGTGTGTGTGTGTCTCTCTCTCTCTCGCTCTCGCTCTCTCTCTCTCTCATCCGACTCCTGGCACACAGGTCAAAGCAGAGGTTAACTTGAGTACACGTGGACCTAGCAGGAGGGGGGTGATTCGGGTCAGAAGTGGGGTAAAGCACTTTGGTCTTCAGTTTTTGGGTTATAGCTTTCAGTGGAGAAGATGCCAACATGAAATTGCACTATGCTCTACTATTTATTGTCCCTGTCTATCGGACACGAAGAAGGGAAGCTACAATGGCCCCAGGCCATATATATATATATATATACTCTTTGTTTCCTGAGCCTGGACCATTGAGACGGTTACCTCATAGATCTGTTCATTCTTCAGTTTGTCGGTGTCAAAAGTTATACCCCCATTCCACACAACCGTTCTTTGTCCCGTTCCCGTACCAACCAAGGACTGCTGCCACAACAATGGAACGCTGCGCAAACGGACGTTTTTTGGCATCTTTCAACAACGTCTGACCATAGTGGCACTGCCGTCCTTATGGTCGGTAAGGGAACGGGACCTAGAATGGATGTGTGGAATGCGGGTATGACAACTCAGTGTGTGAGAGCGCTACCGTTGCGTTACCGTTGTTTTAAGTTCCTTTAACGATCCAAGCGTTCCGTTACCGATGGGTTGAGGTTCCATTACCGTTCATTCTGATCGGGAGGGGAACGGCTAAAATTGTGAACATGCAGCCCAAACTCAGACCCTACCGTTCAAAGCAGTTCCGTTAACAATCAGTTACGTTCATTGCGGTTCTGTCCCGATCCCTCCCGTGCCCGCACCGTTCCTTGGTCGGTACGGGAACGGGACCTAGAACGGTTGTGTGGAAAGGGGGTATAAGACTCGACCACTTGGCTTATGGTGGAGACAGCTGGAAGATCTCTGGATATAATTGAAGAGGAGTAGTCTTCCTTTTAGAAAATGTGTACTCTGCCTTGCAGATTACAAATTTGTGCTGTCGGGGCTGGGTAAAGGGAGTGGAGGGTAAGGGGGTGGGGGGTGGGTAAGCTAGGGGTAAGAGAGACGAAAGAGAAAACTGGACAGGGAAAAGTCACTGCCTAAAGTATTCAATAAAGCCACACACAAAAAAAGAAATTACCACATATGCAGGTTTTCAATTCATATTTTTGCAAAGTATCTGCACAAGCATGTGTGCCTCTGTGAGTATGTTCGTGGCTGCTTTCATGGGGTGCCTGTATCCTCAGGAATTTGAGGATTTCTTTTAAGTTTTATCGCTCTTTTTCTGACACCGTTGATTTAACGTCATTTTTACAGGACAGTTTTTTTCCTTTCAGTTATTAGTTGTAGTAGTTTGACCTTATTGTTTTAGAACAAGTAGAGCTCATTCACCAGTAGCAAAGACTCACTCAGTCCGTCAGTGTGCCTGAGTGTGTGTGATCGGGGGGGGGGGGGGGGGGGGGGGGGGGGGGGGGGGGGGGGCTCCCGTGACCGGCCACCTGCAATGTGACCGGCCACCTGCAATGTACGGACAAGTTTGCACTGGCCAAGGGTGTCCGTTCATGAGAGGGACTGCTGTAACAGCAAAACTAGTGTGAAACATATTAGTAATCAATTTATCCACTTGACTATATCCACAACAGGGACCTATCACTCTTCTTTGCATGTTTTTATGCCTACGGATTTTCAAATACTCTGCAACACATGTAACCCAAATTCAACATGTGCCCGTACCATACCGCGCTTCTTTTATAAAAACATTGCTTCGGCCATGTTGATTTTAATCAACCAATTTTCTTGTTGATTATTGTATTTTGTTCGCAATGTGCACTTGCAAGGCGGACCCTACCCCTTTAAAATTCCCATTTTTGGCTATGAGCCAAACGCCTCTAAGCTTTATTGAGCAGACCATAGTGTTAAGTTCACAATAAGCACCTCTGAAGGTTACCCCTCTGAGGGCGGACACTGCCCCTTTAAAAGTAATATTTTTAGCTGCGAGCCAAACCACCCTTAGCTATATTACCCTGGGGCTGGAATCGTGTGCGGCTGACTTGTTGACAGTCCACACAATTATCACCACCCCCCCTGTCAGGGTTCTGGGCTGGCCAGCTGTGAATTAGATGAGGTGTTAAATGACGGTGGTCACGATCCTGAACTAGTTGAATTAGCTGTGATCGCGTTCATGAATTCATTTCTGTGTGTTTGTGTGTGTGTGTGTGTGTGTGTGTGTGTGTGAGGGAGAAAGTTTTGCCGGTACCGGATAGGTTGGTCAGTCAGTGCGTTGACTTGTTAGTTCGTGTTAACTTTTGTGGCAATGGTAATTGTCATGTTTTATAACATTCTTTGTCATAGATACTGAGAGCGAGGTTGAATATGGAGTGCCTTATTCATGTAACCTGCATGCGTGCGCGCGCGCCTGTGTGTGTGTGTGTGTGTGTGTGTGTGTGAGAGTGTGTGTGTCACTGTGTGTGTGTGTGTGTGTGTGTGTGTGTGTGAGAGACAGAGAGAGAGAGAGAGAGACAGAGAGAGAGACAGAGAGAGAGAGAGAAAAAGAGAGAGAGAGAGAGAGAGTGAGTGAGTGAGATAGTCACAGACTTCATATCAATACCCCCCCCCCCCCCCCCCCCCCCCATCCCCAGCGTTGCACCCTCATCCCATTCTCAGCTGCATCGTTTTATCTTCCGACCAGGAAGTCAATGCATCGACCGCGAGCGCACGAAGCACTCTGAGCACACACACCAACCATCAGCCGTTATTTTAACTAAATAAGTCGCGTGAGGCGAAAATACTACATTTATTCAAGCTGTCGAACTCACAGAATGAAACGGAACGCACTGCAATTTTTCTCCAAGACCGTATACTCGTAGCATCGTCAGTCCACCGCTCGTGGCAATGGCAATGAAAATGACAAGCCAGAATAGCGCGGCAGTGGTTGCGCTGAGCAGGATAGCATGCTTTTCTGCATCTCTATTCTTTTTAACTTTCTGAGCTTGTGTTTAGTCCAACATATCATATCTATATGTTTTTGGAATCAGGAACTGACAAGGAATAAGATGAAATCGTTTTTAAATCTGTTTCGGAAATTTAATTTTAATCATAATTTTCATATTTTTAATACTCAGAGCTTGTGTTTTATCCATAACATATTTATGTTTTTGGAATCAGAAAATGATGTAGAATCAGATAAAATTGTTTTTGGATCGTTTTATAAAAAAAATAATTTTAATTACAATTTTCAGAATTTTAATGACCAAACTCTTTAATTAATTTCTAAGCCTCCAAGCTGAAAAGCAATACCAAAGTCCGGCCTTTGTCGAAAATTGCTTGGCCAAAATTTCAATCAATTTGATTGAAAAATGAGGGTGTGACAGTGCCGCCTCAACTTTTACAAAAAGCCGGATATGACATCATCAAAGACATTTATAAAAAAAAAAGACTAAGACAACTGGGGATATCATTCCCAGAAACTCTCATTTAAAGTTTCATGAAGATCGGTCCATTAGTTTACTCTGAATCGCTCTACACACACACACACACAGACACACACACAGACACACACACAGACACACACACAGACACACACACAGACACACACACACACACACACACATACACCACGACCCTCGTCTCGATTCCCTGTCATTGTGACATCAATCATATTGTCGGTTTTGGTTGGGGATGGGGGAGGGGAGGGGGCTTTGTGACGTTTGTCAATAAAAAATGTTTTGTATGATTTAAATTGTTTCTCTCAAGAAATGGGGTAGGTATGGGGTTAAGGAGTTGTTAGCGTACAGTAGCCATAAGTATCAATCAAGTATCAAGTATTTTATTGTTTTGGGCCCAGAGGGCTTTGAAACAAAGATATAACTTTAACAAAAAAAGGTAACAAATCGAATTAACGAGAACATTGCACTGTCACCAATCAAACATTGACGTTTCATGGCATTATGAAATTTGTTATTATAATTAAATAGTATACCTAAGTACACATAGTCCCAAACTACTTGGACAGGTACTCCATTCAAGACAAAATTTGGGATATTCCGTATTTTCCCCCGTGAAAAAACAACTATTTTTGTCTTTTCAATATTTACGCTTAGTCCCCAGTTTTTACAATAACGATCTAGTCCATCCAGGGCTTTTTGCATTTCGGCGAGTATAGCAGTATCGTCAGCATACATTAACAGGAAGAAATACATATAGTCATTAATGCGTTCAACATCTATTTCTTGGGCTCTTTTCAGGGGCAACTCTCGGCCAAAGTGGCCGGTTGGGCTGTCGAGCTGTGCATTTATCTGTTTACACCTGGAGGTCGCACGACGCGTGATGCAGGCTTGACAGCTGAAGCACGCGCCCTCATTTCCTCCCTACTATCAAAGTCCTCACCTTTCGCCCGGTGTACCATCGCCCTCAGGGAGCTGTTACATTGGCTTCACTTATCTGTACAGTGGAACCCCCTCCCTCTTACGACACCCCCTCCCAGTTTGACTTCCTCCCTTATTTTTTTTCAGATTTCCTGTTCATAATTTCATATCCTAGGTTAATTTACCTCCATTATAAGATTTTTTAAGACCTGATTTTCTCAGATTTTTTGGAGGTCATAAATAGGGGGTTCCACTGTAGTATGGTTGAGGGGAGGGTGGTGGTGAGCGAGTGTTTTCGCATGTGTGCCTATGCGGGGGATGGGGAGGGGTGGTGATGGTGATAATGATGTTGATGATGGAACTTTATTTTATGACAGTGGTTTACATATATATACCAGAGAGAGAGACAGACAGACAGCACAGACGAAGAGAGAGAGAGAGAGAGAGAGAGAGAGAGAGAGAGAGAGAGAGAGAGAGAGAGAGAGAGAGAGAGAGCACAGACGAAGAGAAAGAGAGAGAGAGAGAGAGAGAGAGCACACAGACAAAGAGAGAGAGAGATAGAGAGAGAGAGAGAGGGAGAGGTTTGGAGAAGGGGTCAAGAAGGCAGTCGTGGGATCAGAGAGAGAAAGAGAGACAGAGAGGCATTATTAGAATACAGTTGATAGGGGGAGGATGGTGGGGGACAGAGAGAAAGTTTTGTGAGGAGGTAACTGAGATTAATGTGAGTGGAACAATTTCTTTCTTCCACTGACAAGAGAAACACAATTCAAACACTCCAAAAGTGGACATTTTCCAACACTACATTGGTATGCATTTTATGTACTTGGAGAAAGACTATCCTGGTGTTTGGATGAAAGGAAACACTTTTTAAAGGGGAAGCATTTTTTTTCTTCTGTCTTTAGTACTTAGTTAAGAAGAGTCATCTTTCGTTTTTGAAGAAAATTGTTGACATTGTACACTGTGTATGGTCTGTGTTTAAGTACTAGCATTGCTTGGATTGTTCTTGGCTTGTTGAGACTGTCAACAAACAGACAAACAAACTTCCAATGTTAGCAGAATGTGTGTTTGTTGAAACAGCAAAGTAAAGGCTATTAGACACAAAGAAGACAAAATGTTGCTTTTATGTGTGCTTGTGTGTGAGAGTCTTGCGTGTGTATTTGAGAGACAGTTTTTATTGTTTGACTGTAACTTTGTGAGTGTAACAGACTAACACCTCTCACCTGTGTAGGTCCGTTTTGTTTGCATGCTCATTCTTTTATCTGTGTACCTGTGATTTTGTTGGAAGAAACATTAGTTATTCACATTCAGGAAATGTGTATTTTTTTACTTTTTTTTTTTAAAACATTCGGTTAGTACTACAGTGGTTGCCGCTTATAAAAAATGCGGTTAATAAAAACAGCCGTTTTTTTAAATACAGTCTGGTCCGGTCCGGATTTACCACTATATAACTTATGTAAAATTCCGCCGGTTATTAAATACAGGGGCCGTTTAATAAAAACACTTTTTGTTCATTTTCTCTCTGCTCAGAGGGTTAGTAGTCGCCTTCTGGTCGTGAATTCTTGTCAGTAAACCGTTAGATGACAACTCACTTCAGCGTTTGTGTGAACAGTGATCACACCCTTGTAAACCATCAGATGACAACTCACACCCTTGTCAGTAAACCGTCAGATGACAATTCAACACTGTCTGGTCTTTCTTCTCACTGGATAAACAGCGAAACTGAAAATGGCTTCAACTTCAGCTTTAGCTTCAAAGAAAAGAAAAAGAATGGATCTGACATCCAAAGACAAAGTTGACTTGCTTGATCGCTACCGAAAGCTGAATGCAAGAAGTATGAGGGAGGGCGCTGACATTGTGGGTGTGTCGGCATCATTTCTGTGCCAGACACTAAAAAAAAAGACGAACTTAGGACTGACATCGCAGAGGGCTCCAGTCAAGACCACAGGAAGCGTCGGCGCTGCGGGAAGGATAAGGAGACAGAGGATGGCTTAAAGCGGTGGTTCGACTCTATCCAAGCACGCAACACACCTGTATACATGTACATATTCTGAATCGTTTTTATTTGTCATTAAAATGCTTTTGGTAAAGTTTCAAAACGGTTGTACGGTGTAATCAGTTTAGCTTGTATGCGTGCGTCGGTCTTCTTACCTTTCGTTACTGATGGACATGTACAACACATGTTCAACACCCAGCCGTTTATTAAAAACGCCGCTTATTAAAAACACTTTTGTTCGGTCCCAAGGTGTTTTTTATAAGCGGCGACTACTGTAATTTATGACTATTTTTGAAAACAATTTGATTCAGTCGTTAATCTTTGGTGTGATTGTTTTTGTTACAGAGGTTCCAGTATGGCTGAAAACTCTAAGACTTCACAAATACTCCTATCTGTTTCGTCAGATGACGTACGAAGAGATGCTCAACATCTCAGAAGAATGGTTAGAGGCACAGGTGAGTTGTCTGCTCTTTGAGAAAATCTGTCATATATATATTTTTGTGTGGAGGTTGAAGGTTATGTGCCAGAGACAGCTAGTTTTCTTGAAAAACAAAGCTCTTTTAAAAGAAAGAACTGAGAGCACAAAACAATAATTTGCTGAATTCTACTCTCCCCTTCCCATCCTTCGACCCACCACCTCAGTCAGGGATGTCGTTAGGCGTCGGACATCGGACAAATAACGATGAAAATCCCCAAATGTCCGATTCACATTGCCGCATGTCGGTCTGATGTCCTATCGTTTTAGCCTGAGCGTGGTTATTGTCCGATATGTACTCCATTCCTTCGGACAGCGCGATATTCGTTAATTTTCATTTCAAGATACAAAACTTCTAAAAGACCGAACGCTCTCGTGTTCAGCTGACACTGAAGTTGTCAGTGCCGCGTGCGGATCTTTTCTTTTGTCGGGAATTCCCGAACCGTTTGCGGTATGCGCCATTTGGGTATAACCGTCTCGGTGCAGCGCACTGATCTAAAAAATAGTGGATTCTTTTTAGATCAGTGCATGCTACAGGAGTACGGGAGACAACTCCAACTGACTAAATTTGTAGTCTGCTTTTGTTTTCGATACGAGACGAAGCACTGAATTATGCCGCTGAAAAAAAACTAAAGCCTGCAAAAGATCAGCATTAGATCAAACCGATCATTTTGTTTTTCAACTTTTATCCAAATCATGTTGTATTTAATCAAAGTAAGAGCTCTGAAGTTGTTCATGTTGGTTTCTTTTTTGTGGTTTCTTTGAAACTAAACAAATACAACATTATACGCACACTGTGTTGATGTATTTACTATATTATGTGTGTGTTCTACAGCGCGCGCGCGTGGGTGTGTGTGTGTGTGCGTGTGTGTGGGTGCATGACTTTGGAACAATTCCATGGAGTGTGTTATAAGCTGTTTGGCGCAAATTCATAATGTCCTATTACACTTTCTGAAAGCGGTCAAATGTCCTATTGATGCTGAAGAACTTAGGACATTTGTCCTATAGGTATGAATTTGTAGCAACATCCCTGCCTCAGTAAATTAAAGTTGTTGTTGATTTGAAAAGCTTCGCAGACTCTTGTTGACAGTGTCCCTTTTGTGTGGGTTGTGAAGCTTGACAGGTTTGATATGGCAGTCATGCACCTTTTATGTGTAAGTTGCACACCATGTACAGGGTTCGTACAGAGTCCTTGAACCCTGGAAAACTCCTTGAAAATTGGAAAACCTTTTCCAGGCCTTGAAAAGTGCTTGAAAATAGAGTTTTGTTAAATAGTCATTGAAAAGTACTTGATTTTTCCAAATTGTTGCCTATACATTTCGTCAGCAGCTTGTCTTATTTAAAAAAAAAATGCAACCCCCTTTTTTTTCGTCAAATACAGTACACACATTTTGGGAGAATAAAAGATCGAGTGAAAACAAAAGCAGACGAACTAACTATTACTAGTCACCTGTAGTTGCTTCCCTTCCTGAAGGTAAGCTTGGTGCTTTGCATTAATTTGGGGAAAATCATGTCCTTGAAAAGCATTTATTTGGTCCTGGAAATGTCCTTGAAAACTCCTTGAATTATATCAGCTCTGCCCTGCAAGAACCCTGCATGTAGGTAGTTGCACAGCACATGATACACCTAGTTATACACCTTATCCTTAGAGGTATATCACTTTCACTTTCTGTGTTAAAACATTGTGAATTCTCAAGTTCTCTTGGCATTTTAGTCTTAAAAATAAAATGTCAAACATTTGTAACAGTACTTAATATTTCTGTTACACATGAACATGAATCGTAACGACTTTTATAGATCTACAGGCACTTTTTATTCCGTAACCAGAAAAATCAAGTAACAATGCTTCCTGTATTTTAATGACTGCAACAATATTTTGTGTTTTACTTCTGAAGTAGTAAGATTTCACATGATTGACGGTAAAATAATGGTCTATTTTTAAACACTTTATGAGTTTGCGCTAGATTGTCATTAATTATCATTTATTTTTAAGACCAGAGATAATATTTACTGGGGCTATTTACAGAATTCATTGTGAATACACTGTAGGGTGTGGTCCTTATATACCTTTAGACTTTACATATTTTTTTCTCCCACAATGTTTATTCAGACTGCAATTGTCATTCAGGTTGAGAGAAATGTAGGCCAACCCCTCAGGTTGTGGGGTTATTGAGTTCAGCTCAGAAATGCTGATGACGTTAAAAAAATAAAATAAAAATATATTGGAGTGTATTCTACATGTGGTATGTAGCGAGTGTAAAATGTTAAAGACAGAAATCTTATTTCTGCATTAAAAAAACCAACGCCTGCCAGTTTAGAAATCAACCGTACTCTGTTCAGTTGATTTGTTTAAGTGTGTTTGTAATGCTGTTCTGGTTTTTTTCTTTTTCTCTCTCTCAGAAAGTGACGAAGGGAGCGCGGCACAAGATCGTCATTAGCATAATAAAGTTACGCGAGAGGCAACAAGTTTTGCGTGACTTTGAAAAGGTAAGACTTGACACTCTTTGTATGTCAGCTACGTGTGTATTTCAGTTGGACAGGTTTAGCTGACGTAGAGAGGCAGTCAAAGGCATACAGATCACTCAGGAAGAAACATGCACAGGTAATTGACACAGGTACGGATGGGCAGATAAAGGAGTTAGTGCACTTGTACATGTGTAGACAAAGAAAGCATGCAAACAAACAGACAATTAGGACAAAGGTGCAGGCAGACTGGCAGACAAAGAAATTCGTGAATGAATATATATATCACATTATCAGACACGGGCACATGCAGAGAGAGTCGCACAGAGATTGATGTTGCACTGAACCTGTCGAGCAATGGTCTATAACAGTATAAGCAAACAGATGGTTTGCTTCTGCTGTCAAGACTTGTGTTGAAAAGAAACATGAAAGAGGGAGAAACAGAGACAGAAATTGTGTATTGGGTTTGGCAAAGTGGTTTTTTTTTTTTTTGTGGGGGGGGGGGGGGGGGGTACAAGAAGGAAGGGCCTAATGAAGGAACTCATGTGTGTTGGGGGGAGGGGGTACAAGAAAGGAGGGCCTAATGAAGGAACTCATGTGTGTTGGGGGGAGGGGGTACAAGAAAGGAGGGCCTAATGAAGGAACTCATGTGTGTTGGGGGGAGGGGGTACAAGAAAGGAGGGCCTAATGAAGGAACTCATGTGTATTGGGGGGAGGGGGTACAAGAAAGGAGGGCCTAATGAAGGAACTCATGTGTGTTGGGGGGGGGGGGGGTACAAGAAGGAAGGGCCTAATGAAGGAACTCATGTGTGTTGGGGGGAGGGGGTACAAGAAAGGAGGGCCTAATGAAGGAACTCATGTGTGTTGGGGGGAGGGGGTACAAGAAGGAAGGGCCTAATGAAGGAACTCATGTGTGTTGGGGGGGGGGGGGGGTACAAGAAAGGAGGGCCTAATGAAAAAAGTGGGGGGGGGGGGGGGGACACAAGAAGGGAGGGGAGGGCCTTATGAAAGATTCAGACTTACTTTTTTTTATGTTAGGAAGTTTCAGTCATTTGGTTCGTTTTCAGTGAATGCTTTTAGTCAGCATTAGCGCGCTGTTTTTGGCTCACGTAAGTGTAGCCTATGCGATCGTAACTTTGTCTGTCTGTGCGTGCGTTTGTGCGTGTGTGCGTGTGTGCGTGTGTGTGTATGTCTGTGGTAGAAACTTTAACATTTCCGAGTCTATGTGTGAGTGGTTATCCAAGACTATGGATAAAGCTCGCATAAGATTACGTCACGGTCAAAAGTGTTTGACGTCAATTAATGCATCATGACGGCATGCCTCCCTGTAGTCTTTCTCTCTCGCGTGGTGTGTGTGGTCTCGGTCATTGTTATTTTGAGCGGGCCGAGACTATTTGGCAGTCGTGTCCCTGTAAGTAGGCTACATGCAGACAGACAGATCTAGATCTAGTGTCTCTCTTTCTTGCACAGTCGTCACCTAAGCTTACTGTGTGTGTGGGTGTGTATGTGTGACGGAGTGATTGAGTTTGTGTTACTGTTTGTCTATTTCTTACGTGAGCCTTGAAGGCTTCGCCTCTTGTTCTGTTATATGATCCTTTTCTTGCAGTTTATTTTGCTTTGCTTTGTGTTTTATTGTTCACACAAGTCGGAGAGGGAGATTGTTTTCCGTTTTGTACTTACCAATTTGATTTTTTGACTCACATGCGAAGCAAAAGTGAGTCTATGTACTCACCCGAGTCGTCCGTCCGTCCGTCCGTCCGTCCCTGCGTCCGTCCGGAAAACTTTAACGTTGGATTTTCTTGGACACTATTAAGTCTATCAACACCTGATGTGGCCTGATGGTGTATGGTTACAAGATCTCAAAAAACATGTGCGGCAACTTGACCTCACTTCAAGTTCAAGGTCACAGGGGCCGTAATTGTTGTCTTAAAAACGACCATTTTTCACATTTTCGCATTTTCTCTGAAGTTTTTGAGATTTAATACCTCACCTATATATGATATATAGGCCAAAGTAAGCCCCATCTTTTGATACCAGTTTGGTTTACCTTGCTTCAAGGTCAAGGTCACAGGAGCTCTTCAAAGTTGGATTGTATACATATTTTGAAGTGACCTTGACCCTGAACTATGGAAGATAACTGTTTCAAACTTAAAAATTATGTGGGGCACATGTTATGCTTTCATCATGAGACACATTTGGTCACATATGATCAAGGTCAAGGTCACTTTGACCCTTATGTAATGTGACCAAAATAAGGTAGTGAACCACTAAAAGTGACCATATCTCATGGTAGAAAGAGCCAATAAGCACCATTGTACTTCCTATGTCTTGAATTAACAGCTTTGTGTTGCATGACCTTGGATGACCTTGACCTTGGGTCAAGGTCACATGTATTTTGGTAGGAAAAATGTGTACAGCAGTTCTTAGTGTATGATGTCATTGCTAGGTTTAGTTATTTGACCTTGACCCTGAAGGTCAAGGTCATGTAAAGGTCAAGGTCAAGCATGTGAGTCGTATGGGCTTTGCCCTTCTTGTTTGTGATGAGTATAACTTGGGTTAGATCAGGTTTCAACATAGATGTAGGTTCTACATACTCTCTGAAGTTCAGCTATAAACTCTTTTAAATAAATCACCCAAAGAATTTAGTAGAGGTATTATATTGCATGAAAGACCTTTAGGCGTTCAGCTTTGAATTAATAACTGTAGCTAAACTATGATTTATTAAATCTGGGAAAAAAGCGGATATTGTTTCAACAGCAAATATGAAACTGATGAAACAAATGTTACCATATACATTGGAATACCCTTTTAAAACAAGAAAAAGTCTGAGAAAATCAGGAAAGGAGGTTGCCTTAAAAAGTAGTATATAAATTACAGAAGTTATGTAATACATACGATCGGAAAAAGGCGCGGAGGGAGGGGGGGGGGGGGGGGGGGGGGGGTGTGAGTGAGTGAGTCTACAGAAGGGATTCTATTGTACATGATTAAAAACAAATTCAATTCAGTAGTGTCTTTTCTCAGCCTTTGTTAGCATCAGCACAATGTTAATACTCTACGAGAACACCGCAGCAGAAACAATACTGACAACAACAACACAGAGCAAACAATACCAATGACAAGTAAACAGACAAATGAAACAAAACTTAAAAAACACATCCAGAAGTGAAGTAATTTGATATCCTTTGTTGCTGAACAGGACTTTTGCGCCCTCCCCTTATGTTATTGCCTGTGTTTTACTTTAGACAGCTCTTTGACAATTATAATTGTATTTTTAAAAAATTGAAAGTTGCGATTTAAAATGTCAATGATGCTAATTTGTCGGCAATGTAGGATTGATTTTGGTAATCTTACTTCTTTGACCTTTTATATTCTCTTGACTTCTGGCGTCAGCAGCTTATGATGAGCATTTGATCGTTAAACACGCAGTGCTTCCTGTGTAAACAGTTCAATCACCATCCTTCTGTGCACAGAAGGAATGTTTTGATGAATTAATTTCTTGAAAATAATGATAATGAGGATATATTTATTTGGTGTTAATCCTAAAAAAGTTCTAAGCGCCTCACAAAAACATACATAAATACATTATTCTGTACACAATTCCAAATCAAATAATAATACACATCGAAATACACTTTCACTAAATTTGCAAAGATTTAACCCACATAATTTGTAGTCAAATAATAATACACATCCAAATACAATTTACACAATCATGGTACTTTTCAACATACATACATGAATCTCAAAATACATACATGTAGCACACAAGTAAAAATATTCATTAAAAACCACGATTAAATTTTTTTTATAATTTATTCATTACAAAAATTCCAGCTAACAGAACAAGCAGTCTGGGTGTTGAATTTTTAGTATGTGTCCAAGTGGAGGGATGGTATTATCCCGTCTAAGATCCTGGCCAGATCTGAGATGGTGAGCCAAACCTCTTCCACAAGGAATGTACCTTTATCACCAGAGATCAAAGAAGTAAAAAAAAAACAAAAAAAAAAATATTGTCACAGAGAATGGCAAAGCTTAAAGTTAAAGAGATTGATCTTTTCACTGTGGTTATGCACCAAGGGTGGCTTTTTGTAAATGGCTTGAAAGTATCTTCATCATTATCATGAGTTTCTTGTCAGGTTTCCTTATGAATGAAAGTGATGCTTTGATTGGAGGGCAGCCTGGCGGATAAGGCGGTGGGGTGGGTATGAAAGTAATGGCTTTACATGTATCTCCATCCTCCAGTCATGCAAAGCATTACTTTGGGATGGGGAAGGGGGCAGGGGTGGGATGTGGTGAAACACATGAATTACAGAAGCACTGGATGGATGAGTAGAAAGATAGGGTAATGCTGCAGGTAAGGTAGGTCAAGGCCAGAAGTAAATTGCGGTATGGATTGTGGGTGTGGTAGAGATTGAGTGCAGATGATCTTGGATTGGAAAACGAGTTGGTTTTATCAATTTATTTGGAATGGAGATTCTTAAGATACTAGCACATGTAATGCTAATTGCTGCTGTAACAACAAAAACAACAACAACAACAACAAAAACAAAAACAACAACAAAAACCACAACAAACAGTAGCTAATCAGAATGAAGTACTGATGCCTGTACTTTATTTGTTATTATCCCATTCAGCCTTTTTTCACAGTGTAACGTTTTAAGCTTCTCGTTCTAAGTCTTCATTATTCTGCAGCTGAGTGGATGATGGGGCTTTGTGCTGATTGTCACAGAAAAAGAGATTTTCGTAGGAAGCAGTTTTACCGATATTCTAGGCTAGTCTCAATAGCCTGTTTGACATTTGTTGATGTAACAAATGAAAGTTAGCGCTCTCGATGTAGACACCAGCAATAACCAAGAGCTATATGGAACCAGTCTTCTGGCAGCCAAGGGAATAAGAGGCATTGAATAAACAAATGGAATTTGATCCTCAAGAAAGGAATGACACCGAAGTGCTACCTTTGCGATTTGACCTTAAGGTTTTCGAGAAGGGTGTGGTACAAGCTCATAATTATGTTCCTCATTCTTGTTCTCACCAAAAATGTTCGTCTTTCAGCACATCATGGAAGGGGGACCAATCCGAGAAGTCCTGGGGGAGATGAAGAGCATGCTGAACTCGCCAATCAAGGCTTACACCCCGCCCCCCAATGACCCCGCCCACCTCACCGCCCCACAGTCCCCGTGTACCTCAGATACGGAGATCGTTGAGGGGAACCTGCCTGGCCAGTTTGTACGTCTTATGGGAAAAGGTTGGTGTGCTTAAATATTGTCGTTGATGGGATTAATGATAGTGAGATTAATTAGTAATTTTCCATTGTGCCTCATTTTGTGTAGGCTGTTTGCTGCTGAAAATTGCAAGAATTGAAAAAGAAAAACTAGTGATGAATTAATAGCTTAACATCAGTGGAGAAACCCTTAGAGTTAGAGTTAAGATCAGGTTTTCCAAGACTTTCTGTTGACGAAACCTGCAAATTTATCTCAGTTTTGAGGTGTACATTATGTGGATTTTGGAGGTCCAGTGCAAATGTAATTAAGCAAATGAAAGGGTACTGAAATGGGCTTTTGATATGTAAACTGAAAGAAGCCTTGCTATTCCAACAATTGGATTATATGAAAGCGATTTATCAGCATTTCAGTTTGAGAAACAAAGGGACGTAAGCGCTCAGTACATACGACATATGCAACAAGAGTAAGCAAGAGTAATGTGGCACCTGAGAGAAGAACAATTATTGAAAGGAACAAGCAACTTTTATCCTCAGTTTCGGTGTAGGTTTGAAGACAGTAGGTGTCTTCTAACTCGCTCCTGCTTCTTCTCTTCTCTTCACCCAGCATGTCTAAGGCACAAATGTGTGTGTTGTGTTTCAGTGTGCACACAACTTCTCACTGCCAGCATCCCGGACGATGACAGCCTACAGCTGTACTTCCAGCTCATCGACAAGTGTGTGCAGCATGAGGTGAGACAATAACAGTCATGTGAAACTTTACAGTGTAACTAGTCACTGGGCCCGGTTTTTAAACGTTTTGTAAATACCAGGCCTCTTGACTTAGTTGTCGAACTACATCAAGTGGGGCATCCAGATCCAGATCCCCCCCCCCCCCCTCCCTTTTTCAGACCTCTATAAATCTGAGAAAATGAGGTTAAAAAAAAAAAGGGAGTATTAAAATGGGGTTACATTTACAGAGAGAAATTCAAGTTTTACGCCCTCACGGCAAAGCCATTAGGGGCATGTTCCCGGTTTTAACCCGACTTTAGGTGAGATACACAAGTGCATGCGTGTTTAGGTGGTATCAGCCATCTGCACTTATGGCAGAATGACCGAGGTCTTTTACGTGCCACTGTGGTGACACGGGGGTGGGAGATGGATACCGTCTCTGGGTCTGCACATAAAGTTGACCTGTGTCCGTCCCGGCCCGGATTCGAACCAGCGACCTTTCGATCACAAGTCCAGTGCTCTACCACCTGAGCTACCTGGGCCCCCTCACATTTACAGATGTTATGAAAAGAAATTGTGAAAAACCAAAAGGGAAGTCTTAAATTGGCGGGTCTTAAAAGGGGGGCTCGACTGTATTTGAAAGTGAAAGCTAATGTGGCTGCTGCTAAGGTGTTTTTTTGCAACAGAACCTGAAATGTAATTTGAATGTGGCGTGAACTTTTTAAGTTTCAGAGAAAGTGTCGGTCAGAAGAATGCCCAGGGGTGTTTGTGTGTATGTGTGCTTGCGGGCCGCACTGTTGCACATGTTATGAGTTGTGAAAAACATTCCATTTCTGTTTTCTGCCTTACCTGGAGAAAAGATGCTCTTTGTTAAAAGTTTATTAGAAGGTCTGCTTAGATCAGCAGATGTGCTCATGTAACCTGTAGTTAGTAAAACTGATTTATGTCATGCAGAACTTTCACTTATTCAGTGTTCTATTTATTTATTGAAAATTCACATGGCATTGAACATGAATACTCTTTTCTGTGTTTGTTCCAGGCCTTTTCGTTCAGACAGAAGTCTCTCCTGTCATCGTGGAAGCTGCAAGCACAGAAAATATGGCAGCCACCTCCGCACAAATATGACAGGAGACAGCAGAAAAGGTACTGCACAGAGTTATTTTTGTGTGTGAATAATTATAACTCGCATAAATAAATGTTGTGGTTCCACAAAAACTTTTATGATGGCACGGGTCAATTGTTATTTTGGCCTAGAGGGGGGTTACAGTAATCAAAAACCAATTAGAGAGAGACAATTGTCTGATAAGGAAGAGCCAATAAGGAAGAGCCAATTAGATTGCCTGTTCAGGTCACATATAATTAACTGTCACACAATAATCAACGCTTGACCAGGGAAAGCACAACAATAGACACAGACAACATAAAAAGTCAAGTTGTTAAATCCTAAAAGGGATTGTCTAGCTGTCCTGACGTGTTCTTGAAGTAGCGTTTGACATGAATACAGTTTTTGTCAGTAAACATTGAAATAAGCATTTGTTTTAAATGTACTGGTAAACTGAATTAACGGTGCGGCGGACGTGTGTGAAGCATGTTTTTAGAAGTGCAAAACAGAGGGTCTGCTTTCAGCTTCACTGGGATTTATAATATTTGTGCAATTTTTAGCTGGGGCAACACATTCCCTCTCCACACGGTGGCTGCACGAACTGCCAGCGGGACAAGGACACGCCTGCCGCCCGGGCCGTCGCTGCAGCAGTGGAGCTTCGGCTCGCGGCGATCTGTACTAGGATCGGTTGCTCACACGCCAGTCTCGCGCAACAACTCCCTCAACACCTCCATGCTGAAACCCGGCCTGCTGGAAGTGAGTTGTTTTGAGATAGGTTGAAATTGCCAGTGTGTAGAATGTGAGCTTGTTTGTGTATTGAGCGTGTGCACTCTAGTGCGACAGTACTGCATGCACTGGTACCTCTTGAGTCTTACAGGTACATGTACACCTCATTTTCTTTTCAATGATTTGAAAGGTATTTTTTTACTGACCACATCAATTTTGTAAGTCCCTTACTACAAAAATATGTATATCAGGGTTGGGGTGGGGCGGGTCAGAGGATTGAGTGGTGGGTACATGTATCTCAAGTCGTTGTTTGTCTTGTTTTTCATTGCAGCTCAGGTTTGTGTGTGTTTGTGTGTGTGTGTGTGTGTGTGTGTGTGTGTGTGTGTGTGTGTGTGTGTTTGTGCTTGTTTGCAGCCTAAACGCACAATTCTCTTACATTTTAAACACTCCAGGGAGAGAGTACACAACGGTGTCTGAATGATAATGAAAAATAAAAATGATATTAAATTTATCACACCATTTGCTACGCTGAAGAAAAAAAAAGAGAAAAAAAAGAGAAGTAATTAATTGCTACACTTTAGTTTTGACAAGGGTTGGCAGGTGTGGACTTACTCACACCACTTACCATTCATGATCTCACAGGCCAAGCAACCGGTGACGAGAACACAGTCCGCACCACTACGTGGCTGTCAGCTAGCTCTGACCCAGTCCATGCAACAGGGGCCCGAGCCGGCCACAGACAATGAGATCAACGCTCGTCTGGATTCCCTCTGCCTCAGCATGACGGAGCATGCTTTGGGTGGAGGTACGCAGTATAGACAGTACAGTGGAACCTCTCTTTAAATTAACCTCCATTTTAAGACTCCCTCCTCACAAAGACCTACATTTATCATAAGTGGTCTTAAAACAGAGGTACCACTGAACTTTATATAGATTAGAACAGCATGAACAAAGTGTTGAGCGAAGGAGCCTTCTGCTCAGCTTTGTATCCAAGTATTTGTGGAATATATTTGAATTTTCAACACGGGTTTCCTTGTGTTGTGGAGTATGTTGTGAGCTAGTCTTGCATGTAAATTGGTATAATATTCATTTATTTGGATGGAACCCAGTTCATGCTGAAGAACATCAGGTTTAACCATGAAGGTAGCTATACTGCCACTAAATTTACTGTAATAGAAGAATTTTTTTTTTTAACGGTTTATGGTGAGAGACATAGTTTTAATCGTGAAGGTAGCAAATTATACTTTTAATTTACTGTAATCTTAGAGCCACTTGTCTCTGAGCAACTTGACAGCGTACTTGAAGGTTACATGTGTTTTGCACAATGGACAATTTTCAAAGCTCTAACAGCCTTTTAAAACTTAAGGAGTTTTGATTATAGACACTGTTGTAACGTAAGGGGGACAAGCAAGCATTTTGCCCATTAGTTAAGTTACTTCATGCATTGATTATAGACATTGTTGTAATGTTAAAGGGGGCTAGCAAACATTTTGCTAATTAGTTACTTCCTGCATTGTCCAGTTTCTCATTAACTTTTGGCCTTCTTGCTGTTTCCAGATGGCAACGACAAGGGTTCCACATTCTGACTTTGGTGCTATGGCGGTGCATCGTTCCGTGCCTCCACATTTCCATCAACCAACTATCACCATGACGACATCATCAGCTGATCATCACCACAGTTATTGCACAACCGACAGACGTTCCACAGTTTTTCTCTGTATTGTCTGGCCAGGTGTTCTCCACATTTGTTATTGTTTTAAGCGTCATTCACCCTTGCACCATAATTCTCTGTGTCAGAGAATTGATTACAGAAAGTGTATGTTTGCAGGCTGTTTGACTGTCCTGAGATAATGTTGTCTAACTAAGAAAGCTAAAACTTATAATATTGTTGAGTCTTTGGGCCAGAAGGTTATTTTATTTTATCAATCCAGATTTTAATTCTTTTTTGCACTAGCAGACTCGCCCATGAATGCCCCCTAAAGAATGGAAAGTGTTTACAAAATTGTGGACATTTGTGCTTTTAAATTGGTGAAAAAATGTGTTTGAAAAATCGTGTAAATTATCAAGTATGATTAATAGTGATTCTATAATGTCTGCATTGTTCATTGCCAACTTTATTTAGCAAGGGGAGCAACTGAGTATGAAAATCGAGTAGGAGCAACAAAAGTTATGGACCTTATTTAACAGTGTTGAGGACGAAGCCCAGTTGACGTAGCAAAATCAGTACAGGAATATGTGGTTGTAAATTCTTGATTATGAATAGCTAAGGCTTTTTTTTTACTGTTTGATATTTGTATTGCTACACAGCACACATTCTGTGGTGACATTGGGCATGCATGTATCAAAGCAAAACAAGGCTGTTTTGTTTTGGTTTACCAGATTTATTTTTGTCTTTAGTGTATGATAAGGGTAAAATACACGTTTTTGTCTTTGTGGCGATTATGTGTTGTTTATGAAAATTGTAAGTTCAAGCAAAATCTCATGGAATAATTATGTGCTAAAAATGGACTGTGCATGATGTGCATGGGTTGGAAGAAAGAAATTTATGTTGCTAAAACTTCATTGTAAAGACCAATTTGTTTACTTTTCAGTGGATGTCATCTTGCTTTACGATCATGAAAAAAAAACATACACAAATCCTTCGCACCGATCATGTTTCCATCAGGGTCTGAAAGTTCTGGGTGATAGTTGCTAAGAAGAAGAATGCCGATTCACATAATGTTAAATGTTTGGGGACAAAGCTGCTGTTGAAAGAAAATTCGAAACTTTGCAGTCATGTTTACAGAATCTCTTTGGGAAAAGAGCAGAATATTTCTTATATGAGTACCTCCCCAGCAAAAGGTGGTGCTAAAAAAAATGAAACTGGGAGAAAAACATGCAGTTCTACAGCTTTGCAACTTTTCGAATTTCGCTTGGAGATTATTTTTTGCTTGTCTTACAGTTGTGGACAATTTTGTTTGATGAAACTAGATTCAACTCTGAAATTCTGAAGTTATTTTGTTTAGATTTTTTTTTTTTAAAAATTCAGAAAAGACATGTGTAGTTGATTTTACTGTGTATATTTTAAGGAATTACATTTATATAAAAGGAGGGCAAAAAAAAAAAAAAAGGAACACATTCTGAAGACAATCATGCTTTCAGAAAAATTCAACAGAAACGTTCTGATGGTTTTTGAATGAGCAAACAGGACCTACGAGGGAATCGATCAAGATTTTGAAAAGAAAAAAATCTCCATGTTAATAATGTTGTAAAGCTGTAGTAGGGACGGTGGGAAGAAATGATGATGTGCTTGTGGCTTTCGGCTAGAGTTTGTGGACAGGAGATTCAAGTTTCTACTCTCGGTTGCAAAGACAGAGTTTGTTCTTATAGTTCTTTCCCTTTCATATATCACTCCCCCGCCCCCCGCAGGTTAGGGAGAGTCCCCAGCATGTCGTAAGAGGCGACTAACGGATTCTGTTTCTCCTTTTACCCTTGTTAAGTGTTTCTTGTATAGAATATAGTCAATTTTTGTAAAGATTTTAGTCAAGCAGTATGTAAGAAATGTTAAGTCCTTTGTACTGGAAACTTGCATTCTCCCAGTAAGGTAATATATTGTACTACGTTGCAAGCCCCTGGAGCAAATTTTTGATTAGTGCTTTTGTGAACAAGAAACAATTCACAATTGGCTCTATCCCATCTCCCCCCTTCGCGATATAACCTTCGTGGTTGAAAACGACGTTAAACACCAAATAAACAAACAAATCCCCCCCCCCCCCCCCCCCCCCATTTAACAAACTGCATATGAAATGTTGTGTTCTACCAAGTGTCGGAGGTTCTTTCTTCTACCCTTTTGCCTGCTGTAGTGTGAGTGTGATTCTGTGGAATTTGTGAAGCTTGGTCTGAAACCTTTGTGACAAAATGTGTGTGCAAAGTGTAAACAAAACAGACTCCATCAGCCGAAACTATGCGGCAACTCTGGCCTGTACATTTGATCACTGACGGACTTAATCAGCATTGTTGCACAATGATGACAGACTTTTTCCACAGCGGACGGAAATCACTTCTCCGGAATGGACCTTTTTTTGTCACAGATTCAACTGAGTTGAACAAAACTGGTGTGCCTTACCTGATACAGAAGCGTTGAAACTGCCTCTCATGTGGATAGAACAATTATATGAAGATAAACAACTTTAGAAAAAAATTATATTTTAAAACAATGTCAAAAGATGGTCATATATATTGATGAATGCATATATATATATTTTCATATTCCACTCGGTGTCAAATCATAGTGCGTACGTGCTAGTGCTAATCAGATAATATTGAAAAGTTTTTGTCTATGTGTAATCAGACACGTAAAAGGACATTGCATCTGTAACATTGCTGATGAAAAACAATTAACTGAATAATAACAGGCCTTGATTCATCAGTTTCTCTTTCTTTTGGTTGTAAAATAACAAACCAACTCAACCTTATTTTAATTTGAACATGAAATAGATTTAATCTTTCCACTGTTATGTTCACTTGAACCCGCACCCGTTTTGCAAAAATATTGGTCCAGTATTGGTGAATTAGCTTTGTTACTGATGCAGCGTACCTTTTATATGTTTGCATGACATCACTTTACCTGGTACTGCAGGCTCAGTACCAGTTTTTATTCCGTGTAATCTATGGTATTTGAATGAAACAGTCCACGTTCTGCTTGTGTGAATATTTTAAGAGCGAATGAGACTCTTGTCATGCTGCATAGATATTATGTTGTGGTAAAATAGCTAAGATCATGACAGTTAGTTGGGAAGTAGTAGGTATTTACATCATAATCATGCAAAACAGACATCAGTAAACTCCATACCATTTGCCTAGTCATTTGTGCATGTCATTTATGTAAAGATGTAATGCGTTCATGTACAAGAATGTCAGTCTTATTCCTCTTGTATGATTGTTGTGTTTGAATACCCTGATCGTTTGACTTACGCTTGGTATCAGGTTACACTTTTTACATTTAGTCAAGTTTTGACTAAATGTTTTAACATAGAGGGGGAATCCAGACGAGGGTCGTGGTGTATGTGTGTGTGTGTGTGTGTGTCTGTGCGTGTGTGTGTGTAGAGCGATTCAGACCAAACTACTGGACCGATCTTTATGAAATTTGACATGAGAGTTTCTGGGAATGATATCCCCGGACGTTTTTTTCTTTTTTTCGATAAATACTTTTGATGACGTCATATCCAGCTTTTTGTAAAAGTTGAGGCGGCACTGTCACACCCTCATTTTTCAATCAAATTGATTGAAATTTTTGTAAAGCAATCTTCGACGAAGGCCGGACTTCGGTATTGCATTTCAGCTTGGTGGCTTAAAAATTAATTAATGACTTTGGTCATAAAAAATCTGAAAATTGTAATAATTTTTGTTTTTATATAAAACGATCCAAATTTACGTTCATCTTATTCTACATCATTTCCTGATTCCAAAAACATATAAATATGTTATATTTGGATTAAAAACAAGCTCTGAAAATTAAAAATATAAAAATTATGATCAAAATTAAATTTCCGAAATCGATTTAAAAACAATTTCATCTTATTCCTTGTCGGTTCCTGATTCCAAAAACATATAGACATATGTTAAGATTAAAAACACGCTCAGAAAGTTAAAACGAAGAGAGGTACAGAAAAGCGTGCTATGCAGCACAGCGAAACCACTAACGCGCTGAACAGGCTCGTCAGTTTCACTCCGTTATGCACAAGCGGCGGACTGCGGTCATTGTGAAAAAATGCAGTGCGTTCAGTTTCATTCTGTGAGTTCCACAGCTTGACTAAATGTAGTAGTTTCGCCTTACGTGACTTGTTTGTTGTTCTAAAGGATATGAGCAACATCTTAGCAGTAGCAAGCATGTGTTGTTTTATATAATGCAGCAGTGTTCTTTCAAACTCTTGTTTGTTGTCTTACATTTCAAGAGGAATTGAATTTCATCGGATAAAACGTAAAATACAAGAGTTGTGATTGGATAACTTATGATTTAGGTTTAGTTAGCATCACCAGTCTTTGGTTCTTTGAGTTTTCAGACGGTATAACTTTTCCCCCAAAGCTGGTCTATCGTAGGAAGTGAAATTTTTACAAAAGCCTTCTGGTTTTAATCAGCTGTTGGATTTTATTGCGTTAAGACTCTGCCGGTAGGAACATACTTCGAATTGTACATATTAGGTAAGGAAAGCACATGATGTGCACATGGAATGAAATAATTACACAAGGCACAGATGTTTCCTTTATACAATTTCAAAATATGTTTTACAATTATAGTCTTTGAGACATCAAGTTTGTTTTTAAAGAAAAGACTGCCACTGGTTGTGAAAGTATTTACACAAAAATCATATAACAAAATCAGAAATTACCCCCCGCGAGTTAGGGGGAAGAATTTACCCGATGCTCCCCAGCATGTCGTAAGAGGCGACTAATGGATTCTGTTTCTCTTTTTACCCTTGTTAAGTGTTTCTTGTATAGAATATAGTCAATTTTTGTAAAGATTTTAGTCAAGCAGTATGTAAGAAATGTTAAGTCCTTTGTACTGGAAACTTGCATTCTCCTAGTAAGGTAATACATTGTACTACGTTGCAAGCCCCTGGAGCAAATTTTTGATTAGTGCTTTTGTGAACAAGAAACAATTGACAAGTGGCTCTATCCCATCTCCCCCCTTTCCCCGTCGCGATATAACCTTCGTGGTTGAAAACGACGTTAAACACCAAATAAAGAAAGAAAGATCAGAAATTTGAAAGTAAAAGTCATTTCACAAAAAACATCAGGACAAAAAAATGATTGTTATGATTATTGGTACGGTCATTGGTCAAACTGGGTTTAGCCTGGCATCTCTTGTCAGGGTGAGAAATACATTTTTTAGTTCAAATTTGACAGCAGTTGAGACTGAGAGCAGACAGTTCTACTTGAAAGCAGAACTGATTCTAATGGCCCTTGTTTAGTTATCATTGGAGCTTGTGTTTTATACTTGTTTTTAATTCCTCTGAGAGGAACCATTCTTACTGGTCTGCATGATTTAACTGTGTGGCACAAACCTTTCTGAAGTTGAACAAAATAAAATTCTTCTTTTTTAAAATTTTTTCTGAGGTCTGAAAATTTCACACTGCAAAAAAGACAGATGAGCTCATTTCTTTTGATTTCTCTCTCTTTTGAAGGAAATGTTTTGTCACTTCTTATGATTCGAGTTTGACGGTGCGTAGAAGAACATTAAAATGAGTTTCTACTGGTCTCTTAGCTGTTGAGGCCAGAACTAAAGTGTAGGAAATATCATGGATGCAAGATAATGACTGCTGCCCAACATGCCAACCGGCATAACAGGCAGTAAGTAAGTAAGAAAATAAACACAGGGTTCAGTTATACATTTTTCTCTTCTTAACAACAGAATGTTTTTTTTATTGTTTATTTATTTAACTTTTTGGGGGCTGCATATTTTGTTTGAGGATTTTATGGTTCTGAGTTGGAAGTTTAAACAAAAGTAGTAAAGCTAGAGAAAGGAAGAAGTCCTATCATGGTTTTTTTCTGTTGGCATTGCGCATGTCAAGGTAAGACAGCAATGCAGTTTTTTTATTTATATTTTTATTTTGCATTTTCTATTGTCAGATACAGAAGGTATTCTGGGCATAGAAATGAAAGCAAACAGTGATGCTTAATACTTTTTTTTGTTTTTTACCTGTCTGCACAAGGAAGAGACTTGCCAAGTGTGGACAGTTTTTCTTTTGTTGTTGATGTTGTTTAGTTTGTGTTTGTGATGATCAGGCGATTGATCAGTTTAAACTATTTTTACGTTATGACTTTCACCATGTGATGATCAGGATATGATCAAGAATTTTAACCTTTTTCTTTTGGTTTAAACAACAAGGATTCTCTCTTCATTTGAATATAAATCTGTCCAGGTAGACAGAATTTATTTCTGAGTTTTAATGTTGTCCAGGTAGACAAGAACTTAAACTTCATTGTTTGAAGGAATGTTGGTAATTTTGTTCAAGGAACGTTGGTAATTTTGTTACAGCATTGCTCCTAAGCTTCCTAGCTGTTGAAACAATCGGACATGAAACACTTAATATAGTTATGCATACACTCAGAGCTAAGAAGCTTTTGTGTGATTTTTGGTGAATTGTGCTGTGATTTCGTGCATAAAAGCACAGAGACCTGAAAATGTGTCATTTATTACATGACAATGTGAGAGCAAAGCTACCAGTGTTCTTCTTATTTTTTCAGAAAGGATGGAAGTATAGCAGAATGAATTTGTTATCTGCTCACCAGTTCCCCCCGCGGGTTAGGGGGAAGAATTTACCCGATGCTCCCCAGCATGTCGTAAGAGGCGACTAACGGATTCTTCTCCTTTTACCCTTGTTAAGTGTTTCTTGTATAGAATATAGTCAATGTTTGTAAAGATTTTAGTCAAGCAGTATGTAAGAAATGTTAAATCCTTTGTACTGGAAACTTGCATTCTCGCAGTAAGGTCATATATTGTACTACGTTGCAAGCCCCTGGAGCAATTTTGTGATTAGTGCTTTTGTGAACAACAAACAATTAACAAGTGGCTCTATCCCATCTCCCCCCTTTCCCCGTCGCGATATAACCTTGAACGGTTGAAAACGACATTAAACACCAAATAAAGAAAAGAAAGAAAGAGAGATCTGCTCACCAGTGTCTTTTACATTTGTGTTACTGTTAAGTGTGTGTGTCTGCAAATGACAAGCATCTTGTGTGTGATCAAGGAAAAGAAGAGGTACATTGCTCGATTGGTTCTGAAGATTTATAAGATGTTGCAGATTTTTTATTCTAACTGTGTATATTATAAAGTAATCAGCAAGAGCCTGAGGTAATTGTGGCTTGCTGGACAAAATGCAAGTCTTTTCTTTTAATTCAGTGTTGTGGTTCCTAGAAACGTTACTGTTTATCTGTTTCAGTTTTTAAGATGCGAAAAGTGTTTAGTTGTTTACATTGCCAGTTTTACTTGGAAGTTTGAGAAAAGATTTGTTGTTACCAGCAAATCTGACTAGTTGGTTACATATTATCCCACATAAGTAAATTTCAAAAGCATAATAATGCACTTACATTTTGTGTTTGTTCTGACCTTGACCTTTACAATTACTGCAGGGTGTGAGAATAATATCCCATACTTTTGATTTTATTAGTATAGAATTACTTTTGTTTGTTGTTTTACCCCCCGCGGGTTAGGGGGAGTCCCATATTGGTTGGGACGAGAAAGAATTTACCCGATGCTCCCCAGCATGTCGTAAGAGGCGACTAACGGATTCTGTTTCTCCTTTTACCCTTGTTAAGTGTTTCTTGTATAGAATATAGTCAATTTTTGCAAAGATTTTAGTCAAGCAGTATGTAAAAAATGTTAAGTCCTTTGTACTGGAAACTTGCATTCTCCCAGTAAGGTAATATATTGTACTACGTTGCAAGCCCCTGGAGCAAATTTTTGATTAGTGCTTTTGTGAACAAGAAACAATTGACAAGTGGCTCTATCCCATCTTCCCCCTTCGCGATATACATGTAACCTTCGTGGTTGAAAATGACGTTAAACACCAAATAAAGAAAAGTTTCTTGTTTTGAGTTGACACATCATCTTCTGTTTAGTTAAATCAGTTTAAATCAAGACTGACATTAGAGATTGGTTTATTACCCTTTATTTTGGTTATTTCATGATTAGACAAGTGTTATCCAGCCATTTTATATGTGAACCTCACCTGTCAAATCAAAAATGATTATTTTTGTAAAAAATACAAGTTTGTCGTGATCAGTTTTACTGCCAACAGCAGTTGCAACATGGACTGACTTGTTAGTGTGCTACAAACTGTGCTAAGGTGCAAGAGTAAATGTTTGTGTTCAGCTCCAGTTCATTGATGTAAAGCATCAGTCAGAGAAAATGTGATCATTGCGTGCCATTTTTGTCATCTTTGACCATAACCATTACGACATGGCGCGACCATTGTTATCTTGAACCAAACAACAGTGTCATGAACTTGTTTGCCTTCAACATAAATAGCATTACATTGAAAGAAATCTCTTATATTGAAAGAAATCACATGATCATGATTGATTTCGTTGGAAACATTTTGTCATCGGCCATTGGGTGTAGAAAAACATGCCATTGTTATTGCAAAGCTTTATAGTGTCGTGAGTGCATATATGTCAGTGAAATACATACTGCATGGTCGACAAGTCTATGAAGTTAGACATATAATGGTCACTGTTTTTAACTATCACTAAGCAAAGCTCGACAGTGTTGTAACTGTACCTTCTAGTGATACATTTTGGTAGCTGTTGCTTGCCTTTTACATCTTAGTTTTGTTTAGTGTGGAATCAAGTGACAGTGCATCACATATTGTGGTTGTGATGTTCTTGTGACCCATGAAAAGGAAGAAAAGTTCAGTTTCTCACGTGATGTGCCTATAATTATTATTTTGTTGGAGTTTCTTTCTTGACTTGGTTCAACTTGTTCTTAGCAGTTGCCTCAGACCAGATCTGCCAACTATATGTCTGTCAACAGATCTTTTTTTTTCTGTGGGATAATTGGAAATAAATTTTGCAACTGATGCATTTCAGTGAAAACTCAGTTGTGCTTGTTGGTTTGCTTGCAACTCTTTCACAGCTTCTTGTTTTCACAAACTCATCATGATTCACACACTGACATGCACAGGCTCACAAAGACATCGACATCCCGGCACGGACACCTGTGCACAAACACACACACACATTGGCATAAACACACAATTAAGAGTGAGAATATAGATGTCTAAATCATTTCTTCAAAGATGTGAAACACAAAATGACAAACAATGACTGGCACATTTATTGTTCAAACACATACACTCGCTAGCATCTTGTATACACTATCCATGTTCCTAATCTAATCACATAGAAACAAACTATTTTTTTACATGAGCCAGATCGTACTTTCCTCTAATACACTTGATCTTGACACCAGGCAAATCGGGCACTCGCCCTCCCCGCACTAACACAATACTGTGCTCCTGCAGATTATGCCCCTCGCCTGGAATGTATGCTGTCACCTCCTTGCCTGTGCTCAGACGAACACGCACACACTTTCTGTTGGCCGAGTTTGGCTTTTTGGGTTTCTTGATTAAAGTTTTCAGAACAACACCTCTCAGTTGTGGTCGGCCGTCCATCGGGCCTTTCTTCTTGAGCCTGGGCCGCCAGGGTCCCATGCGATGCATTTGATTCAGCGTTGCCATGGTGCGGTTTAGCGGTGACATCATCCAGCTTGTTAAGGTACTGGATGTTGTGGCTGTGTTGAAACCTGTATTTGCACCTGCAGTAAGGCAAAAAGACAGAGGATATAAATTAAAATGAAAACTACAAGTCCAACTGATTCACATAAGTAGTAAGTTTTGTAACACTGGCAAAGCTTACTGCACAGAAACAAACACACACCTAACAATCAGACAGTCACAGACACCAACAGGCAGACTGATGGACAGACATTCAGATATTTAAACAGGCACTGTCCGAGTGATGGAGATCTTAATGGGCTGCTTTGGTGACAATAAATATGTAGTTGCCACTTGTGTGAGGTGTGCAGCTATAAACCTTGCCCACTGAACATGCTTCTGGTATGAGTACAAACACACACGCACACATATATATATATACATACAAACACAGGGGTGTACCTTAACTTTTTTTGCTACCGGCCAAGGGGGCCGGTAAGTCAAAAATTGAACCGGCCCCCCAAAATCCCAACCGGCCGGGATTTCTTACAACCGCCCCAGTGGCTCGTCGCGTGCTAACCACATACACAAAAGACGTACATTCATACTTATTATGCATACATGTGGATTTGCACTACTAATAACTACCACAAACACACACAAAACTTGATGACTAAAATGCTATATTTTAATATAATGATAATTAACCTTGTTTTAATAAAGAATTTAAAATAAAAGCCGCCACAAAGAAACAAGAAATCAAAACAACATTCACACCCTGTCACACAATCACACACTAAACCTCACTGAAACTTACCCCCTTTATGTACCCCCTACCACACAATTTACAAAGTACTTTACTATGGAACTTTACTTACCACATAAACACACACTTTAAACAAAAGAGTAAATCAGCAATTTTTTTTAATTTAAATTATGTTTTTTGTTGTGTAAAACCACGTATAAAAAGCTGACTACAACTTTTTTTCTAAGTTGCTTTCTTGTTTTGTTTCTTTTTCTTTAATCTTTATGTGTGTGTTATTAATATTAATATCACTGTTAGATCAAGCAGAAGTATAAAAGTTGCATACCAGCCAAATTTACCACAGCTTAACTAGTCATAAATAATCAAAAGCATTATATTTCATTTCTATTTCCTAATGAAAACAAACAGATGTTCAGATTTCCTGATCCTAGAATTGTTTACAGGTGATCTTTATGCTTTTGATTCAGAAGAGTTGCAGAGTTGCACCCCTTATCCTATTGTTGAAGGTCTGTCTTTTCTTCTTTATCACATATATTGGATCGTTTTTACATTTAGTCAAGTTAGCTATTTTGACTGCTGATGCAATCGCCAGCGGCTCATGGCACTGGAGGGGTGATGACACGGTCAAGTGAGGCGGAGGGGGGTAGCTGTCTAGCCAATGTGTCTGGCCTTGATTGGTGGTAGTCCTGCTGATGGGGTCTATGTCGACCAAAAGAGTGGGATTCCCTGTAGGTGGAGTTCCTGGAGGGGGATTCCCTGTATACAGGGAATCCCACAGGGTGGAGTTTTTCAATAAAACTTGCAAACCATACTCGAATTTCTAAGAAATATAAAAAAAGATTGAAAAACATCAAATTCTACCGATGTCGCCAAGCATCACGTGACTTTCAGCGATATCAGCGACACACTACAGGAACTAAATCCTGTGGTATTCCCTGTATACAGGGAATCCCCCTCCACGAACTCCACCTACAGGGAACCAACTCTTTTGGTCGACATAGACCCCATCAGCGGTAGTCCTGAGTCCCTCTGGGGGGGATGAGTGGGCAGTAGAGAAGTGACAGATTTTGAGATCGCCCGTGAGAGATATTTGTTCCGTTCCGATTAACTATGTTGCCTAACGACTTTGTGCTTCAGCGAAATTTGAACCCGCCCGGCGGGTGATTTCAGAGGAATTTCGAACCCGCCCGACGCGATTTGAACCCGCCGGGGGCGATCGGGCGACCGCCAATATTCAGCCCTGAAACACACACATTGTAACACACACATACGCTCTCTCTCCGGCTCTGTAAAACAAGAGCATCAAATACTGTCACCTTTGAAAAGCTGAGGAGACTGAAGCCTCGGCAGCAAGCACGGAACTGCATTGGTGCAACTACATACAAGCCGCCCCAGTCCACTGAGTAGCTGCGACATCTTGAAACTGGTACAACTGAAAGCAAATAAGAACACTCCTGTACCACTCTTAAGTCTAAGCCACTAATCAGAACAGAAAAATACACACACAAACAAACACACACACACACGCACGTACACACACAAAGCTGGTACGATCGACGTCTCATTAACCCCTTGACTGCCTTAGGTATACCCGTCATGCGTTTGTGCAGCCGCAGCGCCTTAGGACGGGTAAACCCGTCTTCTCCGTTCAGGAATTTTCCAGAAATGCTACGTCACTGCTGACACACAAATAGCAGCCAATGGCTTGGTAGGATACCCCATTCTCATGAATAAACATAAATGGTGACGCGGTTTTGCGTCTGAAAGCTATTTTCGGCCTTGGCGGGCAGGAAAGGGGAGAGAAAGCTCGACTCGTCAAAATGGCTAACGGTGACAGTCGACCGGGCCCTAGTAGGGAAAAACAAAGACGGACTGACGCTACAGGCGGTGCAAATGATTATGGATACTGACAGGGGAAGGGGGAGATCTTCTTTCAGACGATTCGTTGGAAACAGGTAGATGAAAGTGATTATGATCCTTTCTTGGAGCAAGCAAAACAGCCACCTGTGTTTGATCCACAGGCACCGGAAGATGCGCCGGACTGATTTTTCAAAAGTTCATATTTAAACATCATTATAAGCCAAACTAATTATCATTTCCATGTTTAGACACTACAAACAGATTCTTGGTTCAATTTCCTTTAAAAATAACATAGGTTTTACTTACCTACCTACTGCCAGTTTGGAGCTAGAATTTTTTGTGAATTATTACACCCCGAACTCCAAAATTCCCTGGCAATCAGGAATGCACATAAGTAAGTTTTGATTGGCAGCGAAAGGGTTAATGCCCTGGTTAATACCAGGAACTTCTTGTACCCGATTTTGTTGATCTCTCTGTGAAGAACCACAGGCGAAGGTATCGTCCACTGGACTACTACTATCACAGAAAGACTACAAGGTCTGTCACTCACCTTCGAGTCTTCTGTGTTCTTGGAGTCGCTTCCTGGGGGAAAATATTGTTCAAGACGGTTTGCCTCTTCCTACAGTCTGTGTAAGGTCAAATAAATACAGTTGAATGATTGTTTGAACTGTATGTACCTTTAATTTTCAGCTTCCGTCCGCTGCAGGTTGTTATTAACCATCATTTGGACGAATCTTCGTTTGCGAGCCGCCAGGTTCCACCTTGCGTCAAATCATGCATCCGGCACCGAATATGCATACCAGCGCTCATTGGTTAATAACAGGATATTCGATGATTATTTTCCCGTGGGTAGCTTCCCTTTGCTGCACAATATTTACATATGTTTTACACCAATGAGCGCTGGTATGCATATTCGGTGCCAGATGCATGATTTGACGCATGATTTGACGCAAGGTGGAACCTGGCGGCTCGCAAACGAAGATTCGTCCAAATGATGGTTAATAACAACCTGCAGCGATCCTGACCCTCGTCCACAACGTCTCCGCCCACCTGGAGAAGCCCTCCTCTTACGCCAGGGTCCTGTTCATCGACTTCAGCAGCGCCTTCAACACCATCCAGCCTCATCTCATGATGAGGAAGCTGCTGGAGTTCGACGTCAATCCAGTGCTGATCAGTTGGGTCTTCAGCTTCCTTACGAAGCGAACCCAGCGGGTCCGTATTGGACAAGTCTTGTCCGAGGCTGTCGCCACCAATACAGGCGCCCCCCAAGGCTGCGTGCTGTCTCCCACGCTCTTCACGCTGTACACCGCCGACTGTCGCCTCAGGGATCTTGTCAACCTGCTGCTGAAGTTTGCAGACGACACATCCCTGTCAGGTCTCATCCTGAAGAACGACGAATCGGCGTACAGACACGCAGTGGAGGAGCTGGTGCAGTGGTGCGACGACAACTTCCTGGAGCTCAACGTGAGCAAGACGAAGGAACTCATCATGGACTTCCGACGAACCAAGTCCGCCGTCGACCCCATCATCATCAAGGGCGAACCAGTCGAGATGGTGGATACCTACAAGTATCTGGGCACCATCATCGACAACCAGCTCGACTGGTCGCCAAACGTGGACGCCGTGTGCAAGCGGGCAAACCAGAGGCTCTTCTTCCTGAGGAAGCTGCGGCAGTTCCACGTCGACCCACAGATCCTCCACCTCTTCTACCAGGCGACTATTCAGAGTGTCGTCTCCTTCAACCAGCTCTGCTACCACAGCAGTGCAAAGAAAGGCGACATGGAAAGGTTGGAGAAGATTGTGAAGAGAGCAGGCTCCATCATTGGCTCTGAGCTTCAGCCTCTCAGCACTCGATTCCCGAGTGTGGCGCTGAAGAAGCTGAGCATGATCCGCTCTGACGACCGCCACCCTCTGCACCAGGCGCTCGCATCGTGCGAGCCCACGTGTGAGTCATCACGCCGTTTGAGGTGCTGGCGGGCCAGGACGAACCGGATGAGGGACTCATTCCTCCCGATGGCTGTACGACTCTACAACCAGTCCCTGTGAATGTGACAGTATGCTAGATAGACTTGAGTGCTGTGAAATTTGACTGTGAGGACTATGGGTGATGTGAACTGTGATGTGAGGACTATGGGTGATGTGAACTGTGACTGCGGAAGGACAATGAGTGCTGTGAACTGTGACTTGGAGGACTATGGGTGATGTGTAGTAGGTGTGAGCGATGGTAGAGTAGAGGACGTGTGATTGGCGGGGGGGGGGGGGGGGGGGGGGGGGGGGGGTAAGAGGGAAATGTTGACGTCTGTTTACTTTGTATGATGGGGGGGGGGGGGGGGGGGGTTATGTGTATGTGTTGATTGCGTATGTATGGGGGTTATGATGTAATGTATATGTATGATGATGTATTCTGTGTCGATTGTGAATGTATGGTGGGGTTGGGGGGTATGATGTAATTTAATGTACGATGATATATTTGGTGTTTGATAGTGTATGATTGTTTGTTACGATGTTTGATGTTGTAATGTTTGTGCGTGTGTTATAATGCAATATGTTATGATGTAATGTGTGATGATGTATTCGGTGTTTGATAGTGGATGTATGCTTGTTAGTTGTAGATCTAGTACGATGTCTGAGGCTGTAATGTTTGTGCGGGTGTCATATGTAGCCGTACGAGGGTTCCAGTGTGTGAGTTGTGCATGGCCGGGCGCTAGAGTGCTGCATGAATGAGTAAGTGCATGTGGAGTTGTATGGCTGGGTGAATTGTGGGTTGCGTACGTCCGAGGGGCACATGTAGCCTGTGTGTCCGAAGTAGTGGGTATGTGTGCGTAAGGGTGTGCTGATATTGAACTTCACTGTCTTCAGTTGTTGCTTTGTAAATGTCTATGTATCAGTGTATTATGTCTTGCCACACACATGCCAAATTTCCTTGTATTGATGAGGACAATAAAATTTCTTGTATCTTGTATCTTGTAAGCTGAAAATTAAAGGTACATGTATACACATACAGTTCAAACAATCATTCAACTGTATTTATTTGACCTTACACAGACTGTAGGAAGAGGCAAACCGTCTTGAACAATATTTTCCCCCAGGAAGCGACTCCAAGAACACAGAAGACTCGAGTGACAGACCTTGTAGTCTTTCTGTGATACTGATAGTAGTAGTCCAGTGGACGATACCTTCGCCTGTGGAAGAACCTCAACGCAATGACAACTAAAGGGCAATCAACCAATACAACATTTTACAGACTGACTGTAGTAGGAAACAAACCAGATCCCTCTTAAATAATAAAGTGCGTAATCACAACTGGAAGAAACTTACCGATTTCGGTTAACAAATCAACGCAAAGCGATTTTTACATGGTTACTGGTCTGCAGCACACCTCGCCATACAGGAAGTGGTGCATTCGGCTTCAGAGTAAGTTCCCTTCTTTAGAGGGGGCATAACTGCAATATACTTTCATTAAAAATACTAATTGCATAATATTTGCATGAATCATAATTATATTCAGATTTAAGGTATTATAAAACAACTAAGGAAACATTTTAGTGAGAAATAACGGCAATGAACAGCTAAGATGATCAAACGAAGGATATCTTTGTCCAAGTAAAGCATACTCCCCAGCGGTCTGACTAAATACTACGCGACCGCACGCGGACGCACGCGGCCTTGCACTACCTTGCGCTACCAAACTAAAGCATGTACATGTACTTTTCTTTTATATGACTAAGTGCCAAAAGGTGCGCACGAAAAGCGGACAAAGGGGCTAAAAAATAAAAGTTGACAAACACGACTGATATTGTGATTTTTGTTAAGACAACAGATGCTGGAACCCAATTACGAAAAGAAAAGATAAATTTACCCAAATGATTTTACAAATAACGATAATTTTGTTCGTTATATCATTCAAAACGGCACTGAGTCATAGCATTAAGGTTATCTCGCACGTTTTTAAAGCTAGGGCTTTGAAACTTGGCACACAACCAAAGTATAATGACCTCCAGGTATGGTGCACATCACACTAAACAACATTGAATTTCAAGGTCACAGCGAGGTTAAATTTCCTTTGCAAACTGGAAAATTGTCGTTGTCACGTCTTACATGTTTTAATACTAGATCAGTTAGACTTTACATACTTCACATACTTTCAGCATTTTTATAAAACCTCATTAAAAGTGACCTGCTTGTTAATCTTTGTCAAAGTTCAAGGTCACAGCGGGGTCACATCTGGTCCAAATGTGGAATATTTTCAATTTATTCAGCGCGTTTATAGCACGAGCTTTGAAAATACACACAGTTCTAGTGTATAATGTTCACACACGATTAAAGTCTGGTTGAAAAAGTCAAGGTCACAGCAGGGTCGCGTTGAGGTCAAACATATACATTTTTCAATGAGGTTTTCTCATATGTTTTTGAAGCTAGGGCCTTGAAACTTGGCACACTACGCAAGTTAAATTAAACCTCATCAAATTCCAAGGTCACAGTAAGGTTAAAGATCCTTTAAGGATATTTTCTAAAAAAGGTGACCGCCTGGTTAATGTTTGTCAAATTTCAAGGTCACAGCAGTGCCATCTGGCTTAAACTTTGAAAAATTGTCAATTTCTTCAACTAGTTTTATAGTGTTTGAAGTCATTCACACATGATGAAAGTCTGGTTGATAAAATCAAACGTCAAGGTCGCAGCGGGGTCGCATTGAAGTCAGACACATACAATTGTCATTTTCACGAACGCCTTTTAAGCAACACCTTTGAAACTTCACACATTCCAAAGTTTTGATGTTGTTTGGTTATAATCAAAGTGTGGTCAATTTCCATGATTGAGAGCATTCAGAGGGGTCAAGTTGAGGTCACACAAAAGAGATTAAATTGTCGACACAACAGATGAGACTGGCTACCACTGTTTATTTTAATACACTTTTATGCAAATTTTAAATTGTGTTCAACCATATACACCAAACTCACCCAAACTCCTGAAACATCCAAGAAAAGGAAAAATGTGTCCAAGCAAGGAAAAACGCCATTTCTTCAAAGGCTGGAATAACTACAGAGGCAGCCGCGTCATTACACACAATGCAATTACGTCATACATCATACATTTCTATGAGTCATGTAGAATGGAATGGTGGCATGTGCCTCTATTCTAGCTAACAACAAAGCTGAAAAAATGAATATTATCTGTTTGTTTTGTTTGTTTTACCCGTACGAGACCTTTCTGTGACCTTGACATGTGACAAGGATCTACCTTAACTTCTTTAAGTCGGAGTTGAGAGTTGTGTGATGTTTGAAGGCTCTCCCTTTAAAAAAAACTGAGATAATGATGCATTTTCGTGTTTTTGATTTGCCCATGTGACCTTGAGATTCGACAAAGGTCAACAAGACTTTAACCGTGTATGGAGGCTATTAAGCCCAAAAATGTGAACTTTCAAGGTTCTTGCTTTGAAAAACTCTGAGAAAAAGGTTATGTTTTTTTTTTTACCCACACGAGACCCTGCTATGACCTTCACATTTCTCAAGGATCAACCTTGAATTCTCCATGTTGAACAATCATTAAGCAAAAGCGTTGTTTGAAGTTTGAAGGTTCTAGCTTCAAAAATCTCTGAAAAAATATGTTTCATCCGTTTTCTGAACCACATGTGACCCAGCCGTGACCTTGAAATCTGACAAGGGTCAACAAGACTTTTACCATGCATGGGGGCGATTAAACCCCAAATGTGTGTGAAGTTTCAAGGTTTCAACTTAAAAAACGTCTGAGAAAAATATACATTTTCCTTTTTGGACAATGTGTTGCACGCAAGACAACACGACAAACGCTCGTGTTATCATTCTTTTACTTTAAGGTCGACTTGCGTGCCCGCTCTTTCGCTAATCTCAATTAAAATTCATCTTAGAAGTTCGGTTTTATTACGCTTTTAATTAAGAAGATTAAACTAAGACAACAAATAGTTAGTTTTACCCATTAAACTCGATAAGGTAGTGACATTTTATGTTGAACGCAAGAAGGTGTCGCACGCAAGATCTGAAAAGATGTTGACGACATAATTTCAACACTTGATAGCGCAATCGTGGTTCGTGATTTCTTCACAAATTTTGAACACAGAATGTGTCACGTGGTTCCGTAAATGAAGTAGATCTTTGTACATGTAAATTTTGTTTTTAAAAGAAAATAACCGTTAATTACCGAACATTTTGTCGCACGCAAGATATGACGAAATTTTCAAATCGTTTTCAAAAATGCTGTTCAAAAGTTCTGCAGTCTTTGCTGGATTACTTGAAAGACAGCAGTTTGATACACCGTTATCGCTTGACGTGTCGACATCAATTCCAGAGTTTTTGAAAAAGAAATTTAGTAAATATCTGCGATTGAAAAATGTATGCCGTGATGACGAATCATCTTGCGTGCGACACCTTAAAATTCGGTTATCGAAAAAAAAAAATTCTCTCGAGATTTAGATTTGACGTTTGGTCTCGTCTGTAAAGCGATGTTTCAGGCATTCAATCAAACTAAATGCAATTCATTTGTGCTTCTTGTTATTTTTCTGTGGCATATTCAAAACACGAGGTATCACGATGTCCTTTTTCAGATGGCCGGTTTTGGCGTTATTTTTGACTTTAAACAAAGATAACTTCAAAACCGTTCAAGTCAGACACACGAAATTATGTCCACTATCTCTTCGCACATTCATCCACACACACACCAATTTTCAGCAGACACACGTTTTTAGAAACATTTTTATTGTAAAACAAAGTCGTCTTCTGTTCTGTGAGCACCTTTTGGCACTTAGTCATATATAGTATCTTCACAACATTATCTGACTTTATACCAAGTTTGAAGTCACAGAAATAAAAAAATAAGGGAGTTATGATGTATTTTGTGACGAGCTATCGAGCGAAAGTGAAAGCATCGCGGTTCAGCGTCCGACTATGTTCGCATTGATCGAAGAACGCAGGCTCAACCTCAAAATAAAGAATGCTCATGTAATATTTTTTATATATCTAGAATCTTCACAACATTATCATACTTTGTATCGAGTTTTAAGTCACAGAAATTAAAAAAAAGGAAGTTATGATGCATTTTCGAAGAGCTAGCGAGCGAAAGTGCAAGCATCGGATATCTGCGTCCGACCATGTTCGCATTGTTTTTAGAATCGCAGGCACGACCATAAATTAAAGTACGGTTGTTCTTTATATATATCTAGTAGTTTCAGGACATCATCTGCCTTTACACCGAATTTTAAGTCACAAAAATAAAAAAATAAGGGAGTTATGATGCATTTTGGAAGACTCTAGGGAGGAGGATGATCACTGTGTAACTTGATGATGATGAAAATTATGATAATGATGATTATGATAATGATGATAATCACTGATGGTGATGATACTCGAAATGAATGGAGCAAAAGAGAGCGATAACTATAAAAATGAACATCAGCATGTACAACAACAACAGTCTGCGTGTGAATGTTTGTTAGTGTATATGACTATGTGACGTGAGTGTGTGTGTGTGTGTGTGTGTGTGTGTGTGTCAGTGTGTGTGTGTGTGTGTGTGTGTGTCAGTGCGTGCCCGGTGTGTCACGGTGTGTGTGTGTGTGTGTGTGTGTGTGCCCGGTGTGTTATATGAAGTCTTATATCGCGCGCGTATCTCCAGACCGACTCGGACTCAAGTCAAGGCCGCAGGGATCTATAATTTATGCCGTGTGAGATGGAATTTTTTACACAATACATCAGTCACGCATTCACATCGACCAGCAGATCACAGCCATTTCGGCGCATATCCTACTTTTCACGGCTTATTATTCCAAGTCACACGGGTATTTTGGTGGACATTTTTTATCTATGCATATACAATTTTGCCAGGAAAGACCCTTTTGTCAATCGTGGGATCTTTAACGTGCACACCCCAATGTAGTGTACACGAAGGGACCTCGGTTTTTCGTCTCATCCGAAAGACTAGCACTTGAACCCACCACCTAGGTTAGGAAAGGGGGGAGAAAATTGCTAACGCCCTGCCGGACCCAGGGTCGAACTCGCAACCTCTCGCTTCCGAGCGCAAGTGCGTTACCACTCGGCCACCCATGTATGTTCATGCAATATTCGTATAGATCTAGTATATCCATAACATTACCTGATTTTGTATCGAATTTTGCATAGAAATGAAAATGAAGGGAGTTATGATGCATGTAAATGTTTTTTTTTTTTTATATATCTAAATTAGTATATATATGCGTGTTTGTGTGTGTGTGTGTGTGTGTGTGTGTGTGTGTGTGTGTGTGTGTGTGTGTGGTTGTGTGTGTGTGTATGTGTGTCATATGTGGGTGTGTGTGTGTGTGTGTGTGTGTCTGTGTGTGTGTGCGTGAGCGGCCAGCACGTACAACAACAACAACAACAACAACAACAACAACAACAACAACAACAACAACAACAACAACATCAAGTCAATGTCATGTGTGCTTGTGTGCTTGTGTGTGTGTGTGTGTGTGTGTGTGTATGTGTGTGTGTGTGTGTGTGTGTGTATGATCCTCCTCGCTAGATCTTCCAAAATGCATCATAACTCCCTTATTTTTTTTTTTTTCTGTGACTTAAAACTCGGTGTAAAGGCAGATGATGTCCTGAAGATACAAGATATATAAGAATATTAAACAACCGTACTTTAATTTATGGTCTTGCCTGCGATTCTAAAAACAATGCGAACATGGTCGGACGCAGATATCCGATGCTTGCACTTTCGCTCGCTAGCTCTTCGAAAATGCACCATAACTTCCTTTTTTTCTGTGACTAAAAACTCGGTACAAAGTATGATAATGTTGTGAAGATTCTAGATATATAAAAATATTAAATGAACATTCTTTATTTTGAGGTTGAGCCTGCGTTCTTCGATCAATGCGAACATGGTCGGACGCTAAACCGCGATGCTTTCACTTTCGCTCGATAGCTCGTCGCAAAATACATCATAACTCCCTTATTTTTTTTATTTCTGTGACTTCAAACTTGGTATAAAGTCAGATAATGTTGTGAAGATACTATATATATTTAAAAAAAATAGTACATGTACATGCTTTAGTTTGGTAGCGCAAGGTAGTGCAAGGCCGTGTGCGGTCGCGTGCGGTCGCGTAGCATTTAGTCAGACCCCTCCCCAGCGTGTTTAGAGTTGTCTGTCATGATAGCAGACGCTCGAACTCGTGTTCGTTTTCTCATCCTAGAACCTTGACACTCTACAGCAGCTGAGATGGCGACACCAACAGCCAAACCGCCGAAGGAATTCTCGGCTGCTTCTTTAGCTGCTATGCAGTTTGCCGCTGGCGGCTGTGCAGGTAATAAGAGAGGTGTAGTGAATAAGTTTAACGAGTTCAAGCCAAATCTGAACCTTGATCCCCCTGTTGCATTTCCATTGGAAACAGTAACCAGAGCGCACACGTAAAATGTGCTTTCCGTCAAAGATGTAATGAAAGCAAACAGACCCCCGACCATGCATGCACACTTTGCACTGCTAGCATCACTTTTTCCATAAGACGCAGAAGTTAATTGGTATTGTACCTTGTACAGTTATATGTTAAATTACATATTCTTACTCCAATTCTCATAAATGCATTGACTTCAGTCTCACATGCTAGATGTCGAAAAACCACTCAAATTACCTGCCCTTAGAAGGGTGGTAACCAAGCTAAAAAGAGACGCCATAGCCGTTGCTATGTACTGACCTTGCTCGGTTACCCATAACACCCTGCACGCCACGTGAGCGTCAGCATCCGGAATAATTATTCTCGACTTTCGACAGCACACGGTGGACGTGTCGATTTTTGTCACTCACTTTTGGCCTTCGCATGCCGGCTTGTCCGTGAGACTAGCTGTTTCTTGTGGGTCTACCTGTCCATCTACCTTTTGGTGAGATCTTTCTGTTTTTGTTTGGTTGATAGCTTTTTGTTTTGAACAGGCACGCAGAATTTTTCGTTCTGGGTGACTGTTTTTCGTCGGTGTTAAAATGGCCGACAACAAAGCTAAACTTAGCGCGAGACTGGAAGGAGACAAGGCTCTTAGCCCGGTTAAGAAAGCTAAACCAAAGAGTAAACCTAAGAACGTGGAATTGCCTATCATATGCGGGTCCAAGATCCGTCGAATAGCACTTCTTTTGATGTTCCTATCCCTCCAAGGGCGGTTTCAGGTCCTCCTCAGCTCGCTTCCCCTGATGGGGTTAATCAGCCTGGGCCTTCAGCCTTAGGCTCCTTAAAGACTGAATTGTTTGAATTTATTTCGCAGCAGTTCGCGTCCCGTTTTGGGGTCCCTCCTCTGCCACCGGCGGTAGGGGATCCTTCCTCCCTAGCTCGGCTGGGGTTGTCGTCGTCTGCGACTTCGACTGATGGTGGGGGTGGCCGCGCGGCCATTCCTTCTTCGCACTGGCCTAGTGCACCTGACCTGTTCGGTTCAACCCTCTCTGCCTCTGGTAGTGCGGCGGTCGCTCTGGAACACTCTCTCCGTAAGGAGAGGGGGTCTGCCCCCTGTCTGTCTCTTCCCGCTCACCTTGCTTTTAGCACAGCTGAGTCGGGAAGTCAGCCCTCTTACCGTTTGGGAGAGGGAGAGGGGGGGCATGGTAAGTCACAGCCTGGGCTTGTTCCCACTCTGCCTCATTGGGGGCAGGGGGCTGTGTCAGCGGCCCACCTTTTCCCGCCCTCGGGGCGGGATTGGGTGGGGGCTGGGGTAGCGACCCACTCTTTCCCGCCCTACGTGCAGGATCGGGTGGGCGCTGTCGGACTGGCATCTCAGTCTGTACCGCTATTGTCCTCTGCTAGCAGCCGCCCCCCTCCCCAGTTGGGATGGGGGGGTGGTGGGGCTACAGGACTATAGCAAGTTGATGGGTGGGGGCGGCCGTTTACGGTCACGTCTCACACTCCGTCTTACCCCTCTCAGGGGTCGTTTGCTGCAGCGACGGGCCACCTCCCTCCTCACGCGGGGTGCGGGGTAGCTCAAGCTGGCCAGACCGGTTTTGTCAGCTGGGGCCAAGCTCCCGCACAGCAGTCGGGGAACAATGGGCCTGATGCGGCTTTGTTCGGCGCCCTCCTCCTCCCTCCTTCTCGGCAGTGCGCTGTGCTGGCTGTCTACTCTTCTTCCCCTTTGGGGAAAGGGGGTGGTGGTGGTTGGCAAGCGGAGTCGGAGCACACTTTTGATTCTCCTGTCTCCCCTCCTTTGTGTGGTAACACATTGGATGGTGGGGACTCTGATTCTTCTGTGGAAGAAGAGGAGTTTGTAGCCTTGCCTATTGGGTTTAGACAAGCTATGAGGAGAGCGGCTTCAGTGGCAGCGAATTATTTCCCGGAGGGGGTGGTGGATTCAGGCCAGGGTGTCTCTTTCCCCCCTTCTGCTGCTGACGATTTTCGGCCCTCGCGGGATGAATCACAATCGTTTCGTTTTGTGGAATCTCCAGCCGTGGCTTATTACATGTCGCAACTGTTGGCTCGGCCGGCTCCTCAGGGGAGCGGTCTTTTGCCTACTTCCTTTCCTTTGTTGCATGCGCATGGTCCAGCGCCTCCTTCTGCTGGCCCATGGCTGGCTTCGAGCGCGCAGTCCACTTCTTTTTCTCCGTTAGTGCAGAAAAAGTTGGACTGGAGTGTGAAGTCTAGGAACTTTGTTCAGACTTTTGCTTTGCCAAGGGCGACATTTTCGATTCCGCCTGAGTTGGTTGCTTTGTTGCCAAAACAACCCTCCGCAAAGGAGGGAGTTTCGTTCTTGGATTCTTCTCTCTCCTCACTTGAGGAGATGGGTAGGCTTGATCTTGAGTTGGCTTCTATGGCTGAGACTTTGCTTCGGGCTCTCACACGAGCGGTTGCAGCTTCTTTGGAGCCTTTTAGGCTCAGAGAAGATGCCTCAGCCAGTGACATCTCCTCACTGCTTGCTGCTCTGGGGATGGTGAACTCTGAGAGGATGAGCATGTCAGCAAAGCTGTATGCTCATGCTGTCTTTTCCCGGCGTGATCTGCTTCTCTCTCAAGCAGGTTTCTCACACCAGTCTACGGTGGACTCGCTTCGTTCCTCTCCTTTCGTTGAGGGCTCTCTTCTTGGGAGAGTGGCCCTTGACGCAAGGCAGCAGGAAGTTCAGGAGGCTAAAGACAGACATCTTGTGGGATTTTCCTTTAAAATCCCAAAGAAGTCTCAGTCTTCTCAGCCTTTCAGGAGCAAGAAGCAGCACAGCTCCTCTCGCCCATTCGGAAAGGGAAGGGGGGGGGGGGGCGCGAAGGCCCTCCCCCCCCCCCCAATGAGACGCTCCCGATCACATCACCCCTGTACCCCCCACTCTTGTTGTGGCAGGGGGCCCCTCCAGGGCTCTATCTGCTTGGCAGGCGTCAGTGCACAGCCAGTGGATAGTGCGGGTGGTGCGATCGGGATTCCGGCTTTTGTGGGAGGAAGACAAGGCTCCCTTGACCAGGGAGCCTCCTCCCTTTCGTTTCCCGGCCAGTCAGGAGGCCAGGACTGTCATAGAGACAGAGATCATTTCTCTTTTGGCCAAGAAGGCAATAGAGGAGATTGTCGATCTTGCCTCTCCCGGGTTCTACGGACGGCTGTTCGTAGTCCCCAAGGCTTCAGGCCGCTGGAGACCTGTTCTCGATCTTTCATTGCTGAACAAGTTTCTTCGGAAGATCAAGTTTTGAATGGAGACCCCGGCTTCGGTCAGGGAGGCTCTTCGTCGGGGAGATTGGGTGACCTCGGTGGATTTAACGGATGCTTACTTTCACATCCTTATGCATCAAGCAGACAGGAAGTGGCTCCGTTTCCGCTGGGGTCATCGGATTTTTCAGTTCAGGGCTCTGCCCTTTGGACTTTCTCTGGCGCCATGGGTGTTTACGATGGTGATCAAACAGTTGTCCGCTCTGATCAGGCAGAGAGGAATACGGTTGAGGACGTACCTCGACGACTGGTTGATCTTGAATCAGAGTCAATCAGCGTGCCGTTTGCACACACAGGTTGTGTTGGACCAGGCTTTGGTCCTGGGGTTCTCAGTGAATCAAGCAAAGTCGGAGTTAACTCCTTCGCAAAGGTTTGTTTACCTTGGAATGGCGTTCGACACCGTCTCTTGGACGGTTCGTCCTACGCAGGAGAGAATTCAGAGACTTCACGCTCCTATCTCGGCTGTGTTGAGCAGACAGCAGGCGTCTGTGAGGGTGCTTGCCTCGATTCTAGGTCAGATGGAATCGATGGCGACGTTGGTTCCCTTAGAAAGAGTGTACAAGAGGCCTTTTCAGGCTGCTCTCAGGTCTCTTTGGGATCCGGCCTCTCAGGATTGGGACAAGAGTGTCCCCGTCCAGGGATGGCGCAGTCACACGACGCGTCGGTGGCTGGATTTGGATTGGATCTCTCAGGGGGTTCCCCCGTCGCGATATAACCTTGAATGGTTGAAAACGACGTTAAACACCAAATAAAGAAAGAAAGAAAGAAAGAAAGGGAGTTTCCATTGCGCTGCCCCCTCCGGACTTAGACCTCTTTACAGATGCGTCTATGGCCGGATGGGGAGCTCACATCGGTGGTCACACGGTCTCGGGTCGGTGGCCTCAGTCGCAGCTCCTTTGGCATATCAATCGCCTGGAGTTGGAGGCAGTAGCCCTGACAGTCTGCGCGCCTTTCTCCTTCTGGTGGTGGGCAGGCATGTCAGGTTGCATACCGACAACACCACTGTGGCTGCCTATGTCAACAAACAGGGAGGAGCTCCGTCTTTTTCCCTGTCAGACAGAGCCTGCGAGATTCTGATCTGGTGCCACTCGCACCAGATCATAGTCTCCGCGAAATATCTCCCGGGCAGGCTCAATGCACTGGCGGACTCGCTCAGCAGGTCCTCTCAGGTGTTGCACACGGAGTGGACCATCACACACAGGGCTCTCCAGCGCCTGTGGGCTCAGGTGGAAAAGCCTATGATCGATCTGTTTGCAACCAGGTTCTCCAGGAGGCTTCCGATTTTTGTGTCCCCCTTTCCGGACACGGAGGCTTGGCGACGCAATGCAATGGAGTTCTCGTGGGTAGGCCTTCAGGCCTACGCGTTCCCCCCCCTTTCCTCTGCTCAGCAGAGTGGTGCGGAAAGCCGAGCTGGAGCGTCCGGATCTTCTGCTGGTAGCCCCCATGTGGCCTTCGCAGCATTGGTTTCCAGATCTGCTGCTTCTGGCCAAAGGTCCTCCGATTCCTCTAAACCTGGTGCGGGGAGAGCTCGTTCAGCCAAGAACAGGCATTCCACACAACGCCCCGCAGGCCCTTTGCCTACACGGCTGGAGGTTGTGAGGACGGAGCTACGTAAATCTGGCGCTTCGGATTTGACACTGGATTTAGTCCATAAAGCGCATAGGTCTTCCACTTCCTCGGTCTATGCCTCGCATTGGTCTGCCTGGGCCAAGTGGTGTAGAGAGTCTGGGGTCAACGCCTTGGCTCCTCGCTCTCTTCAGGTTGCGAATCACCTCTCTTTCTTGTCCGCACAGGGCAGCTCGGCCTCTTCTTTGAGAGTCAGGCGGTCAGTGATATCTGCTACTTTGAGGCAGATAGGCAGATCTATTAATGTCAATGGGGTGATCGCTGCAGGGCAGGTTCTTTCAAGGACATAAGTAAGTTCCCTCCACCTTTAGGAGGAATCTGCATTTATGAGAATTGGAGTAAGAATATGTAATTTAATGGAAAATTTCTAAGTAAATTTTCTTTTGATTAATATACTTACCCAATTCTCATAGTTAATACCCTCCCATCCATCCCCGCTACTTTATATCCTTGGGGTGTTTGAGTAGTCTCGAATGATTATTCCGGATGCTGACGCTCACGTGGTGTGCAGGGTGTTATGGGTAACCGAGCAAGGTCAGTACATAGCAACGGCTATGGCGTCTCTTTTTAGCTTGGTTACCACCCTTCCAAGGGCAGGTAATTTGAGTGGTTTTTCGACATCTAGCATGTGAGACTGAAGTCAATGCATTTATGAAAATTGGGTAAGTATATTAATCAAATGAAAATTTACTTAGAAATTTTCCATTATGTTTGTTGACCCTCAAGCCATACAATAGGCTGACATGGAAGGAGTAGAAGTTTGCGTTAAGTTAGAGTAGGCGTGTGCAGTGAAACACATGTAAAAATTCAAATAAACTGCTATATCCTCATGGCCAAATTACTGTATATATGGGTTTGCCTGTAATAATTGATGGAGAATAACACACTGAAAAAACGATTTGACTTACCTGTGCAGGATTTATAGAGGTGTCCATGATGCACCCACTGGACTTAATAAAGACAAGGTTCCAGATTCAGGGTGGGCCGAGTGACCCTCACCACTACAGCTCCATCGCAGACTGCTTCAAAAAGATGTACAGACAAGAAGGGTTAGTATGCTAGGGAGGGCACATTCAGTTCATCGGTTAAAAAGCCAGAGAAAGTCTGTTGTTCCAATGGGGGATGAAGGGGGTTTGTGGTGTTGTGTTGGGTGGGGGTACGGGTCAGAGACATGGGGTGATGGGGCAGGAAAGTGGGGGGAGAGGGGGGGGGGGGGGGGGGTGTGGGTGGTGGGAATAGGGGTTCTATGAGTGTAACAATTGACTGGGGAATTTTGGAGTGTAGAAATTGATGGATAAAGAAAAGGGGTTGAGGGGATGGGAATGGGGAGATTTTGGCATTGTGTCAGTTGGGGGTGGGGGTGATAATGGCGAGTACAAAGATGAATGTAGTTAAGATTTGTTGTTCATCATCATGTTACTTATTATCATCAAAGTATGGCTGCTTCTCTGGAGGAAGACAGGGCATTTATGTATGTGTTCATATATCTATTTTTTATGTGGCTTTTCTGTTGTGAACATTTTTATAATTTTTCAGGCTTCTGTCATTCTACAAAGGGATCCTGCCACCCTTGCTTGCTGAGACTCCAAAGAGAGCAACAAAGTTTTTCTCATTTGAACGTTACAAAAACTTGTTTGCTTATGGGAACTACATTCCACAGTCAGTGGTATGTATCCTCATGCACTTGTTGACTATACAGTGGTACCTGCGATGTGAGGCCCATCCGATGAGAGGACACCTCCCTTAAAAGGACACCTTCTGCCGTTCCTTTGTCTATTATCTCTACCAAAGTATACCTGTCAGGACAGGCCACCTGCAATGTAGGGACACTTTTGGCTGGTCCCAAGGGTGTCCTTTCATCACAGGTACCACTTCTAGAGTTGGTGTGGGTATAAAATCTGGATTTCTACAGGTATTAAGAGAAAAAGATTTTTGCTGGTTTGTTTTGTTGCACTTTTGGGAGTGTGCACCTGTCGCAATTATTGTATTTGTTGTGATAGTGTGAGCCTGTTTGTTGCAAAACAGTAAGGCAAAAGCTATGAAGCCACTGCAGAATTGTCATTTACAAAGATCATGCTTGTGATTTTAGATGTCCAGTCCCTTGTTTTAGGCCTAGGAATTATCCAATTTGTCTGGGTGTGTGTGTGTGCTAGTGCGTGTAGGTGCTTCATGATTCTTGTCATGGTGACATTTTTTATGCACATGGCACAATGTATTGTTTCCACCAGTGCTTCTAATAATTGTTATTTTGTTTTGTTTATTGTTGCCTTTTCAGTTGCAGCTAAAGCTAGAAGTGACCAAACATCTTTGCTACAAATTACATTTTGTACAACATAGTGAGAGATGCATGTGCTGCAGTTAAAGGGGAATAATGATGAATGGATGAAATGTCTCTGCTAAGGTTATTTCCCTTTCTTCAATGCTTGCTGTTCATGTTTGCTTATTTCTATTTATTACTTGGTGTACATTTATTGTACAGCTTTAAATGATGCATAATTGGTATTAAATTGTATTTTGGTCTCATAATTGTGTGTGTATGTGTTAATTTTCAAATATTGATACAAAGGTAGCTAGAACTGCCCATGCAATATTTATGAGAATAAAGGGGAATGTTTTCATAGTTTCATTCAAATATTCTGTTAACTTGTGCCATTTTTTCTTCTAAAAACATGATCTTTTGGCATGAGTTTTTTTTCCCCATCTCATTTTTGTTGTTGCTAGTTGAACAGAAAAAAACATTTGTGCAGAACAATCTGAAATAGACAATTATGATTGTGATTAAGTCACAATTTAGGGGAGATAATAACACAAACTAAGTAGATTTTTTCTAGGTGATTGTTTCCCTTTAGTTGGATGTTTTTGCTTGCTTTTCAATTAATACCGGTAGATATCAATGTATTTTCATCATTCATTAACAGATCCTCATTGATTTTGTTTAAAGTACTATTGATCAACCCCCCCCCCCCCCTTCCTCTGACCCACCCTAAATAACCGTGTTTTGGTTCTTATGGAAGTATTTCATGTTTCCCTGTTATTTTAGTTCATGGGGAGTGCCCGTTGCAAAACATTATGTAAAGATTGCATCTTTCAGCTGTTGTAAGCATTCATTTTCATAGCACCGATGCAAATAAGTCATTGGGACGCCTGTTTGATTCCTTTGCTAACTGATGTGTAATGTTTGCTGTTTTTATATTTAGTCAAGTTTTGACTAAATATTTTAACATCGAGGGGGAATCGAAACGAGGGTCGTGGTGTATGTGCGTGCGTGTGTGCGTGTGAGTGTGTGTGTGTGTAGAGCGATTCAGACCAAACTACTGGACTGATCTTTATGAAATTTGACATTCGAGTTCCTGGGTATGAAATCCCCGAACTTTTTTTTCATTTTTTTGATAAATGTCTTTGATGACGTCATATCCGGCTTTTCGTGAAAGTTGAGGCGGCACTGTCACGCCCTCATTTTTCAACCAAATTGGTTCAAATTTTGGTCAAGTAATCTTCGACGAAGCCCGGACTTCGGTATTGCATTTCAGCGTGGTGGCTTAAAAATTAATTGATGACTTTGGTCATTAAAAATCTGAAAATTGTAAAAAAAAAATAAAAATTTATAAAACGATCCAAATTTACGTTTATCTTATTCTCCATCATTTGCTGATTCCAAAAACATATAAATATGTTATATTCGGATTAAAGACAAGCTCTGAAAATTAAATATATAAAAATTATTATCAAAATTAAATTGTCCAAATCAATTTAAAAACACTTTCATCTTATTCCTTGTCGGTTCCTGATTCCAAAAACATATAGATATGATATGTTTGGATTAAAAACACGCTCAGAAAGTTAAAACAAAGAGAGGTACAGAAAAGCGTGCTATCCTTCTTAGCGCAACTACTACCCCGCTCTTCTTGTCAATTTCACTGCCTTTGCCATGAGCGGTGGCCTGACGATGCTACGAGTAAAATGGCATTGCGTTCAGTTTCATTCTGTGAGTTCGACAGCTACTTGACTAAATATTGTATTTTCGCCTTACGCGACTTGTTGTTCTTTGTCTTCATTACAGGTGCTGACACTTGCTGGGCTTTCCGCAGGGATGACAGAAGCCATTGTCATCAACCCATTTGAAGTGATCAAGGTTCGGCTCCAATCAGAAAGGAGATCCATTGCACAGGTTTGTCATTGTTTTTTAACGCAGCTTCCACTGATATGGCTATCTGGGACCCTCCCTGCACAGGTATGCATGAGAAATAAACCAGTACAGAAGTACAGTATGTCTATTTTGAAACCTAAAAAAATCTGTAAAATGAAGGTTTTAACAGAGATGGAGTCTTGAAATGACCATAACTTCACTGTGTCTGAGAAAAACAGGTTTTAAGGTACAGAAGGAGTCTTAACATGGAGGGCCTCAAAGCAGAGTGTTCGTCTGTAGAAATAAACCAGAAATTGTGTTGGGTATTTCTGGTATGTTACCAATGAACAAAGGAAATAACAGTAGTGAATGATCAACCAGGTATTCTCCCTTGTCTGAGCGCATTTGACAGTGTTCTGTACCCAAGTGAATTGACTGTAACATGTTAAATGATAGTGGTTTACAAATGATTACCCAAACGTGTTGAAACCTGTAGATTTTTATGCATTTCAAACATTCTCTCTTCAGCAAAAAAGCACCTTCCAGACAGCACGGGAGATAGTGGCTGCAGATGGTTTGGGACTGAAGGGTTTGAACAAGGGTTTGTCATCCACGCTTGGCCGGCATGGAGTCTTCAACATGATCTACTTCAGTTTCTACCACAATGTCAAAGGCATAGTGCCAGAGGCTAAGGTATGTGCACTTCATTTACTTTATTGTCCCATTGCTGGGAAATTCAGGTCCCAGTGCAAAAGCTAGCAGCAACAAGAGTTGCGCTATCCAGGTGTGTGTGTGTTTTAGGTGTAATCAGCCACCTGCACTTATGGCAGAATCCCTGAGATCTTTTATCAATCAATCAATCAATATGAGGCTTATATCGCGCGTATTCCGTGGGTACAGTTCTAAGCGCAGGGATTTATTTTTATTTTATTTTATTTTTTTATTTTATGCAATTTATATCGCGCACATATTCAAGGCGCAGGGATTTATTTATGCTGTGTGAGATGGAATTTTTTACACAATACATCACGCATTCACATCGGCCAGCAGATCGCAGCCATTTCGGCGCATATCCTACTTTTCACGGCCTATTATTCAAAGTCACACGGGTATTTTTGGTGGACATTTTTATCTATGCCTATACAATTTTGCCAGGAAAGACCCTTTTGTCAATCGTGGGATCTTTAACGTGCACACCCCAATGTAGTGTACACGAAGGGACCTCGGTTTTTCGTCTCATCCGAAAGACTAGCACTTGAACCCACCACCTAGGTTAGGAAAGGGGGGAGAAAATTGCTAACGCCCTGACCCTGGGTCGAACTCGCAACCTCTCGCTTCCGAGCGCAAGTGCGTTAGCACTCGGCCACCCAGTCATTGTGATGACACAGGGTTGGGAGATGGATACCGTCTATGAGTCTGCACATAAAGTTGACCTGTGTCCATCCCGGCCTGGATTCAAACCTGTGACGCAAGGATGGCAAGTTAGACAAGTGCTCTAACAACTAAGCTACCAGGCCCCCAGGGATGTTGATAGAAGTTTTACTTAGCTTTTTCGTTGGTGTCGCCTTTCCTCAAAAGTTTGGAAATTCTCCTGAACTGACGCCAAAGTATTACACCATTTGAAATGAATTGCGGCGTTTGGTTAACTGCTACGTAACGCAAAACAACATACTCCTGTGTGTATGTACTTAGTTTGTTGTAAGAAATAGTTGCTACTGTGATGTATTTTTTGTGTGCATAAAAGCGGAAGGAGAACAGTACATTTTGAAGTGTGGGTGGTTAAATGCAGGGATCGCGCTAGGATTTTTCAAATTGCGTACAGCTTACGCAATGTCGGCCAAAAAACGCGTAAAGCAGAACCAATTTTGCGTCTTACTATAACACAGTTAAATCAGTTTCTTCTGATGTTGAAGATGCACACGGCACAGGAGTAGAACTCGGAGGCTGCTCCGGCGCATCATCACTGCGGCTTGATGACGATGTGCGAAAAAACGAGGACAACTTTCGCTGCATGCCGTTTTGAATGAATCAAAGACAGGCTTGAACTGAAAGCGTCTCTCGGCCTAGATTTGGCGCCACACGCCCAGTGCATTTTGGGTGTATGTTCTGTTTCAGAAAACCGACCGGTGTTGCTTTGCGTCGCTTGCGGCACTCTAATGCCGAGTCACCTCATTTTGTTTTATCCAAAACAGACTTTAGATTTGAACTCGCGCTATGTTTGATTCAGAACAGACTAGAGATTCTAAACTCGCGCGCTTGTGCTATAGTCTGATTCAGTATTGGGATGTGCTGCTGAGCATGCCGTTTTGAATAGAAGTTGTTTTGCGTACGCGTTACGCATAAGCGCCGGGAAAATGCGTGGGCGGATTTTAAAACGCGTCAAATACGCAAAAAACATGCGTTAACGCGATCCCTGTAAATGTATTCCTCAAAAAAGATTATTTAAATTTTGTATTGGAGAATGTTGTTACTTTGTCATTCCTGTTTTCTAGTGCAACGCAGATTTAGATTGTGTTTTGTTAAATTTAGTTCTGACTAGATATGTTGTGCCTTTTCTTATCTAAAACTATGGTAAAGCTACCCCCGTTTTGGTGCTGTGATTTCTTTCTTTAATCTTCCAACAGAACAGGCTCAGTTTGTTTTCTGCTTTGGCAATATAGGTTGCATACAAAGTCGTAACCCAATTTATTGTTGAGCTAACTGTGAGCAGGCTTGCTTAGATGGTATGTTGCCACACTAAACTTTTGTTGACTCAAAACAATACGTTACAAAATATATCGACTATGTATGACTGTAACGTATTGTTTTGTCAATAACAAACGTTCCAACAACTTAAACCTTTCTTGTTTTTTTATTCTGAATTTTGGAACGTTGGCAGTCTCTTTGTTTTTGGATTTATTTAATGTTGACTCAGATTTTCCTTTGATTTTGCAGGATCCAACTATGGATTTCTTCAGGCGGTTCTTGATTGGTCTGTGTGCTGGCACGCTGTCATCTGTAGTGAACATCCCTTTTGATGTGGCGAAGAGCAGGATACAGGGACCGCAACCTCCAGAGGGAATCAAATACAGAACTTGTTTTCAGACTTTGTCATTGGTCTACAAAGAAGAAGGGTGAGTTTGAGATGACTAGTTTCTGGAAGTATGAGGGTCAAGTGTGTTGTGTGATTTTTCTTCCTGAGGGTCATGTTGTGTGTGTGTGTGTGTGTGTGTGTGTGTGTGTGTGTGTGTGTGTGTGTGTGTGTGTTGTGTGTGTGTGTGTGTCCCCAAATATCTGTGTATGAATGAATAGAAAAGGATGCGTTGTGAAGTTTTTTTTAAACTTTTTTTTTTTAATTAAAATTTTCTCTTGAAATTCTAACTTTCAGGTACTTCGCATTGTACAAAGGTTTGCTACCAAAGATTCTTCGGCTAGGTCCTGGTAAGTGTTCAGATTTCACATTGAAGGTACATTGAGTGAAGTAATTGCCATTTTGTTTCTGGCACAACTTTCTGTTACCGCTATAGGTATAGTGATGAAGAGACACAGTTTTTCTGTGTATTTACAAACTAATGTAGGAAAAGTTAAAAAAAAATCTTTTTTGTGTGATGACAATTGCACACATCACCTAAAAGTCTTTAATTGAAATTGTGCATAATTACAAACACATGTATGAAATGTTAGCTTTTTTTCTCTTCTACTTTGTGTTTTAATTAAAATTGTGCATATTTACATACATATTATGGACATGTTCAAATGTGTTCTTATATTTTGTGTTGACCTTTGGACTCAGCACTGAATTTTATTTATTTATTTTTTGTTTAAATTGTGCAGGTGGTGCCATAATGCTTTTGGTGTATGAATATTCCTTTGACTGGATGCAGAATAATCTTTGATGGGCCTCTTCAAAGAAGAAAGACATTCAAGTTCTTCCGCTTGGAATTCAAGACGGTAGTGCCAACCAATAGTATTTTGAAATGTTAAAGGCACAGTAAGCCTCCCGTAAACCATCACAGATACTGTCAGGCTTTTACACACAGTACAAACACCCTTCCATTTGAACGCTCACCAAACGGGAACATCCTAGGTGCCCTACGTAAAGAGCGAGCAATTTTCAAAGAATTAATTTTGCAGATTGTCTCGGACACTTTTTGGACCCATCCTGAACTCAGGTAAAAAATGAGTTACTTCCCTTCGGGTCTCATTCTAAACTGGCGATAGCCGTGGACCGAAGAATGTTTTTGGACCGTGGTGCGTTTTTGCGCTAGACCTAACTTTTAAAATCTAAATAATAAATTGACAGCTTGTTACACAAACATTCTTTAATCATAAAATAATTCTTTTTTCATCAAGACAAGATCAGTACAATTCAAAGTTGTGAAAGTTTAAAAAAAGAAAAGCCCGGAAGCAGGGTCACGCAAGGGTCGTAGCAGACGACGGTTTATGCATATCGCCAGTTCCTCTCAACAGTCAAAAGCCATCGCTAGAGTTCTTGTGAAGCAAAGCCGTTTGTTTCGTGCATAAAAACGTGCTATTGCAGATAAGCTCACATCGAGTCGCATTCAAATTACTAACTGACGACTACATTGTGGAAAAGATAAACCACGCAAAAATAAATTCTTTGAAAATTGTTCGCTCTTTACAGAGGGCACCTAGGATGTTCTCAAGCGGTGGGTGTTTAAATGAAAGGGTGTTTGAACTGTGTGTAAAAGCCTGACCGTATCTGTGATGGTTTACGGGAGCCTTACTGTGCCTTTAACATTGTCAGCTCTTTCAAGTGACCTTCCTGGTTTAGGTTCTGTTGATTAAAGCAAATAAGAGTCAAAAAAACGCTTTCAAAATTTGACTTGAATGAGAAAGCTTATTCTTGCAAACATGCACAAATCTTTTGGCATTCAAATGTATGAATGGGATCAATGCCCGTCAGCTACATGGTATTTTAGTGTTTATTTTTGTAAATTTTTCTTTGGCTTAATTCAGATTTTTGTAAATTTTATCCTCAATTTGTTGATTTTAATGGGCAGATATTTCAATTATGTACTTTAAACCTAAGTGATCACTTTATTTGGTTAAAGTTTCTTGAGAAGAGCTGCATTTAATATAATCTCTTATTTTGTATTAGGTACTGTATTTGACGGATTACAAGACGCACCGTTTTATAAGCCGCACCCCTGACTTTTAAAAAAAAATTGGGACGAGCCACGTATACGCCGCGTCACTATATTAGCCGCCGTCGAAAAAAATATCAGATCATGTCAATCAATCAAAACAACCAGGCAAACGAAAGTACGGTATTTGGCGAAATCGGCTCCGAGAATAAACAAGTGAAACAAAGAAGAAAAGTGAAAAAAGTTTGAAGAAAAATATCACACACACAATTTGTAACCAACACACACATGTAGTCCCGCCCGGAATAAGCTTTTTTGGGATGATTTACGACTTTTGCGCACATTTCGAGCAGACGAAAACACAACATGGCGGCTCTCGCTCCTCCAACTTTCGCGAGACACAAAAAACCGAAATCTCGCGCGCGCGAGATCCTGATACATCCGGTGTTTCTCTGTACGCTATCTTGTCACGACGACTTGTTGACAAACGAAGATTCGCGAAAGAAATAGAAAAGCGCCGAGTCTTGAGAAGAGAGCTAATAAAGTACCGGTTATCGCTAATCGAGCGAAATGAAAATCCGCGGCGACTTCCATTAGGTGAATGCTATTCAAGTTTAGGTAACGTTTTAGCCGCATCTTTTTATAAGCCGCAATGTGATTTTTTTTGAAAAAAAGTCGCGGCTTGTAGTCCGTCAAATACGGTACTTTAACAGCTGCATTTACTTTAATCTTGTTGAATCGGGTGTGTGTATGGAATGGTTATAAATATCTTTTTTTTCTGATATGCAGATAATGAACAGTATTTGTCAAACAATTTTTAATTCTATTTATTCAGTCAAACATTATTACTATATTTTCCTGTTTTTGTGTGTGCTTTTA